>NW_026585644.1:28433797-28538095 GCF_907164565.1 Psammomys obesus
ACAAAAATACTTTAGGTATGAACATCTTTAATTATCCAAAATACAACTCTGCTTCCTGAATACAGATACAGTGTGACATGGCAGCTGCCTGCTACTGCAGCCATGTCTTTCCCCATGGCAAAACTTTGTAGTTAGGAGCTTCATTACCTGACATGTGAAAGGCCTCAAGATTCCTACAAATTCTCAGATCATGCCCCTAGAGTTGAAAGAGCCCGATTTCAGGTACCTACCATGAAGGACAACGACACCTACTATATTGATTTCAGTCACCTTCTAAATAACCAGAAAAATTTAAAACACGGCAGTTAAGGTTAAGAAAAGGATCTCTAAGCTAAGTCAAATTTGAAATGTAAGAGGATTTACTGGTAGATACTGGCTTTGAGCTAACAGTGAGCGCCTTTCCATTTGGTCCAAGGAACATCATATAAATCATCTGATATATTCTGGTTTATGCTTTGATGTATTACATATCAGTGTATGGAAAACCTTAGCTATAAATACTGGCCCCATAGTAAGAATTTCTCCTTTTTGCCTCTCCCATCTTCATTCTTGAGGAAGAGCTCAAATATGCTGGCACAAAACCTAAGGAGAGAAAATATTTCCAAAATTTGTTGTTTAGCAAAAGAAATACTTCTCATCCTAATGCATATACTTTCATGGCTTTGGTCAAACTTTTTTGACTTGATTGTAATATTCAGATTAGATTGCTGTCTTAGGGTTTTATTGCTGTGCCAAAACAACCATGACCAAAAGGCAAGTTGGGAAGGAAAGGGTTCATTGGCTTACACTTCCGGATTATAATCCATCATTGGAGGAAGTCAGGACAGGAACAGGAACTCGCACAGGGCAGGAACCTGGAGGCAGGAGCTGATGCAAAGGCTGTGGAGGTTGCTGCTTACTGGCTTGCTCAGCCTGCCTTCTTATAGAACATAGGACTACCAGTCTAGGGATAGCACCACCCACAATGGTCTGGGCCCTCGTCCACTGATCACTAATTAAGAAAATGCCCTCATTTCTCAATTATCAGCTGGATCTCATAGAGGCATTTCTTCAATCAAGGGTCCTTTCTCTGTGATGACTCTAGTCTGTGTCTAATTGACGCACAGAATCAGCCAGGATAATTGGTTTACTGCTTTTTTTTTTTAACTTTTATTAGTTACACTTTATTCACTTTGTATCCCCCCCATAAACCCTTCCCTCCTCCCCTCCTAATCCCACTTTCCCTCTCCCTTCACGCATGCCCCTCCCCAAGTCCACTGATAGGGGAGGTCCCCCTCTCCTTCCTTCTGATCTTAGTGTATCAGATCTCATCAGTAGTGGCTGCATTGTCATCTTCTGTGGTCTGGTAAGGCTGCTCCCCCCTCCGGGGGAGGTGATCAAAGAGCAGGCCAATCAGTTTATGTCAGAGGCAGTCCCTTACTGATTTGTTGAAACTAACATTTGGAAAATAACATGAAATGTTTTGTAGGGGAAAAAAGAAGAAATTATACCTATTTCCCCGAGGCAACCCTATCTCCTAACATTACTGTTTAAAGGAATTTTTCTTAGAGAAGGGATAGAACTGTAACACGCAGTTTTTTCCAATGAAATTCCAGTAATATTTTTCCCCAGTCAGTCCCTCAAGGACAGGTTATATACCAAATTCCAAATCAAACACAGGAGAAGCAATTCCATAGCAGTTTTAGAATAGTTCCAGGATGACACTTAGTTTAAATCTTCCTACACTATAACCCTAGATGTCCAAAGTCTAAATGAATATCCAAATTAGATGATTCCATTATGGTGAGCTCCAGTTGCTCTATTCATGTTCTGTCACTTCTCTCCCTTCAGTCACTATGTGGATCCCTCTGACTGAATAACATTTCATCTCAGCTACACTGTCTCTAAATCTTTATTTGTATTATCATTATTATATGTGTGTACATGACATGAGTATGTATGGATGCCTGTACCACAACGTTCATGTGAATGTTAAAGAGAACTTGGCAGTCAGCTCTCTCCTCCCACCTTTACATGGGTTTCGGGAGAACACACTTAGGTTACCAGGCTTCCATGAAAAACATCTTTACTCACTGAATCATCTCACCAGCCCTAACTTCTCTAACTCCTTGAAGACTCAGCTATACCTATAGAAAGCTTTTCCTGACCACTGTATTTTCTGCCCTGGAGTCCACAGCCACCTTTGTAACATCACCCTATGACAGTTAGCATACTGCACAAAAATCCCAAATTAACCCTTTATCTACACTATAAATCCCTTAAGAAGAATCACTTCTTAACCAACTTCTAAAGACAGTGTAGCTCAAGACCAACCTGTGATTCTCAAACAAGTATACCTTAATAAAAACATATATTCAGAAAACAAATATACTATATTCTTCAATGTTCCATGAATACTTTCTCAACAAGAAGTCTGATTTAAAAGTGGCAATTTGTTTTTAGCAAAAGCTTAGAGTACTCCTCTTCTGCTGGTACAGTAGCCACAGAATTTAGAAATTAAAGCTCTCTCTCTCTTTTTGGTTTTAAGACAGGGTTTCTTTCTCTGTGTAGCCCTGGCTGTCCTGGAACTATCTCTATACACCAAGCTGGCCTCAAACTCAAGAGACTCACCTGTCTCTGCCCCACAGTGCTGCAATTCAAGGTGTGTACCACCACCACCACCTGGACTTCTCTCCATTTTAAGGTCCAAGCCAGGCACAGTGGCTTACCTGTAATCCCACCACTTGTTAGAGGCAAGAAGATTTTAAATTCAAGGTTATACTCAGGGGTTTCCACACCAACCTAGTGTGGAAATCCTACTACTCTTTCCTTCCACTCTTCTCCACATCCCACTCACTCCCCCACCTCCCCACCAAAATCCAAGAAAACATTTGTAGAAAAAACCAAGACCCACGTCTAAACTTCCAAACTTTATGGAGAACTGGAATTTAAAAATCAGCTTTTACTACAGAAATGTCCTGCATTTAAACACAGAGGTACAAATAAAACAGAATAGAGAAACCAGGTGCAGGGTCTCATGCCTGTGATCCCAGAACTAAAGGAGAAATGAGGCAGGCAGACTTCTGAGTTCCAGGCCAGCCTGGCTTACAAAAGCCATCTAAACAGCAAAGGCCACACAGAGAAACCTGCCTTGGGGGAAAAAAATAGTATGGAGAAGTTCAAGTAGCTCCTATTTGTATTTAATTTTGTTTTTTTTGTATTTAATTTTGTTTTTGTGTTTTCGAAACAGGGCTTCTCTATGAAGCCCTTGGCTGTCTTGGAACTTGTTCTGTAGGTCACACTGGTTTCAAACTCAGAGATCTACCTGCCTGTCTCCCAAGTGCTGAGATTAAAGGTATGCACCATCAACACCTGGCAGACTTAACTTTCTTGTTAACAACAAAAAAATTATATAAGTGTGCTACTGTTTCCTTCTTACAATTTTGACAGCCTGTTACAGAGCTATACATACATTCACCCTGTCCTTATATTTCATTTACCTGTACTGTCTAAATAAAACCAACTGCATCTTAGTTAAGATTCACTTATCCCTAATAAGTCTTTTGGAAATGGTGCCAAAGGGATAAAGTATCTCAGTGAGTAAAGCACACTTAACAGTGAGAGCATGAATTCAGATCTCCAGTGGTCCCAAGGAGCTAGGTGATGGAAACATGAGAAACCCCTAACGCTCCAGAGAGCCTGGTGTATGCAACTGCAAACAAGAACCCATTTCTTACAGGGTGGAAGGATTCACACCCAGTATTATCCTCTAATCTCTAAACACGCACTGTGGCACATTCAACGCCTGTGCTTGAACATACACAAACTCTAACATACACAAAAATAACTTGCTACCCTTGGCAAGTCAACTACTACAACAGAAATCACAAAGATTGACCTTCAAACAAGATCCCAGATTTCTTGGATAGCCTTTTCTTTAAAGGACTACAAATACAGAAGCAGTTCTTTCCTACTTTTCTAATTCCTCCACATTACATGTTGACAATCAGCTACAGGTTTTATTCCTTCCAGGGATACCAAACCTTTTGTCACTGTGATACAAAACTTCATCCTTATATTAAGTTCATACTTGAGAACCACACAATTTTTTAAAAGTATTTTATCATCTCTTTAGTGAGTTTAGGTGTTTATGTTGAACTGCATTCATAGTTATTCTTGAGTGTGTGCAACTAATGGGTTGAGTTGGACATGCCTAATAGGCAGTGCTGAGTAGATGGTCTTATAGTCAGAGTATAGGCTGGTAGACTAAACCCTTTCCAGGAAATAAATTTGGGGGATCAGTGTAGAGTCCAAGCACAGACACTGCCAGAAAGTAGGTGATGATGATCTTGTTTTTTTTTTTTTTTCCTGTCCCATTTTCAGTCAATGAAAACATACTGACAACTTTTTCACATCAGAAAATATTTTATTTTTCTGTAGCTGGCAGCTAGTATATGCACATCAGGTAGGCATATCTGAATTTTTCTGAGTATTCCAAAGTCTTTTATCCCTCCACAAAAGAAAAGAAAAAAAGTGAAAAGTGACATGTAGCTTGAGTAGAGTAAGACTATAGTAGCCATACTTGAAGAACAGAGAAAACTAAACAAGTCATCCTTTTGTCAACATGCTTGAATAGTCAATCACTTTTAATTTTTTAAACCTTTTTATTTAAACTCAAAAAGACAAGTCAAAACTACACATTTAAAGTCAATGAAAGTGTCCACAGTTTCATTAAAATTTAAAGTTACTTTCTTTAAGGTGATACTTGCTACCTAGACAAATCCTAAATTCTCATTTTATAACTAAATTCAATCTCTTGAATTATTGGAAGAAAAAAATTACTATCTCATCTTTAAATATACTATTTCCTGAAATAGCAAAAAAAAAAAAAAAAAAAAAAAACACTGCGTATCTACCTATATAAAGGAAATTTTTGAAAATACCTTTAAGTTCACATTTCAACCACAAAAGCAGTAATTAAAAAAAAAATGACTTGTCAATGTAAATATCCCAATCAGAATATTATGGTTTGAAGCTAGGTGTTGGTGGTGGTAGCAGCAATGGCAGCACATGCCTTTGATCCCAGCACTTGGGAGGCAGAGGCAGCAGAGTTCCAGAGGGCTACACAGAGAAATCCTGTCTTAACAAAAAAATAAAACACAAAAAACTAAAAAGATTACGGTTTGAACATTTTTCTACTGTATCAGAATTCATTACCTACTGAACTGAGAAGTGAGATAGCCTGATGGTAGTCCAACAATCTTTATTACTGATAAAGCTACACTGAAAGGCCTAGTTTAGACTTTGGCCAGTACCATGCCTAATTCATTTAACCTAACCCAGTCACAGGCAGCACTAGCAACTACTGTTCTCTCCTAAAGAAAGAAGCTGTCTATCCCGGTTGCTCTCATGAGGTAGAACACATTTTCTGCAGGGCAGACTCCCAGGAAAAGGGAGGAGGGGTTCAGAGTTTTTAATTCTCTCTTACTATTCACCTAATAGACAAACAAGGAGAAAAGAAAGTGCAAACCAGACAGTTTCCATGCCTTCTTAAAAATATGAAATAAGAAATCTAAATTGGGCAGTGTTGGCGTACGCCTTTAATCCCAGCACTAGGAGAAGAGGCAGGCAGATCTCTAAGTTTGAGGCCAGCCTGGTCTACAGAGGGAGTTCCAGGACAGCCAAGGCTAAACAAATAAACCCTGTCTCAAAAACAGAACAAGCAACAAAAACAACAAAAATCTATTTAATTTCACATGCCAATTTACCCACCTACAAGTGCAATCTTTTTATTAATCTGTTAGTTAAATGGTCTCAAGCTGTGAATGAGTACAAGTCATATAAAGTCATGTGAGATGAGTATTCAAAAACTATTTCAACTATAGGTTTTACAAATATGAGTAAAAATATTTGTTTTAGAAATCCAGTGAAATTCTAAGTTTGGAGCAATGAAGTTGTTGAGTACAAGAGACATACCCCAACTTCCATTTCAAATTACTATGATCATCAGCACACATAAAAAGGTGGCAGGGTATGTACCTGGGTGGTAGAGCACCCTAGTATGCACAAAGTCCTAAGTTCCAACTCCACTATTGTACACACAAGCACAAACACACCCACCCACACACATACAGACAAGGTTCTCTGGATGTTCCACCTGGCCTAAATCGCCTAGTATTTCTGCTAACTTGGATAAATACATACTTAAAAGACAAATTATCTTTTAACGATAGAAAGATTAGGAAAGAAAAATCCACGTTTTTTTTGTACCCGTGTTAAGTTACTTTTTAAATCTTGTGCAGGCAAGAAAGTAGAGGCCTGCCTAAAACCTAACTTGAGTTCCCATCCGCAGGAACTACATGGGAGAAATGACACCCACAATTTCTCCTCTGACCTCCATCCCCATGCCAGAAATACAAGGACAAAAAGTTACATACAACTATAATACAATTTTTAAGAAAAGGTTACTTTAAAATCTTACTAAATACTTAACTACCTAAAGGAAGTTTAGTCTCAAAACAAAGAAAATTTTATCAAGTAACTAAACAGCTTAGTGTCTTAAAATTGCTCCTGAAAAATCCACTTTAGGTAAATCAGCTACATTGGTACATAAAATAAGAAAACGAAAACAAAAACCCCTAATATTGTAAAAAGTTTTTAAAACACAAAAAAGTTACTGTAACTTTTTCACGTGGGAGACCTGTGCTTCAAAATACCAAAGACAGTCCTACAGAACTTTATTTCCCCAAAAATTAATTTTAAAGACATTCTTGAAATAAAGAACATGCCAGTCAATTATGATTGTTCACATTATGTAAATCATTTATAAAAAGCAGGATATCAAACTAACAACAGAGGCTTAATATTAACCAATGAAAACTATCCATCTTTGTGTTTTTAACAGGGTTCCTGGCCAGAATTTCCTAAATCATCCTCCAATTCCACCGGTCACATGGCGAAGAGTCACGAATCTAAGCAGTGAACAAGCTTTTAAACACTCCAAGGTAACTCCTTAAAACTGTTTTCGTGACACACTGTATCGTTTCCAAGCACTGCACCTTGTTAAACATTTAAAAGCCTTTCCCCTAAAATCCTCACAGAAAACCTCTGCCTCCAGGATTCTTAAAATCTGAAGAAAAAGAAAAAAAAAAAAAAAAGTCATAGCATATCTTCTTGCACAGAAAATGTCCGAAATCTATTCCCTTCCCCAAGTTCAAATGTGTCACAGAATAAGAGGCTAAGTTAAGAAAAATCGAGTTTCTAAAGCTGTATTCTTGGAAAAAGCATCAACTTCACACGTGCTTGGGCATAAACTCCGCTCAGTTTATTTCCCGCCCCCCCCCCCCAAATCTGACCCGTATTCACGCGCAAAACTAAAGTTCAAATATTTGAAGTCGCTTATTTCGCCTTCGGCTTTAAAGTTACACATCTTCCGAGTATCGAAAAGATGTTCTAACAAAAACACCACGTTCGTTAGCAAGGCACCTGAACAGGTCGAACCCCAGGTCCCGGCTCTTTCCACGTCCACATCCTCCTGCCAAGCTTTCCCTGGACGCTCGCAGGCCTCGAGGACCCCCGCCACCACGACCCCCCCCCACCCCCCCCCCCCCCTCCCCCCCCAACCCCCCCCCCCCCCCCGCTTCACCCACTTCCAACTCGCCCGTTTCTCTGGATCCACCGTGCTTCTTCCAGGCTGCGGGAACCCGCGGGCCGGGAGCCGGCGGGCACACGGGCTCCGCTCCCGAAGGCCGGCGACGCGGGTCCGGCCGGGCCGGCCAGCCAGCCGGGCGCAGGGCGCGGGAAGCGAGCGGGAAAGCGGCGGGCTGCGCCCCCTCCCCCGCCGGCGCACACCCCTTTCCGGCTCCCCTCCCCCGGCATTGTGCGAGCTGGGCCCAGGCCGCAGCCCGCCGCCAAGCCCGCCCAGGCCCGGCCTGCTCCCGCCCGAGGCCCGCTCCGGTGGCGGCCGACACACAAAGCCCGCCGCCGGCCCCCGCGGCGCCCACGGACGAGACGGAGCGAGCGCGGGCTGACTTACAGGGCTGCTGCGGCCGCGCTGCCTCAGCCGGGGACACCGACCGTTGGGCACCGGCGGCGACGCTCTCGGCCGTCCGTCCTCCCCCTCCGCCTCCGGTGGCGGCGACGTCTTCTTTCTCCTCCTACCTCCCTCCCCCCCCACCCCACCTCCTTCTTCTCCTCCCCCTCCTCCTCCGAACCACCGAAGTACCGAGGGTGAGGCACAGAGACTCACAACAACATGGCTGCCACCGCCGCCTCCCCTCCCCTCCCTCCCCCGCCCACCGGCCGCGCGCAAGGCACTGCGGGAGAAAGGGGGGGCGAAGCGCTCACCCAGACGCGACGCTTCTCGCTGAAGTGCGTAGCTTCTCCCGCGCGCCGGGAGCGGGGGGGGGCCGGCCGAGGCTCGGCGCGTGCGCACTGTCGAGGCGCTCTTCCAGCGCGTGCGGCCGCCATGAGGCGTGCGCTCCCCGGCCTTTACCTGGCGGTTTCAGGGGTGGGTTTCCCCCTCGACCTCTCGAGCTCTGCTCTCGGGGCCGTTCTCGCGCCTCGTACGGTGCCGCAATCCCCCCGACTCTCTGTGTGAGGCTGAGTTTATTCATCCTCCGCTTCCTCCCAGATATCTCATTGTTCTCCCCAAACTGCCTGTGTAAGCACTGCTGCCCACGCCCCCAAACTTGGGGTACGGCTCGCGCTTCACTTCCGCGATGCTGGCACCTACAGGAGCTAGGCCTTAATACAAGCCCCTACCGGTCAACGTTTAGCTCCCTTTGTATCCAGATTTCGGCGATTTAGGGGTGAAAAATTGCACCCCGTAAATGTCTATCTACTGTCTAGTTGTAGTGACTGGTCAGTAGTTGCCAGCTTCCTGCAAATGATGAGACCCGGTGCTGGGTAAGCACAAAGGAAACTTCAGATGAGCGTTTTATGTTACCAGCTACAGACACCACCTGCGCTGATGAGGCACGGCCTTCCTTGAAATCTGCAGACCCTAGCAGTGACTCCAAAGATTTGGACTGGCACCTGTGGGGCTAGTCCCTGATCCTTCCTCGTTTTCATAGTTCTGTACTTCACAACTATCCAGGGTCTCGCCCTGTGTTAAGGTCTTCACTAGGCAGCTGTGAGCTCCACCAGGCCAAGGACTGTGTCTGTTCATGTGATCTCCTAGTGCCTGTTAAACACAAGCGCTCTCTGTATTTTCATCATTATTAAAACGGAGTGGCGTTAAAATTTATCTTAGTGTTGTCCTGCTTTAACAGAATACCAAGTCGGGTAATCTATAAGAAAAGAAACTTAATTCTCAAGTTTCTGGGGAGTAGGAAGTCCAATGATAAAAGTTGCCACTCTCAGGCAAGATCCTCCATAATTCCGTGGCGAAATGCAAAAGGACAAGAGAACAGGAGAGGAGGGGCTGAGCTTGCTCTTACAATTACCCACTCTCAAGAAAGCATACTTCCTAGATAGTCATACTAATTCATGAAGGAGAGCCCTTTAACTTAATTCCACCTCCTTTTAAATGTCCGTATACATGTTTTTTGTTTGTGAAGGAGTACACGTGTGTGCGTGGCGCACGAAGAGCAGAGACTGACATTGGAGGTCTTTCTCAATCGCTCTCCACTGTGTTATTTAGACAGAGTCTCTCACTGAGCTTGGAGTCCATCGGTTTGACTGGGCTGACTGGCCAGTGACTCGCAGGAATCCTTCTGTTTCTGCCTGCCTGGAGTTGTGATTGCCGATAGTTGCCACCGCTCCCTGCTTTTTAAACAGGTTCTGGAACTCAGACTCGCGTCTACATGCTTGTGCAGCAACCGTTTGGCCAACTGAGCCATCTCCCCAGGTCGCTAACCCCACCTCCCGCTTACTTGGCTTACTTGGCTCCCGCTTCCCAACACTGTTGCACTGAGCTTTTAAATTCCAACCCATAAACGTTTTGAGACGCATCTATACCTCCTCACCATATCAAGTCTTTACCTCCTGCCCAAGTTTCAGGTGTCCACTTGAGAATCATTCTTGTCACCAAATATTCTAAGGTAAGAACAGAAGTCCTATCTATGCTTTCTCCCCAACCCTTACTTTGTCCCCACAATTAGCACTTTTATCACCAATCATTTCCAAATGACTTCTCTGAACCACTTTTATTGTCTTCCTCTTTTCCCTACTCCCCACAAAGATAAGTTGCCAAGCCTTGCACACTTTCAACTTCCCAAATATTTCTGCAGACTATTCCTTCCCCGCCCCCTCCACTAATACAAGCCTCACTTTTATAGGTAGCTGGCTCATAACCAGCTTCCCCATCATTGGTCTCACGTCTCATGCCATACAGTAAGTTCTTCTCACTGCCATCTCTCATACACATTCAGTTCAACTCATAGTACCCAGATGCTTCAAGCATCCCACCTCAATGTCTGTTCCAGCAGCATTTCCCAAGTGTTCTCTCTGTTGGGTGTTAATAGTTGTTCGATTAATGTCCCCAGGCCATTAATGTTGGCCACATCTCAGCACTCCAGGAGGCTGTAACCAGCTGGGACTACATATGTAAAGAAAAAAAAGTTGTCTACCAAATTAAGCGATTATGGGATGTATATGTTTTGCTTGTCTACGTAAAAAGCACATCCTTGTGGATTCTAAATTACCAACTTTAGAGGAAAATGGGACACAGAGCTAGATTACTGAACCCCCTTCCTTCCACTGGGCTGATAACAAAAGGCTTTATATATGGTTCTTTAGCCTAGGTAAAGACAGATGCAACCATCAGAGTCTCTTCCTTATGGAATCATGGCCAGACATGGTGGCACACACCTGAAATCCCAAGCACTCTGGGAGGCAGAGGCAAGCAGATCTCTGTGAGTTCAAGGCCAGCCTGGTCTACAAAGCTAGTCAAGACAGCCAAAGCTATACAGAGAAACCCTGTCTTAAGAAAAAAAAAAGGAATTCTGATGAAGAGACACTCCCCAACTAGACAGTGTCTTTGAGACTGGCTTGCCATAGGATATAGATGGGGAACCTTTTGGGAAGAGTTGAATGGGTTGTATTAGTATTTCTCTTCCATGTGGAAGTTTCTCTTCCACTTGCGTAGGTGCCCGCTGGCTGCCTAGCTACTTGAAGTATGAGAAACTTGCCTGGAAAAATCTTTATAATGACTTATTCTTACCACTTCTCATCCCCTTTGTACTTGCTGAAGTTGGATCCACTGAGTTTCTGTTGCAACTGTGTCTTAACCAAAACCCAAATGTATACTACAGCTATTTTCTGTTTGGTGTTTATAGTGTAAACACCTTCTATTCATTGCCTCCTTTAATCCTCCCAACTGGCATGCTGGGCATTGGTACAATCCTCACTTAGAAGGGCTCTGCAGTTGGTTTAATGTTCTTGTCACCATCTACAAAGTCTTCAAAGTTTTGGAATAGCAACCCCTCATTTTCATTTTGTGCTGCACCCCCTAAATGATATACGCTGCCCTACCTATCAGTTATTATCTATTTGAGGGAAGGTTTCTATACCACAGGAAAACTTCTTAACATTTTGAAAACTGAAATAGCCATTGTCAACACCCAAATGAGAGACACAGAATGCAATGTTTCCCACACTAATTGGACCCAGAAGAGTTTTTTTCATAGAGAATCCGTATGGTTTTGTGTTCTGAAGAACAGTAAAGGCCAACCTTCAGTGATCTGACTCTGCCTTACCCCATCTCTTAGTGCTCAGTGAGCAGTTGCTTGCTTTTGTGCCTTTGCATATGCTTTGCAATCTGCTATGCTCATTAAGCCCTTGTGATTATAATTGGCTTCTTTTTAGAGTTACCTACAAGGAAAGAATGTATTTCTCAGCTAATATAAATATCTTGTGTGCTTGGCAGTTAAGATGGACATTGTAATTGACACCTCAACCAGTCACTCTAATCACCTGGGAGCTTGTTAGACATGCCAAAATTGGCTTGTGGCCAGACCTACTGAATCAGGATCTGCATTTTAAAAACATTCTCAAGCAATACCTATACACAGTAATGTTTGAGAAGCATTAGTAAGCTAATCACAATAGTTCCATCATGCTCACTAGAAATTGCTTCTGTAATGGGTGTGTCTTATCCGTTTTGAATCAGCAACATACAATTAGGTGCCAACTCAGAAAGTTTCTATCTCTCTCTTTGTCTGTCTGTCTCTCTCTCTCTCAGGCACACACAAACATACACTGGTTATAAACAAGAACACATGTCTCCTTCTTGGTTCCTGCTGACAGGCATTTTATGACAGCACGGGGAGCCAGGCTGCAGCTAGGCTGCTGGAGCCCATCATGTGTTTGTTCTTCCTTCTTCCCCAGTAACTAGCTCTGGTTGTGACTCCTTCTTGTAGCTAGGACAGAAAGGAGTGTTCTTACTTTCCAGCCACATGCCCTGCATCTTGGGAAGCATCCATGTGACCTGTTGACTCAAGTGGTTCTTGACCAGAGTTGCGCATCGCAATCACTTGGGGAACATTTAGCACATATCAATTCCCAAGTCCCACTTCTGAGATTTTGGCTTAATGGATCTGGGCTGGAGCCTAGACACTGGTATTTTTTTCAAAGCTCCTCAGTGGCTATAATGTGCAGTTATAATTGAGAAGCAGCAATTTAGGCAGATTACCTCTTAGAGCATAATTTCCTCTTAATATTCCCTGTACAAATGGCCCTTTCCCCCAGGACCGTTTGTGAAGCTTCTTGTAAATTCATTTTATAACTTTGTTATCAATATAAAAATAATGCAAGCCAGGAATGGAGGTGACTCAGCAGTTAAGAACACTTGCTGCTTTTCCAGAGGATTGGGTTTGAGTCCCATCACCCACACAGTGGCTCAAAACATCACTGGGTAGTGGTGGCACATGCCTTTACCCCAAGCTCTTGGGAGGCAGAGACAAGCAGATCACTGAGTTTGAGGCCAGCCTGGTCTACAACGTGAGTTTCAGAGAGCTGGGGCTACACAGAGAAACCTTATCTCAATAATAAATAAATAACCCTGTAACTCCAGTTCCAGGGGGATCCAACACCCTCCTCTATCCTCCACATGCACTAGACATGCAAACAAGATATATGCCAGGCACGGTGGGTGCATGGGCATCCATGCAAAGAAAACACACATAGACATAAAATTATAATCTAGAATAATAGCAATAATAGAAGTCCTTTATAATGATGTCTGGAAATTAGCCAACCAGTGGTGGTGCACACCTGAAATCCCAACACTTGGGAGGAAGAGGCCACCGGAATCCCTGAGCTTGAGGCCAGCCGGATCTACAGAGTGAATTCCAAGACAGCCAGGGATACATAGAAACCCTGTCTCAATTAACTCCCCCCCCAAAAAAAGATGACCAGAAGTTCGTGTTTTCTTTTTTAATTAATTAATTTTTTATTAATTACAATTTATACATTTTGTATCCCAACTGTAGCCTCCTCCCTTGTCCCCTCCCAATCTCACCCTCCTTCCCTCTTCTCCTCCCATAGTCCACTGATAGGGGAAGTCCTCCTCCCCTTCCATCTGACCCTAGCCTATCAGGTCTCATCAGGACTGGCTACACTGTCTTCCTCTATGGCCTGGTAAGGCTGCTCCCCTCTCAGGGGCAGTCATGTTTTATTTTCACAGAAATTGTGTTTGTTTGTTTGTTTGTTTACAGGCAGGATCTCTTGTAGCTCGGGCTGGCCTCAAACTCAACTTGTAGACAAGGCTTGCCTTAACCTTCTCATTCTCCTGTTTCCACCTCTCAAATTCTAGGATCAGAGACAAGCACCACCACACAGGGCAGGGGCTAGTTATTAGAAACAGCTTTATGCTCTGCATGGATCATTTTACTGCTAATTGTGTCATTCTTCTGGATTTACTATGATTAAATCAAGTCTTTCTCCACGTCATTAGTTCAATTTGTGAATTACTGAATAGTCATTGCCATGCCTTGCAGTTGTGCATGATTGCACCTTCAGTGATGTTTTGGTTTCCAGGTTTTCAGGCTTCCGTAGCTCTGCAGTTCATTCTTTTCATCTCATTTTGAGGTTGTGATCAAGTCAGTTCTACTGATGGTTGAGTAAGCTCTAAGCTTGCACTGTTGAAGCTGAAGCTGCGGCTGTGCAGGCCTTTCCAGCAGCTAGCTTGCTACCTGTTAGGCTCTGAGCAGAGTAGGTCGTTGAAGAGACACTGGAGGTTAGAGGAAAAGAGAAGCCTGTTGCTGCTTCTTGTTTGCTTGTAACTTCTGTCAGAATGACCTCCGAGTAACATAGCAGCCCAAAATGCAGCAGTTGCTTCCTGTTTTCAGCTTCCTTGCACACTTGTAGAGCTAGCTCATAGTACTTCCTTAGTCTCTAAGCAGAGGCCGGGCAACCTCAAACCCACGGTTATTTTTACAAGCTCCGGCACTACCGAGCAACCAGGCCACGCCTTCCTTTGGACTCCATGTGCCCACTGCATGGGATTTGTCTTCCTAGTTTTTCAATTCAGAGAATGTCCACCTCCTTTTTTCTTCACCTTTACTCCTTTGCTTCCCAGGAGACTCAGTATTAACTACAGTTATTAACCCTGCACTACTTAATTGACCCATTTGGGTTTTGCCATTTCTTGGATGCCTGTGTAACCAATTCCTTGTGTTAAAGTCTGTTAAAATAGTTAGTGTGTAGCTCGGCATTGTGAAGCCTGCCTGTAATCACAGAGTCCTTACAGGCTAACCTGTGCTACACAGTGAAAGGCCTAGTCTGAAATAATCATGAAGAAAAGCCAACAAAAAACAAAACCCTAGAAGGTCCAGAGCTCGACCTATATGACAGACCCAGCATCCATGAGGCCTTGGGTTCCATCCCCAGCACCACAGTGATGACAACAGTGAAATAATCTATGCGGCTTCTGCTTTCCTGACTCAGGCATCATCTTTGGAACTTATCATATTGAAATCATAGTATTAAACTCTTCTGTAGTATAGGCATCTGCAGAAAATGTGATTTTTTTTTTAAATCTGTTTATTTAATCATATGCATGTTTGCTTCCTGTGTTTATGTGCACCACACATCCGCAGGAATGCACGGAGGCCAAAGGATGTCAGATCCACTGGAATGACAATTATATATGCTTGTGTGGGTGCTGAGAACCAAACTGGGGTACTCTGCAAAAACAGCAAGCTCCTTAACTGTCGGCCCATCTCTTCAGCCCCAGAAAATGAGAGGTTTTTTTTTTCAGTAAAATATGTTTTCCTTGACTTTATTATCAAACTTTCTGTATATTATTTTGTTATTTAAATTTGTAGACAACCTTGTTACTTCCTTTTTTGAAGCAGAATTACAGAGATACAATTTATATACTTTATAATTTGCGCATTTTTTTGTTTGTTTGTTTTTAGAGACAGGGTTTCTCTGTGTAGCCTGGCTGTCCTGGAATTCATTCTGTAAACCATGCTGCCCTCAAACTCAGATATCCGCCTGCCTTGCCTCCCAAGTGCTAAGATTAAAGACATGTGCCATCACTGCCTGGCTATAATTTGTTTGTTTGTTTGTTTGTTTGTTTGGCTGGTTGGTTTGGTTTTTTGAGACAGGGTTTCTCTGTGTAGCCGGGGTTGTCCTGGACACACTTTATAAAACAGGCGGGCCTCAAACTCACAGAGATCCGTCTGCCTCTGCTTCCCTGAGAGCTAGGATTAAAGGTGTGTGCCACCAAACCTGGCTCACCTTTGTTCTTAGAGTGTTTCTTTTCTTTGATTTCTTTAAACAAGCATGTTGTATATTTATTCATTTAGAAAGAGGGTCTCATGTAGCCCAGGCTGGCTACATGGAGCTCACTCTGTAGCTAAGGATGACCTTGAACTCCTGCCCTTCCTGCCATATCTCCCTGCTAGTAGGATTACAGATACGTACCATAGCTCCTGGTTAACACAGTGCCAGCAATGGAGCCCAGGGCTTTGTGCATGGTAATCAAACTGAGCCACACCCCCAGCCCGGCTGAACTTCTTTCAAGTCCAGATCTTTATTGTCCTGTAAGGTTCTACCTTCTCTGCCTATCAGTCAAATAGAAGAGCTGATGTTTTTTGGGTTTTGTGTTCTTACCAGTCAAGTTCCTCCTGGGCAAATCTAACATACCTACTTTTTGCTGTAGATTAGTGCAATTGAAAAAAAAAAAAAAAACTTTTTTGAAATAGGTTTTCCTGTGCAGCCTTGGCCATCCTGGAACTTGCTCTGTAGACCAGGCTGGCCTGGAAATCACAGAGAGCCACCTGCCTCTGTGTCCCGAGCACTGGGATCAAAGGCATGCACCACCACCTCCAGGTTGAAATATTTTTAAACTACATTTCTTTTTTTGAGGGGTAGGCATTTGGATTTCTGAGGACTTGTGGGAGTCAGTATTCTCAATCCAACATGTGGGTCCTGGGGTTCAAAATTAGGTCATGTGGCTTACTGACAAGTATCTTTACCTGCTGAACCATCGAATCAGCCCCAAGTAAAATATTTTTGAAAGCTTTGTTACTCACCTGGAACCAGTATGTCTTCCCTTGAGTCCTGGGTACCTTCCTGAGTAAAGCTGTAGCCATCTTTGCAGGAGGGAGCAAATTCTAAATAGAGACTTCCTATGGCTTCCTCTCTCTCTTTGGCTGTCAGTCTATTGACAGAGTAGTTCCCAAGAAATTGACATTTCTCCTTTATTCTCATGCTGGGGGAAAGGAAAGGCTGGATCCTTGGTACCAGCTAGAGGAGGAACTTTTCTCTGAGAAAGAGATTTTATACTCTGACATCTCTTCAAACCACCCTCAAGTTACACCAGGAGCGAAGACAATGCGTTGACCAGAACTGTTGGTGTAAGCATACCATTTGCCCTCAATAAAGCAGAGGGATGGACTTAACAAGTATCTCTTTATTTTTCCCTCTTTCAGATAGGATGACATTGAAAAAAATTCCTCTCTGTGGTTACCATTATACTGTCTCTTTAACTGGCATGTTGAGGGTGAGTGGTTGAACCCAGCTTGTTAGGGCTGCCGGGGCCCAGGCTTATGTTCCTACAAACTCTAGTAACAGCCACCTCTCTTTAGGAAGCTATGGCTGCGTGGAATGAAAGCACTTAGTTAGTGCTAAGTTGAATTCCTAGTGAACAGCTTAGATTCTGGTGACTCAACAGAAACCCCCTGAACACTCTTTGCCAGTACCTAGCCTCCCCCCACCCCCCCCAGCACCCAGCCTCCCCCTGCCCACCCCCCGCCCACCCGCAGCACCCAAGTCACGAGTCTGGTCATTTCCACTTTGGTATGTTCTTCCAACTAAAGAGTAAGGTGACATCTGCAGTGCTTCCTGCTGCATCTCCTCATAGCATCTTGGTATGCTTGAACCTGACTTTGATTCTAAAATTAAAGCAAGGGCTCTCAGCCTGCCAATGCATAGTTACCATAAGCTCCTTTCTCTTCCAAGACAGCCTAGTTTTGTCAGGATTTGTATGTTGGCAGAGGCTTGATTTATACCACATTTTTATTTCTAAATTGTGAAGAAATGCCTTAGAGCTCATAGGCCGACGAGCTGCAGTGACAGCGAAGGATACGGGACTTTTTGAGCTGAAACATCCAGTGTCAAGTACAGGATTTCTCCAGAGTTTCATTTCCAATCTTGAAGTAATTCTATCACTTCTTTTTGACACTCCGGAAAGTCTCTAAAGGGAAAAAAAAATGTCTTGTGTGGGCTATCTTTAATTCCACTCTTTTGCTCCAAACCTCATGCACAAAACACCCCCACTGCTAGATAAACATTGACTACCCCCTGTTCTACCGTGACATGCTGCAACACCATGTGGATGTAGATCTCAATGTTTGGGTTTTGGGGAACAGTTATCCTGTCTTGGATAAGCTATGGCAGGTCTGTGCAGAAGACCAGTACCTTTATAACCATATGTGTTCTAGTTTCCCCTTGGAAAAAGAGGCCATCTGCTTAGACAGAGGGCCAAAAGGAGTGTCCTAGGTATAAACATACAGGGACGAGTGGGTGTATCAATTACTCTTTTGTTGCTGTGATGAAACACAATGACTAAAAGCTACTTGTAGAAAGAAGAGTTCATCTTGCCTTACATTTCCAGAGGAAGAGTCCATCACAGAGGAGGCAAGCTGAGGAGCAGGAGCAGGAAGCTGAGAGATCACGTCTCAATCACGCACAGAAAGCAGAGAGCCAGCAGGAAGCAGGGTGAGGCTATAAACCTTCAAGGCCTATCCCCCAGTGCTGAACTTCCTCCAACAAGACTGCACCCCTTAAAAGTTCAACAGCCACTCCCAACAGAACCACGAACTGGGGACCAAGTGTTCAAATACAGGAGCCTGTGGGGGACAGTTTTCACTCAAACCTCAGCAGGAGGGTTGAATGACTTGTTATTGTTTGTTAGGGGCAGATCATAGCTCGTCTTCATATGTGAACACACCTTTCCTCAGCTTAAAATATAAGTGATAGATCTTAGACACAGGAAAACTATGACCATATTTAATACCTGTAACTAAGGCAAGAACGAAAGTTAACCATGCGATTCTATACCATGTCAGACATGCCACATGTCTGTAACTTCTAAACTATAATTGCATGCCACTGGGGTGACTCTCACCTAGTGAGGGAGTGAGTCAAGGAGTCACATGCTTAAGAATTAAGCAGTTGATTTCAAGGAAAAATTGCGGCTGTTGTCCACATTCTGAACTATATGCAATGGGCATTTTCAAAGTAATGTGTGCTTTCTCGTTTGTCATTAAAGCTGCATCCCTACTAGAAAAAAAAAATACATATGTAATATTGAAAACTTCACAGTTAAACAGAAGGTTTGGATTCAGTGCTCATGGCTTCCTGTGTGTTGGGTGTGAAATAGTCCTTCCTAGAACATGTTAACAGTCTGTTTTCTCTCACTGTAATGAAATACCCAAGCTGGGTGATCTGTAAAGAAAGAACTTCGTTCAGCTCACAATTTTGGAAGGTAAATGTGAAAACAGCTTGGCCCTTGGTGATAGGCTCCCTGGATGTGTTACTTTATGGTGGGTGGCAATATGATGGGAGAAAGTGGAAGAAGAAGGTATCACACGGTATGACAGACAGGAAGGCAGGAGAAATGTGTCACATGGGTGCTCTGGAGGATCTGTGCATGAGGCAGTATTTGAATAATACCTACTTCAGTCCACTCCAAGGGCGCGCACCACTGATCTCATTACCTTATACTAAGTCCCACCACTTAGCTTCTGAACAGTATAACCCTGGGGGTGAAGCATGTTCTAACACAAGAAACTTTGGCGATTAAGCATGCATCTAACCCTATCTACACTGTGGTAGAAGGGTTTAAATAGCTTTTCCATTGCTGATGTTCACAGAGAAGGCTGAACCACAGGAGAAGCACAGCAGAGCAGGAGAAACACAACTAGTTCATCAAGGGATTTGTGCATATTTTAAGTAGACCTGACCATTGGCATTTTATAGAGCATATCAGAAACAAATAAGCTCCTCTTGAAATATAAAAAGTTCAAATCCTTGACTGTCAATAGACACTGATAGTTTGAAGCAAGAAGTGAATCACCCAGAGCAAACTTCAGTGTGTGGGATGGCCACAGTGTGGTGTCTGCCGAGGAGCAGGCTTCAGGCGGAGGAAGCCCTAAAGAAAACAATACTCTTGGCCATCCAACTCAAGGATTTGACACCAGCTTCTAGATGAAGAGAAGCTGGAGCCCAAGACCAAACGTTCTGTACAACACTTTCAATTTTCTATGGTAATTTAGAGAAAACTAACTGTGGTTCTTATTCCAGGGAGAGAATTCTTCAGACACAAAATTCAAAATGAAACCTCAAGGTTTTGGCATAGAAGATATTTCAGCTGTATACATCAGCCAAGCCAGACTGCTGTTTTAATAAAACTCATCCTGCTAAACTATAGGGGACACATATCCCAGCACACTTACAATGTCTGTCTCTACCCTTCAGGGTGCCTATATGCACTTGCGTCCACATGCCCATAGCCAGCCTCACGGTCCTCATTTCATTCATCAGTGGGTTGGTCTGCAAGGCCATTGACTTCAGTATACTGTGTCTACTGGCCTTCACCATGTCTTTTTCCCAGTTTCTGGTTTTCAGGCAAATACAAAGATTCCACCTGAAGACTTTTCCTTATGACAGCTTCATTCTTCCTGTATGTCCATACGGAGTTATTTGTCATTTTTCAAAGTGTTACATGTAATCCACCAGAAAACCCAGTTGGTTCTGCCTTTGAAATGAATACAGATTCCATCCATTTCTCATTCCCTCCACCCATAATACAAGGCTGCCATCCAAGATAGGCAAAAAGCCTCCTACCTGCTCCCTCTTAACCTTGCCAGAGTCTGGTTTAGTTTTTACCCAGCCACTGTATTTCTTTGATGATTGTTCATTTTGGTTTTGGTTTTTTGAGACAGGGTTGCATGTAGTCCAAACAGGAGTTGCGTCTTCATCTATAGGCAAATTGTAGTTAAGGATGACATTGAACCCCTGCCCCAACTTCCTAAGTGCTGGGATTATAGGCTACTATACTACGAGCTACCACACCTAATTTCCTTTTCACTTTGATTGTTAATCTACTTATTAGTTAGCTTACTTATTTTTTACTTTTTAAAATATGTATCCCTTTTACAGTTTTTGTTTGATTGATTGATTGATTGCTTTTGAGGCAAGGTCTCCCATATAACCCTGGGTGTTTCTTTAATCCCAGCACTTGGGAGTCAGAAGCAGGCTCATATCTATGAGCAGCTCAAGACCAGTGTGGTCTACATAGTGAGTTTCAGGACAACCAGGACTACATAATGAGACCCTATTTCAAAATAATTTTAAACATTTATTTGGTGTGTATATGTCTGGCCACATGAGTGCCATGATATACACGGAGAGGTCAGAGGGCAACTGTAAGAGATGGTTTTTACTTTCCAACACGTAGGTTTCAGGGATGGGACTTAGTTCATCAGGCCTGGCAGCAAAGCCTTGACCTACTGAGTCATCTCGCTGGCCTTTTCCATGTTTTCAAACAGGTCTTTTTTTATATCAATTTTTCTTTGGATTTTTCTAATGACTTTTTATCATGTATGCATTCCTTTAACATTTATTTTATTTTATTTTTTGATGACAATAATTTTGTATACTTTTGGGGTACAATGTGATATGTTGATACAGTTATACAACATGTAAAGATTAAACTAAGGTTTCTATCGTATCTGTCACCTCAAGTGTGCCATTTCTTTGCGATAATATTCAAACTCTTTCTAGATGCTTTGAAATACGTAATAGATTATTGTCACCCCATTGCACAGAACACTAGAACTAGTCCCTTCTATCTATGATTTTCTTTAAAAAATATTTATTTATTTTATTTTATGTATATGGGTGTTCTTGCCTGCACGTATATATATTTGCCATATTCATGCGTGGTACCCACGGAGATGAAAAGAGGGATTCAGATCTCCTAGAACTGGAGTTACCAATGGTTGTAACTGCCATGTTAGTCCTGGGAACTGAACGTTGGGTCCTCTGCAGGAGCAAAAAGAGCTCTTAACCACTTCAGCCACTTGATTTTTTAACTATGAGCCAACCTCTTCCTACAGTTTCCCCTCTTCGCCTCTGGCAACCACTATCTCTACTTTCTACTTCTGTGAGATCATTTTGCTAGTGGTGGTGGTGGTGGTGGTGGTGGTTTTACCTTCCACATCTGAGTGAGACCAGGAAGTGCTGTTTGTGTGTCTGGCTTACTTTCAGGGTGCTCCTTTTATACAAGAAGTTGGCTTCTGTTCTTAGAGCCCTTTACTAGCTCTGTGGGTCACTTACAGGAAATCCACAATCTCGATGGTTGCCTTTATGATCTGGTCCCCTGCTCTCTTGCCTTGATTTAAGCTGTACTGTATGTGCTCTGCTCTTCAAACAGTAGGAACTCTTGCTTCAGATTAACCATGTTCCCCCAAATCTACCTGCGGCTCGTTCCTCAATTGCTTTGGGTTCTGCCCTGTATCTAAAATACTTTCCCCAAATGCTCCTCCTTCGATTGCACATCCACATTCAGGTCCTTCTCAGTCATTGTACCCATTTGTCTAATGGGTTTTACTTTTTAGCACTTACCACTGCCTGAAGTATTGTCTCTCTGTTTACTGTTGTTTTCCATCAATAGAATGAAGCACCAAGACAGCAGAGACCTACTTCCCTTGTTGCATTCCATCTCCTAGACAGTACTGAGCACAGGATAATGGGGGATGAATGAATGATAAATGAATGCATCATCATGAGAAGGCGTCTACTTTTCCTGAGTCTCTTTAGGCAAATGGCTTTGGTGACATTGCTTGTACCCTCTGCATCTCCAAGGCTGCTAGCTTGCCTCTGTTTACCTCACCACAGAGCCACAGAGGAGAGCTGCTGGGGGAAAGAGAGGCTGAGCTGTGGGAGAGAAGCCACCAACTGTTCAGGATGCTGCTGGAGGAGTGCAGGCACTGAGGACAAGTCACCAGGAGTAAGGCCAGGCTTCCTGCTGGATTTGAGACTCTTAAGGACTCCCAACCTCTCTTTCCTGCAGAAGTTTCCAACAAGAGTGCAGGGCAGGCTGGGGCTTCTTGCTAAGGCAATAAAGCCAACCTTTCTCTACATACAGAGTGTGGAAGCTGCTGCCTGTTTTCCCAGGAAACCAGATGGAGATCAGATTGTATTTTTGGAGCCATTCCACAGAGGTTTACCGAATAGGCGCTGTGTATCTAGCTCCATGTAGGGACTGTTTCCAAAGCTGAAGCATCCTGAGATAAGGACCCCAGGGGACCCCAGGGAAAGCACCTGTCAACTCAGGGAGTTTCCACTCTTCCCTTCTCCTCTTTGGCGGAAGCAGCTTTGAGAATCCCTCCTCCCTGTGCTGCTCCCTACCACCCCAGGCTTCTGGTGAGCCAATGAGGCTGGTGCAGCCCCTGTAAGTTCCCATCACTTCTTCTCACTATGGAAGTCCCTCATGCCCATCCCCCAACCACTTCTAACTCCTTGACAGACTGACCAGTGTTTCCACCACCTATTACTGTGGGCTCTGGATGCAAACCTCTACCTACTAATGCCCTGAAAGCCTTCTCCTGGCACTGTTTTGTGGCTTGCTACAGCTAAGACAAATCTCTCAAGTGGAAGTGCGGAAAATGGCACAAGGTGCATTTCTCCAGCGTATGGTGTTTTGGGGGTACCAGCCAGGGTTGTGGTTACAGAGGCCTCCAGCAGAGATGAATGGGGGTTAAATTATAAACAAGCCGTGTTGACCTTTGGAATGCAGTTCAGCCACTGACACTGGAGGCCACTGGTGCTCAGGGGCAGCATAGGTAGTGATGGAGGTGCCACTGATGCCAGAGGCCACAGGAACATCCAATGAACCTTCCTAGAAGCATGGCAACTCAACCCACTCACATTAGACATGGGGCCAGCTGGGATTAGTTGGACTTGTGTGATGGCTGTCTTCTCCCTTGGGATTGGAGAAGTGACATCACCTATAAACACTTGAGTGTACATTTGAAACAAGTGGGTGAGGCTAAGAGCACTCAAAGGCTGATGTGATCTCATTTCCAGAATTTGACCACTCCCTTGCCTGGTCCATTCAACCCATCCTGACTTCCGGTTAGGGCAGCCCTCAGCAGGGCTAGTATTGTCTTCACAAGAGGAAATAAGCAGAGACAATATGTCTTCAGGTCACCTCTAGTGGTCTGTGCTGGCTAGTTTTATGTCAACTTGACACAAGCTAGAGTCATTTTGGAAGAGGGAACCTCAATTGAAAACACACACACACACACACACACCCGCCAGATTGGCCTGTGGGCAAGTCTGGAGTGCATTTTCTTGATTGGTGATTGATGTGGGGGTGGGGTGAGGGCTCAAGCTGACTACGGGCCACACCCTTGGGTGGTCCTGGGTTCTATAAGATGACAGGCTGATCAAGCCATGTGGATCAAACCAATAAGGAGCACTCCTCCGTGGAACGACCTCAGTATTATTTCCCACCTCCAGGTTCCTGCCCTGCTCGAGTTCCGGCTCTGACTTTTTTTCAGTGGTGAACTGTGATGTGTAAGTGCAAGCCAAATAAACCCTCTCCTCCCCAACTTGTTTTCGATGTTTTATCACAATAGAAGCTCTAACTAAGACATGGTGCTTTCAGGCTTGCAGCTCGCAGACCCAAAGAAGGACTGTATCTTACAGGCTTTCAGAAGCTTCGTTTGTGTACAGACACAGGAGCTCTGGGTACGAGACTTGCACTTTTCTGTGCGTACTCCTGCAGGTACTTTGGAGGGAACCAAACAGAGCAATAAGGCCGGTCAAGGATCTGCAGCCAGGCTCTATGGACCTGACTGAGCTTCAGAACCCCCCCCCCCCCCACCCCGACCCCAAGCAGGGAATCTGGTTGAGTGAAGAAAAGTAAATCCTGGACCTTAACATTCCTTAAGGAGGAGCTATTGGTCCACCTCAGGAAGAGAAGGATAGGGGACTGGTGAGGCTTCAGCACTGCTATTTAAAGACAGGCTTTCCCTTTGCTTTACATTTAAAGCTTTACTTGGCAGTCACATGCTGCTGAGGTCTACATTTGGGTGTTAGGAATAGGATTGCTTCAGCATTGAGGTGGTAAAACAATACACAAAATCAGGGGCATTTCTAAAGGGAGGCCAGCACCTCTGGTGCCTCCAGTCAGCAGCTTTGGAAACACCAGAAACAGCATTCCTGGTACAGACATTGCCACTTTCCAGAGTGGCTCTGTCCCAGGAGAAAGACACAAGGCACACTTACTGCAGGGTCATGAGCCAGGATGTTGGAGGTACCCTGCTGGTTGAGGTTGCAGTTCTTGCCTGGACTGGATAGCCATGATGAGCTCAGCTTTAAAGACAGAACTCCCTCCCCTTGACGGAGTCCCCTGCTCTCTGCCTGACTTCATCTGGAGAGTGTCTTTAGACACAAACTCTCCTAACCACATTTGATATATGGCTTCTGACACAGCTCTCCTCTCCCCAAGCCTATATGTTAATCAGGTGCTGAGTTTCTGTTCTTATGATAGAGTGCTGTATAATGCAAATCAAGCATCCTTGAAGTGCCTAGTTCCAACCAGTTATGTACTCCAATTATGGGCTCCAAGAGGAGCCCTTCCACCCACTCCCCTACGGATATATAACCTTTGTTCTCTCGAATTAAAGTTGAACTAGCCATCAACTCTTCCCAGGGTGTGTGATCCCTGTGGGGTTCTCGCTCACCATTCCAGGTGTGCTTCTTATCTGCTGCCCCTCCTGACTTGGAGGGCTGGTGGGAGGCAGCCCCCAGGCAGGAGGAGAACCAACAGTAACCAAGAGGAGCAGGGCAGGGAGCATGGGGTCAATGTGGTGGTCATTACGCAGCTGACAAACTGATGTGTGAACATTCAGATGACGCCCCCGAGGACTCAGCACAATACCAGAAACTTTCAGGGTCCCTGAGTAAGTGAGCAAGTAGGAGGAACGACACTAAATCTGACCTAGGAGTTCAAATGCATGCTGTCACACTGGGGTGTGACAAGTGAAGGAAGGGCAAGAGAGCAGCTGCAGCCAGCATGCCTCAGCCTGCCTTGCGCCCCACATCAAGAAAACTGAGCAGGAGCTGGTGAGTTAGCTCAGTGGGTAAAGGCGCTTGCCACCAACACTGATGACCTGAGTCTGATCCCTGGAACCCACATGAATGAAGAATGAGGAAACTCATGCTGTGTCCTCTCATCTGCACACATTCGTGACCACACACAGAAGCTCCAACAAAAATAACCATAATAAAAACTTGAAAGAAAACCGAGTAGCCAGCGCCTACTCCTTTCCATGATTTTCCTGGATGTTCTTGTCCCTCCCAGCTTTTCCTCTAGCTTTGTTTCTGTTGTCTAGGCTTCGCTGTCCTGTGAGATCAACCTACCTCATATCCCCATCTTCCTGTGGGTTTATGGGTCACAGAAGACTTCCTAGTCTTTCATCTCTCATGTATGTGGGTTGTTTACGCATTAATAAGTCCTCATCAGGGAGGTGCTAGACATGGCTATTTTCTTGACTCGAGGTTTTCTTTCCCACTGGCTCCATTCTCTGCCCTCATTTCCTGTCTTTTTATTGCTTTCCTCATCCTTGCAGCCCGCATTCCATGCTTTACTCTCAGGCACTAGGCAACCTCATGAACAAAGCCATGTTTCCCAGCCTCCATCCACAAGGCATTTGTGGGACGCCTATGTGGAAGGGTTTAGCTTGGGGTTGATCCCTGGGATGTGCAAGATGCATCCTTAACATCACAACACCCCTTCATAACAAGAACAGCACATGGCTACATAGCAGCTGGTCATTACTGTGCTCCGAGAATGTCTGTCTGGAGGCAGCTTTTATGTCCTTGGCCCATTCCAGACACCAGCAGATAAACTACGCTTAGCAGATGAGTTCATTTAACTTGCCCATATGGGACTCAGGAGCCATGCAAATTTGATTTATGCAAATGATTTCATTTATATTGCTTGAAAATATTTTTATAATTATCAGAGAGGGAGCTGAAGATTACAAAAACTCTACAAAGCATACCAATAGTCAAACAGTAACCACAAATTCTGTTTAGCTACACTGTTCAGTATGGTAGCTGCTAGTTCTCAACTTTCCTAATGCTGTGACCCTTTAATACAGGTCCTTATATTGGTGACCCCCAACCATAAAATTATTTTCGTTGCCACTTCATAATGTTGTTACTGTTCCGAATCACAATGTAAATGTATCTGTGTTTTCCTATGTATTAGGCAACCCCTGTGAAAGGGTTGTTCAGCTTTCCCCCACCAAGGGGTCACAAAGTTTGAGAACTGTTGTACTAGACACCTGTGCCCAATTAAATATCTTAATTAAAATTAAGTAAAATTAAAAATGAAATTATTTCCAAGCAATTGCTACAATTATTGGATGCCTACCAGAAGTGGTGCGTGAACCCCGTTGCTAAAGATACCATGGGCCATCAGCTGCAGGACATAGAACAACCAAGTTGGAACTGGAATGGAAGTTTTCCCCCTTGTTACCTAGCCTTCATAGTGCTAGAAAATGCTCTGCAGGCTGCCACAGAAGAATTGTTATCAACAATCTTACTCAACTTCAAACCCTGGATGCAGCAATATCAATCCGCTAGCAAAGATGCACCCAGTGACGCTCTAATGGCAAGTCTGTTATTGGGGTAATCAATTGTTTGTTGTTTGTTTTTTAAAGTCTGCTCCAAAGGAGAGAATTTATATCTAGTATAGTAAAACTGGCAAAAGTTAATGGCTGGACAGCCGTAGACCCCAGCAATGAAGCTAGTGCAATTGTTTTGCTAAATGGATATGAAGTGTTCATCAGATTGCCTTCTTAAAAAAAAAAAAACAAAAAAAAAAAAAACTAAGACAAGCTTCATTCTGCAGTGAGCATCAGTAACTGCAGGGACCTATAATTGGTCAGAGTGCTGAGACTAAATGACCACTGGATCCTCCATATGAGCCATAAATGGACCATCTACATAATCTCCAAGGCTCAGGGGACAGACATTGAGAAAGGAGGGTGGGAGACACCAAAGAGCTGTGAGAAAACGGAGTGGTGTGAAATGTTGACTTCCAAGCATGACATGGTTGTCGTACTCTTGAACTCACATCTGTGATTGTCTTCACAGGATATGCACAGAACTGGGACCATCAACTTCCTGTCATGGAGGGGAGAAAGCTTCATGGGAACCCACTCCTCCATGTGTTAACGTTAATGGTTGGTAGGGGTGGGGAGAGACATTTTCTCTAGTGGTGTAGCCTCTGGTAAGGTGCTCATATACCTGTAAACAAACCCTCACCCACATTTCTGTAAGCAGCCCTAATGAAGGTCACTTGGTCATTAAAAAAAAAAAAAAGGCATGAAACTAAAAAGGAGGACTAGTGAGGAAGAGGAAGTCAGTGGGAGTGGGAAGGGGACAAAGGATGGTAATAAAGATGAATATGCATGAAACACATTATAATTAGAAAATGTATGAAAATATGTAATGAAATGAATTATTATATAATCAATATATGCTGGAAAAAATACAATTTCGTACTTGTGTGAACCACCTTTTAAGTGCTCTTTAGCCATGTATAGCTCATGCTACCGAAACAGGACATTTTGACATTCTGAGCTCTGTACCTGAGTGACCGTCTCACATTAAATCCAACCTCTTCACACTCTGAATTTAGTTCTGGTCTTGTCTATACTGACCTCATCCTTTATCCGTTGTCACACTCTCCTTGAGCTCTGCTTTCCCAGTTCTGGTTCCTCAGCCCATAAAACCTGGGTTTGGAAAGAGAAGTATTTTTGATTGTTGATTGTTTTGAGACAGAATCTGTCTGTGTAGCACCAGCTAGCCTGGAGCTCACTATGCAGGCCAGGTTGGTCTTGAACTTGTGTCAATCCTCTTGTTTCAGCCTACGGAGTGTTGGGATTCCATGTATGAACCACTTCTTCCAGTGTAAGCATTCATCCTCAAACAAACATGCAGGAGTTCGATTTCCTTCCATCTCATCAATTCCAGTTCATCAGGTTCCACACCAAACACCTCCAGACACTGAGCCCTCCAGCCAGTCCACATATTTGATCTCTGTGCACATGCCCATTTTGAAGAATTTTGGCTTTCTATTATAGTGGCTTGGGGTTTATATTTTAAGCCCAGGATCCTCTTCTATTAGTTCTACACCTGTTGGTAAGCCCTAGGAGTTTGTATTAAAACCTCTCTTTCTGGAAATTTGGCTAAGATACCAGGTGAACTTTCATTGACACAGGTCTAAGTAGGTGAGGTGCCAGTCAGACAGAGTATCAAGGTTCTGAATGAAAGATCCCCGGAGGGTATCTTCTGTCTGAGAGAGACCCCCTCCCAAGGAACAATGAGGCCATTCGGATGCAAACAGCAAGAGGCTTTTATTTTGATACACGAGTACTCAGGGCGAAAGTCACTCGAAAGGACTTTGCGCGCCCCCTAGATGGGAAGCTGGGGTTTTTATAGGGTTTTAGAGCAGAAGCACTGGTACAGAAGCGAGAAGCATGGTTACAGGGGGCTGATTGGTACGTTTACATGAGACCACGGTTTGCGTCAAAGTTTGGCAGGGACACCAAGATTGACCACCCCTTAACGTGGCCACCTGTTATTTTGTTTTTCCCTATCTCAGCTGGAACAATCTCTGACAGATATCCCATGAGGGTAGTCACAACAAGTTGTTTTTAACTCAACAGGGGCAGCCTGACCACAGATATCCCAAGTGGGTGACACAGCTAGGTTTCTCAGTAATTTTCCAGTTTCTCATCTGGCCTTCAGTGGTGTCTCACAAAATGGCGTTAGCTATGTTTAACTTAGGGTGAGGCAGGGGTCTTTCACTGAAAACAGTTGTCTTTGCTGTTTGTCATTCTGGTTCAGACTCTCCTGGGCTGTTGTAGTCACTATCTCTTGAAGGGTGCTCAAAAGCTTGCTCAGAGATGGATAGGAGAAAAGAAAGTGTGGTGTAGGTGACAGGACACTCCCCTTAAGAGGGAAGCAGATCGACAGAGCATTGTCATGTTTCTGATTGTCTCTAGTACCCTCATGTTACAGGTCACACCTGGCACTGCATGTGTATTGGCACACAGGGACAGGTGTGGAACCAGCCTCGAGGTCTGGATATTCTTGGGCTTCCTGTCTGTGCTAGACACCTTCTCACCTTGGGAAGAAGACATAGCCTACATTTACATCTTTTCTTGTCTCCTTCACATTAGCCGCCTCCACTGCTGCAGTGTCTGAGTTTTGGTGACTACACACTGCCTCCCTTTCATCCTGGCTGCTCCCTGTTGCCCCGGGCTGTGGTCAGGCTCCAAGAGTTCATGCTGAATTGCCTCCTATACCATGCTGAAACCATTCACACACTGACTGGACTCTCACTCTGTGCTGGGCTGTCTCAACAAGCAGAAGTCTTCCTTACCCACTCTTGACTCGCACGCCCCAGGCAAGACTTCCCTCCACCAGGGACACTCCCCCACTTTTACCAGGACTTAGACATCGTAGGAGCAATTACTATACTGTCCAGATATCTGCTTCCTTCCAAGTCCCAACATCACTATTTTGGAGCTTGTCACAGCCCCCTACTCTGACACATGTTTTTACACCCTTGTATCGTATCTTTGGATGGTCCAAACTGGCTCTGGCTCTAACATTTATTATCAAGCATGAAACATGATTTGAAATATCATATAAATGAGGTCACAAAATTCTTTAGCTTAAAGAAGATGTAAGTGGTCAGATCAAAGTCACTTAAGTTTTCTGACTTGGCACAGCTGGTTTGTGTGGGCTTAATGACAACAAAGGATAATAAAGCCTCTTGGAACAAGCTCTTCCCTGCTTACTGCAATTTTTACCTGGAACATATAGTGTAGGTGACTGGTACCCAACAATGTCTTGTACTCCTCTTGCTGCACCATGTAACTACAGTAACTGGTTTCTCTAACATCTTTCTTGTTCTTTTTTGTTGTTTGCTAACAGGGCCTTGTATCTGCTAGGCTAGCACCCCTGTCTCTAAGGTACACTCCCAACTTCTCCCCCCTCCCTCCTTCTTTTACTCTATGAATCCCACTTCCCTATATAAGAACACTTATTCTGAGTGTCTAGCGTTCATATTTCTTCTCAGGCTACCGACCTCATTTTGGCTCCAGGATACTCTCTCTTCACACATGCAATGTGCCTCAAGTTGTATTTTAAAGTGATGTTTTGTGACTATCATAAAGTGGATCTCCTCTCACCTGATGCATTCTTGTCATCACTGTGGAAAAAATTCAGATGAGATTGGTGCAAAACATGGAGTTTATAATGGAGCAGCATGGAGTGTGGACAATGGTGGAAGAGAGCCCTGTGTGGAATGACATTCCAGGCAGACATTTGTGTGTTTTCTAAGTGGGGTCTAGAGCAAGTAGCCTCTCCTGGAGGACCTTGTTCTGTCCACATGATTGATTGGTTGATTCTGATTGAGTTTTAATTAGAGAGCAATAGTATGACTTTCATCTTTATCAATCAGAAACAAATCTTCTACTACGTAGTAATCTCATGAGATTTGTGACTCCTGGAGTCAGGTTTGGAAAGTGATCCATTAATAACCTTCTGGGAAGTTCAGGATGTCATGCCTTCCTCCAGAGCCAGAGACATGACTCAGGCCCTGTTCTTTCAAACCAGTTACTGAATCCTGCTCCTCCAGTCCTTTGCTTCTTAGGCTGACTATTAGGGAGGGACCCAGCCCTAATGTTTTCTAAGGCTAATGTCAAACTAATTTCCCAACAAGCGGTCTCAAAGTGTCTCTCTGCACTTCCCTGGTGGCTCTCTTCAGATTTGGCTGGGATATCAATGGGATAGTGAACCCACTGTGCTCTCCGGCTCAGGGTCCATTCAGTCATCAGGACTGAGTCCCCTCAGGATTGCTAGTCTCCCAGGCTTTTGACTGAGACTGTTTTTTTGTTTTGGGTTTTTGTTTGCCTTGGCTGTCTTGGCTTAGACTGCTTTGTAGACCAGGCTGGCCTTGAACTCACAGAGATTCACTTGCCTCTGCCTCCAGAGTGCTGGAATTAAAGGCATGCACCACCACACCCAGCAACTGAGATTGTTTTTAAAGAGCTGTTTTATCATTTTCTCTGTGAGAATCAGGCTTAGTCTATGTGTAGGATAGGTACTGCCTCCTACCTTCCTTTGCAGAATATTTGAGTCTCTTGAGGTTAGGGTTGGTTATTGGTAAAGGTACTAAGGTGGTTTTTGGTTGGGTTGCTTTAGTATAAGCATATTATAAGTTACAACTGATTTGTGTGTGTGTATGTAGAAACATTTGTATCTATCTTTGTCAATCATCCTTTTTAGTCTGATTTCAATTTTAAAAAAGACACTGGGCATAGTATAGTGTCTTTTAATAGTATAGTGTATATCTTTAATCCCAGCACTTGAGTAGCAGAGGTAGGAGGATCCCTGCCAGTTTGAGACTAACTTTGTCTACATAGTGAATTCCAGACTGCCAAGGGGTATATAATGAGGCCCTGTCTGAAAGAAGAAAGAGAATGGGAAACAGAGAAAGAAGGATTGCTGCAAGGCTGCAACCAGGTTGCAGAAAGTTCCAGTCCAACCAGAGCTACCTAGAGAGACCCTGTCTAAAAACAAAACAAAACAAAACAAAAATCCCAAAGACCCAAACAAACAAACACCCCCGGGGCTGGAGAGATGATTCCAAGGCTTAGAGCACTTGTTGCACTCACACAGAACTGAGGTTCGAATCCCAATACCCATACGGTGGCTTACACCGATTCATAACTCCAGTTCCAAGGGATTTGACTCCTCTTCTGACCTCCACAGGCACCGCACATGCACACGGTACACATACATACATGCAGGCAAAGTGTCCACTCATACAAATAAAATAAATACAACTTAAAAAAACTTCTTCCCGTATCCTTCTAAACCAAGCAACCAAAACCGTGAGAGTAAATCTCTGAAGAGATTACATGACTCTTTCTAGATCAAGAGTCTCAATGGAAGCATTAGGAGAGACTGGTCTACGACATGCAGAATCGTGTAGACAGTCCCATTAGAATACAAGGAAATCATGAAATTTGCAGGCAAATGGTGGGAACTGGAAAAGATCATCCTGAGTGAGCTATCCCAGAAGCAGAAAGACACACATGGTATATAGTCACTCATATAGACATATAATATAGGATAAACCTTCTAAAATCTGTACACCTAAAGAAACTAATCAAGAGGGAGGACTCTGGCTAAAATGCTCAATCCCCATCCCAAAAGCAAAGAGGATGTACATCAGAAGGAGGAGAAAACAGGAAACAAGTTAGGAGCCTGCCACAGAGGGCCTCTGAAAGGCTCTGCCCTGAAGACTATCAGTGCAGATGCTGAGACTTATGGCCAACTGTTGGGCAGAGTACATGGAATCTTATGAAAGAAGTGGGAAATAGTAAGATCTGGAGAGGACAGGAGCTCCACACAGAGAGCAACAAAACCAAAAAATCTGAGCACAGGGATCTTTCCTGAAACTCATACTCCAACCAAGGACCATGCATGGAGATAACCTAGAACCCCTGCACAGATGTAGCCCATGGCAGTTCAATGTCCAAGTGGGTTCCATAGTAATGGGAACAGGGACTGCCTCTGACATGAACTGATTGGCCTGCTCTGTGATCACCTCACCCTGATGGGGGAGCAGCCTTACCAGGTCACAGAGGAAGACAATGCAGCCATTCCTGATGAGATCTGATAGACTAGGATCAGAAGGAAGAAGAGGAAGACCTCCCCTATCAGTGGACTTGGGGAGGGGCATGCATGGAGAAGGGGGAGGGAAGGTAGGATTTAGAGGGGAGGAGGAAAGGGTTTATGGGGGGATACAAAGTGAATAAAGTGTAATTAATAAAAATTAAAATAAAAATATTTTAAAAAAGACTATTGGGGGGGCATTTTGTTGTTTTTTGTTTTGTTTTGTTTTAGGGAACTTTTAGCTCACCTGGAAGATGCACACCAAGTCTGTTCACCTGGACCTTGAACACAACACTTACTCGTAGCAACCAGGTTCCTAAGACATGTAGAAGAATAAAATCAACTCTAGGGTGGGGAGACCCGGAGGAGTAAGGGTCGCAAGGTGCACACTGGGCCAGGTGAATGGAGGGAGCTGGGGAACTCTTGAAGGAATGTGACTTACAAGAACCAGAGCCTTCCACTTAGAGAGTAACCGTCCCTCAGAACTCCAGCTGGCTTCACAGACAACACCTATGTGCTCTAGGAAAATGGTCCCTCGAGACTGAGTGACCTCCTGCGTGGTGGTAATTAAATTATTTTGCATATTGTTTCAAAGCACATCATATGCAGCCAATTTCTTTCCTTTTCTTTTCTTTTCCGTTCTTCCTTTCTTTCTTTCATTTTCTCTTCTTTTCTTTTTTCTTCCTTTTTTGGTTTTTTGAGACAGGCTTTCTCTGTGTAGCCCTGGTTGTCCTGGACCTTGCTTTGTCCAGGCTGGCCTCGGTCTCAGAGAGACCCACCTGCCTCTGCTCCCCGAGTGCTAGGATTAATTGGGGTGAGCTATGGTGTGTATCTTATGATTAAAACATGTCTCTGTTTCCCCAACCCTGCCTCCCCAGAAAACACAAGGTGATGATACACTTCCTGAAGCCTTGCATGTTTGGGTTGTGTGTCAAGAACCCTATTTGATCAGAACTTTTTAAGACACCCTTTGTCAACACTGCTTTGTTTTCTTCTGGAATCTAACACCCAGTGGGGATGCCTAGGCCATTTGATTTTTTATTTTATTTTCTCTGAAAACAGTCTACTTCTTCTGCCTGAAGTGTCATCATCTCATCAGTAAATGTCTTATTGTATCTTTCTCCATATTAACTGGTCCTGGTAATTCATCTGGAGCTGAACATTTTATCTTTACGAATGCTTTCTCCTGTTTTATCTTTAGATGTGGATTCTATTTCTTACTGTTCAAGAACACAGATAGCTCTCGCTATCTGATCCATGACTTGGTCAAGATGGTTCTAGATGGATTTATAGTCCGTCATGGTGGGTAGGCATGCCGGCAAATGGCAGCCATGGTGACCCTGCTGTGACCCTGAATTGCCTTAGAGTTCTCCAACCTCACTGCAATAATCAACCTCTCTCTGCTCTTCATTTCCCTCTTGACACAATAGCCTTGTATCCACTAGAACGTGGAAGAAAGCAATTGGTGACACCATTCTACCTTTCCCCGCCTCTACGATGCTGCTTCAGTTTCCTGGTAGTTCAGTGGTGGATCCCTGTGATCTAGGTGTGATTCTTGGACCTGGAACCATGACATTTTGATGACCCAGATGGAATGCTGTGCCTCCCCCCCCCCTTAACTTCCTTTTCAAGAACAAAAATGTAGCCCTGTGAATGAATAAATAAATATATGTGTATCCACTCTGAGCTGGGGAAAGACCACATATGACTGTAATCCAGCACTCAGGAAGCTAAAGCAGAGCTCACAGCCAGCCTGGACTGTCTGTCTGAAAGCAAAAACAAACACAAGAACAAACAAACAAACAAAACCCCACAAGGCAATCCCTTTAGTCTCCTACAGTCGATGCAAATCTTGAGAGCTTACAAGAGGCCTTTCCCCTTATTAAATCATAGACGTTGGAATGTCTAAGTGTAGGACAAACCCTGTTCTCCACTTGAAAGGCCCTGACTGGAGATGGTTCTGTTCCACATGGAGTTTGCAGGTGCCCACAGGGTAACTGCAAGCAGAATGAAAGCTTAGCATCTTTGCTTTCCTTTTGCATCTTCTCTGCTCAGAGGCGTTCTTTCCTACTGGCATCTAGGATTCCAGTAATAATAGCATAGAGCAGATGTATAAGCAACTTGAGACAAGGGTCAAAATTACCCCAAGGCAATAGCCATTTTCTTATTAACAGTGCTTCTGCCTGACCAGTCCTGAGATAATGATCAGCCAGAAGACAGTTTGACAGTTACCCCAGGGGCCTTGCCCTCCCCACTTCTGACCTTTCTCTGTACAATCTAAGACCTATGCAGTACCCTCAAAGACATTACTGAGGACACTCAGCTCTCTTGTCTTCCCGTGTAGCTATATTAACGCATTGCTACTTTGCCTTTCACCATTGCTTCCTCTGATTTCTAAGATGAGCCACTGGCCCTGATTTGTTAGGACTCCCTGACGTCATGCTGGGCAAGGCCTAGGGCTCTAAGCAATGATTACAGTTTACAAATCCCAACCCATAATGTTCCATGCAGCACCTCTTTCATTTCCAACCCCTCTCTACTTGTCCCATCTACACTGATGTATTTCAATGAAAATCTCTTGGAAACTCATAACACATATATTTCTTTCTCAAAAAAAAGGGAAGTGTTTTTAAACTTAAGCAGGATGAGCAATGATTAGGACAATTAAAACAATTAGAACAGTCAGATGCAGACTTTTTGGTGAATTTATGGATTCTAAAATCCTTCTTTTACAATATTCTCTTCTACAATGGCCAAAAGCTTTAGGAGGCTTTGAAGAGGCATTCCCTAATACCCTCTCTGGTAAAATGGGTATAAAATATGCTCTTTGCTCTGTTTGTTAAGGGCTATGCTCTAACACCTATAGTCTAATATAAAAACAAATGGTGTTTAGAAGAACCAGGTCTATCATCCAATCACTCTTCAATCACTTTCTGACTATTTTGTTTTGTTTTTGAGACAAGGTTTCTCTGTTTAGCCTTGGCTGTCCTGGAACTCCCTCTGTAGACCAGGCTAGCCCCAAACTTACAACAATCCATCTATCTTTGCCTCCCAAGTGCTGGCATTAAAAGTAGGTGCCCCTACCACCCAGTGATTTGTCTGACATTTGACCTGGCTATTTTAAAACTCTTTCTAAAGGAAATGCACATCTATAAATGAAAATCCCATTTGTTAGGGTGCTTCTAGTCCCTGCCAACCAAGTCTCCTAATAGGGAAAGACATTAACATAAGTTGTTGTTGTTTGTTTTTTGTTTGTTTGTTTGTTTGTTTTTGTTTTTTTTTTTCTGGTAAACTTCATTCTTGACCATCTCACCTCATCTGGGCCTTTATTTATACCTTCTTTGGTCTCAGCAAACATTGTTGTGAGCAGGCGGTGCTCAGCCCTAAGTGAGTCCATATTGTGTAAAACAGTGGTTTTTCGTTTTGTGCCTTGCCTGGAGAGGCTCGGCTTTACAAGTAACATCTGACTCCATTTTAAGGATGGAGAAGGATTCTGTACCTTGGTCGACATTTGACCGGTTACCATCTGTCTGGCACCACCCACGCAGTACAGACTGAAAATTGGTTTATTCCTGGGAGTAGAAAAGGTGCCACCCTATACATTTGCTGGGGTGAACTGAGATTGTAGGAACACAAGGGTGAATTAAAATCATGTCAGGTAAACCAGCTCCGAGAACTTATTGGACACACTGGACCTGGGAAGTGGTGCAGCTCCCTCACTTGGACCCCATATAGAAGAACACTCCTTATACTGTGCTGTCATGGCTCTTCCTCCCTGGGGTGTGTAGCAAAAGACACACAGGCAAAGGATTTCTGACCGTTCCAGGGCCTTCAGTTTTGCTTGGTCTCTGCTGCTGACAGAGCCCCCTTGGATTGAAGTCTGCCTGTCTGTAGGTCAGGGCATGCTGTCCATTTGTCCACCTGGACAATGACCTGACCTTAGTTCCTGCAGCTCACCTCTGCCGATGGACTTCATGCTGCACTTCTGTGCAAACCTGTGATCCAGAAGCAGCTGGCTCACACCTGGGTTAGCTTACCCCCACAAGCACTCTTTTTACATTGCTGCAGCTTCCTGGCCTCTCAGGCCTCTTTTGAAATCTCTTGAACTCTGTCATGGTGCATTTAACCCTTTACAGCCATTCTGTAACACAGACTTGCACATCTACATATATGTTTGTATATGCACACATATTTGCATACTGTATGAAGTATGATCTGGGAGATAAAGATTAACCTTTAATTAAGGTTAATTAATTAAATGTTAGTTAACCTTTAATTAACTAAGGAGGTAAAGTCAGGCATATTTATTTCTAGGATGTGGAGACTAACCTGGTCTACATAGTGAACTCTAGGCTAGACAGGGCTAGATAGTGAGACCCTTTCTTAAAATAAACAAAAACCGGAATAAAGACAACTGTGTTTCCCTTGGCCTGACTAGCAAGAAAAACACCTGCTTTGTGAAATTACCGTTATTCAGTAAGCTGTGCCATTGTAGAAAGACACAAACACGTTTATTTACATTTCTGACACCATGCACTCATGACAAAATTGTAAATTCTCTGCCTTATTTTGCTGAAGAATCATTCATGCCTTTAAAGTGCAAACTTAAAGTTGCTTAGCTACCAGATCACTTAAGCAGTAAAACAATATAATCAAAAGAACTCAGGAGAGTTCCCTGTTACTACCCATGACTCGGTCCCAGCCTCACAGCTATAGTCTCCTTTCCCCCTCCTACATGAGAGGTCACCACCTAGGAATGAGACTCCCTAGTACCATGGGACTCTGGTTCTTTCTTTTTAAAAAATAATTTATTTAATTTTATGTGCATTAGTGTGAAGGTGTCAGATCCTTGGAATTGCCATTACAGAGAGTTATGAGTTGCCCTGTGGGTGCTGGGAATTGAACCCAGGTCCCATTTGGAAGAACAGACAGTGCTCTTAACCACTGAGCCATCTCTCCAGCCCTGGGTCTCTAGTTCTTAATCCTTCAAAAACATCCAAAAAACATCCATTGATCATCAATGCTTACAGAGAAAGATTTTTCGAAATGATTGCACCCGGTTAACAATTCATCTTTATGTTAACTGAAGGGTAGAAATGAGAACGCATTTTAAATGTCACAAGAATGAAGTCACAGGAGAGAACATGAAGAATGAAGCCCAGGGGAGAACATGAGACACGGGTTCAGGTTCCTGCAGACTTTCTATGCCATAAAGATAGAAACACCAGGGAAAGCCTTTCCCTGCTCGTCTCCCTTCTCCCTAGGACATAAAGTGTAATGAAGGACATCCAGTCACTGTCCCGTCTCCCCCTTGTTCTTATCAGAACAGCCCCCTCCCATACCACTTCAGGAGCACTGATTCCCAGCAACTGGCATTTGTGTTTTTTTCCCAGGTGGCCCTCTTCGTTTTGGCTCTAATAAACCCTTGTTGTGACGTTTGGTGTTGTCAACATGGCTTTACAGTTGACAAGTATATAGGTTGACAACTGAGATTGTTGTGGATTTAAATCATGGAGTTCAAACAATTTTCTTCAGTTACTTTCAAATTTCATCATTAGTATTAAATCCTAGCAGACTTTTTGAAGCTTCTGACTTTTTTCTTAGTATGTTAATATTACATACACACACACACATACAAAGAAGCATGGATGCATGTACACATGGAGATGTATTTTGAGATAAAGTATTGCTGTGTAGATAAGACTGGCCTTGAACTGATCCTCCTGTTTTAGGCTCCTAAGTCCTGGGAGTACAGGCATGTACCATTATAACCAGATTCACCTGTCATTTCTTTGCTTCTCCTCTTTCCCTACCTCTCTCTGCATGTTTGTGTGTGTGTGTGTGTGTGTGTGTTATATTTTGCTGGAAATCTAACCTAGAACTTCATCACACTCTTATATCACATATCTCATAATGTGATAGAGAAAGTGAACAGGTTTTCTGAAATTTAGATACCTTTGCATTGGTGAGATAAACCTTTGTCATAACAAAATTAGAAAATACCCTGTCTAACAGAGCCCTGGCTGTCCTGGACTCATTTTGTAGACCAGGCTGGCCTTGAACTCACTTCTGTGAGTTCTACACTACCACTCTCAGTACTGGATTTCATTTTTAATGTTATGTTTAAGAAATTATGCTAGGCTGGAGAGATGGCTCAGAGGTTGAGAGCACTGGCTGTTCTTCCATAGGTACTGAGTTCAATTCCCAGCAACCACATGGTGGCTCATAACCATCTATAATGACATCTGGTGCCCTCTTCTGGCCTGCAGGCACATGAGCAGGCAGTATAGTGTATAAATAATAAATCTAAAAAAAAAAAACAAAAAAGAAATTATGCCTGTTGGTGGTACACACACCTTTAATCTTAGCACTGAGGAGGCAGAGGCAGGTGGATCTCTGAGTTCAAGATCAGCTTGGTCTACAAAGGGAGTTCTAGGACAACTGGGGCTACATAGAGAAACCCTGCCTCAAAAACAAACAAACAAAAACAAAAAAAAAAAAGAAGAAAAGAAAGAAAAGCAATTATGTTTTTAAATTTATGAATGAGATTGTGTGTATGTGTGTGTATGGCAGAGTCACATAGAGCCTAGTCATTGAATAAGGACATTAATTAAGAAGACTGGGAAGGCAACTTTGGTGAGGTTCCTCTCTGCACCAGAGGGACCCCCAGAGAGAGAACTTTTTTTCTAGCAACACTTCACACTTGGAGGAATAAACCTCTCATCCCCAAAGCTGACCTTGATAACTCATCACAGGGTCTTCCATATCAAGGAAACATGGCAAGCTTCAAGAGGAGTGGGAAGGCCAGGAGGAGAGGGACTGAGGAAGACACTGAATATATTGGGGTGAGTGTACTTAAGGAGCTTGCAGATGGGCATCGGTGGACGGCTGGACTGATAGGACTGAAGCTCTAGAGCAGTTGTTTTCAACCCCCAGGCATAAGATTATTTTGTTGCTACTTTACAACTGAAAATTTGCTACTGTTACGAATCACAATGTAAATAGCTGATATGCAGGATGTCTGATATGGGACCCCTATTAAAAGGTCATTCAACCCCAAAGGGGGTTGGGACTCTCTGCTCTACAAATGTAGCAAAAAACAAAACAAAACACACACAAACAAACCCACCAAGATGGTGCAGTGGCAGCCAGGAGAATCCAAGGGAGTTGGAATCAAGAGATGATGTCTGAGGCGATCAGCAAGCAGCTCCTTCTATAGGAACAAATGGGTGGGAACAAGCAAGAAGCTGCAAGTTGAGGAATTCCCAGCCTGGCCAGAGCTTGGTCAGGGTAGATGAGGGTCCTGGTCACTGCCCCAGATGAATGAACTCAGGGAATGATGCTCAACACAGTGAAAAGACTGACTATTGGTGAGAAGCAAGATGGAGGGGGAATGGAGATGTTCATGTAGGGATGCCTCTGAGCTTCTTTTTTTAAAAAATTTGTTTATTTTTTATTAATTACAATTTATTCATTTTGTATCCCAACTGTAGCTCCCTCCCTCATCCCATCCCGTCTCAATCCCACTCCTCCCTCCCTCTTCTCCTATGCCATGCCCCCAGTCCACTGAGAATGGAGGCCCTCCTTCCTTTCCATCTGACCCCAGTTTATCAGGTCTCATCAGGACTGGCTGCATTGTCTTCTTCTGTGCTTGGTAAGGCTGCTTCTTCCTCAGGGGATGGTGATTAAAGAGCCAGCCACTGAGTTCATGTCAGAGACAGCCCCGTTCCCTTTACTAGGGAACTCTCTTGGACACTGAGCTGTCATGGGCTACATCTGTGCAGGGATTCTAGGTTATCTCCATGCATGGTCCTTGGTTGGAGTATCAGTCTCAGAAAAGACCCCTGGGTCCAGGTTTTTTGGTTCTGTTGCTCTCCTTGTGGAGCTCCTGTCCCCTCAGGTCTTTCTATTTCCCCCTTTTTTCATAAGATTCCCTGAACTCTGTCCAAAGTTTGGCTATGAGTCTCAGCATCTGCTTTGATACCCTACTGGTATCAAAGACCCTAGGGTCTTTCAGAGGTCCTCTGTGGTAGGCTCCTGTCCTGTTTCCTGTTTTTTCCTTCTTCCAATGTCCATCCTGTTTGCCTTTCCGAGTGAGGATTGATCATCCTACCCAGGGTCCTCCTTCTAGCTCAGCTTCTTTAGGTACAGATTTTAGTATGATTGTCCTATATTATATGTCTAATATCCACTTATAAGTGAGTATGTACCAAGTGGTTTTTTTTTTTTTTGTGCTTCTGGGATACTTCACTCAGGATGATCTTTTCTAGATCCCACCATTTGCCTGCAAATTTCATGATTTCCTTGTTTTTAATTGCTGAGTAGTATTCCATTGTGTAAATGTACCACAATTTATGTATCAAAACTAAAGTCCAAGTGGACCAAAGACCTAAATATAAAACCAGACACACTAAACCTGTTAGAAGAAAAAGCAGGAAAGAGCCTTGAGCTCATTGGCACAGGAGACAACTTTCTGAACAGAACACCAACAACACAGGCTCTAAGATCAACAATTGATATATAGGACCTCATGAAACTGAAATTTTCTGTAAAGCAAGGACACTGTCATCCAAACAAAACAACAGCCTATGAATTGGGAAAGGATCTTTACCAACCCTGTATCTGACAGAGGGATAATATCCAGAGTATATAAAGAACTCAAGAAGTTAAACAGTAACAAATCAAGTAATCCAATTAAAAAATGGGGTGCAGAGCTAAACAGATGATTCTCAATAGAGGAATATCGAATGGCAGAGAAACACTTAAAGAAATGCTCAACGTCCTTAGTCATCAGAGAAATGCAAATCAAAACGACCCTGAGATTTCACCTTACACCCATCAGAATGGCAAAGGTTAAAACCTCAAGTAACAACACATGCTGGAGAGGATGTGGAGTAAGGGGAATCCTCCTCCACTGCTGGTGGGAATGTAAACTTATACAACCACTTTGGAAATCAATCTGGCGCTTTCTCAGACAATTAGGAATAGTGCTTCCTCAAGATCCAGCTATACCACTCCTAGGCACATATCCAAAATATGCTCAAGTACACAACAAGGACATTTGCTCAACCATGTCCGTAGCAGCCTCTGGGCTTCTTTGCATCCCATTCTCCAGCTGTCTGATTCCTCTGGGTCCACTAGAGGGCGACGTCTCACAGCTCTGGTTCGGGCATTCACTCAGAGACGCTGGGGCCCCTTCCCTCCCAAGACTGTGCTGTTTTTATAAGGACCTGTGTGGTGGGAAATGATGTATTCAGGAGAATAGGGAGAAACTGCTTCTCTATCCCGCCTTCCAAATTGAGAAACACTGCAGGCAATTATTTCTATCTGAAAGGAAGACGGGAGAGGAGAGACAGAAAATATGGGATCGTCTCAGTGCCTTTGAATGGATAATTGCTTTCTCCGACTCTTTCAAGGCTGAGAGCCACAGAACTCAAGAGATAGGAGTTAAGTGATATTCTGTATCCAGAATATCTTATTCTGCTCGACACTACTTATTTTCAGGCAAGGTTTCTCTTTGTAGCCCTGTCAGGCCTGGGACTCACTATAAAGATCAGGCTGGCCTTGAACTCACAGAGATCAACCTGTCTCTGTCTGACTTTCTTTTCTCTTCTTTTCTTTTTAAACTAGACTCAAATATTCCAGGCTGGCTTTGAACTCACTGTGACCTTGAACTTCTGATCCTCCTGTGTCTATCTGTCAAGTGTTAGAACTATGGGAGTGCCTGCCATCATCCCGTTATGCCATGCTCAATGGAACCTTGTGCATGCTGGGAAGACACTCTACCAGCTTAGTTACTGCCCCACTCAAGTGTCCAGGACATTATTGAAAGGAGATCACTGTTAGGCAGCATGTCAAAAGCCCAGCTCCTTCCCCTGGACTGCTCACCCCATCTCACTAGGGTATGTAAAGGCCAGGTAATCTCTGACAGGCCCCTTGTAACCAGAGGTCAAAGGAGAGGGTATCTGAGCAGCCAGAATCATTTCTGAAGACACAGTCAGGCCCAGAGAAACTGCGTTTTCCCAAGTGAGTAGAACAGAAATGGAAGAATCTCGTTGGGAGATGGTGTGTGAGGAAACTCCTGGAACAGTGCTCTGGAGACCTCAGTGAACAAGCAGATATACGACCCCTCCATGGTATGATTACAGGGAAGGTTTCTATTGTAGATATGAGAAAAAGAACAACAGGAGCTATCTGGAAGAGTCCAGAACAGGGAGAAAGAAAGAGACTGAACATGGCTCCTGAGTCCTGGGATTACAGGCATTATAACCAGATTCACCTGTCATTTCTTTGCTTCTCCTCTTGCCCCACGTGTGTGTGTGTGTGTGTGTGTGTGTGTGTGTGTGTGTGTGTGTGTTGGGGTATGTATATTTTTCTGGAAATCTAACCTAGAACTTCATCACATTCTCATATCACATATCTCATAATGTGATAGAAAAAGTGAATAGGTTTTCTGAAATTTAGATACCTTTGCATTGGTGAGATAAACCTTTGTCATAACAAAATTAGAAAATACCCTGTCTAACAGAGCCCTGGCTGTCCTGGACTCATTTTGGCCTTGAACTCACTTCTGTGAGTTCTACACTACTACTCCCAGTACTGGATTTCATTTTTAATGTTATGTTTAAGAAATTATGCCTGTGGGTGGTGCACATACCTTTAATCTCAGCACTGAGGAGCAGAGGCAGGTGGATCTCTGAGTTCAAGGCCAGCTTGATCTACAAAGGGAGTTCCAGGACAACTGGGGCTACATAGAGAAACCCTGCCTCAAAAACAAACAAACAAACAAACAAAAACAAAAAAAGAAGGAAAGAAAGAAAAGCAATTATGTTTCTAAATTTATGAATGAGATTGTGTGTGTGTGTGTGTGTGTGTGTGTGTGTGTGTATGTATGTGTGTGTGTGTGTGTACAGCAGAGCCACACGGAGCCTAGTCATTGAATAAGGACTCATTCATTAAGAAGATTAGAAAGGCAACTTTGGTGAGGTTCTTCTCTGCACCAGAGGGACCCCCAGAGAAGACAGACAGCTCAGAACTTTTTTCTAGCAACACTTTGCCCTTGGAGGAATAAATCTCTCATCCCCAAAGATGACTTTGGTAACTCACTTCTTCGTAGAAGTGAAGGTCAGCTGCCTGTGTTCTCTAGAAAAGTCATTGCTGGGACTGACTCCTGCATTTGCACTCTTTGAGCAGAGTGGTAAGTGACTGACTTTTAAGGTAGAAAGGCCTACTCCAAGAGCAGCATAAAGCATCCTTGGGGCCTTAGGCTGGTAAGGGAGAGCCGGGGTAGAATGAACTTCCTGCTGCTCTACTTAGAGAAAGTGAGGCCGAGCTTGCTTTGAAGCTAACAGAAGGCAGCAATGCGGCATTTAGCTTTGTTTTTGGAGAAAGGGCCTCATGTATATCAGGTTGGCCTTGAGTACATGGCTTGCTGAGGATGACCTTGATCTTGAACTTTTAAGCCTCCTGTTTTTACTTCCACCTACTTGTGCTACTTTACCCTGGGTTTTCTGTGATTCTAGGGATCAAATCCAAGGCTTTGTGCAAAGATAGGCAAGGACCCTAGTAACTGAGATAAACCGCTAGCTTGTACAGGCCCTGTTTCAAAACCCTGTTGCTAATCTTTAAAACATTTCAAAATATACTTTGTTTTATTTTTATAAATTATTTCTTTAATGTGCATTTGTGTTTTACCTTCATGTGTGACTGCGAAGTTGTCAGATCCACTGGAACTATAGTTACAGGCAATTGTGAACCGTTTGTGTGGGTGCCAGGGATTGAGTCCAGATCTTCTGGAAGTGCTCTGAACCGCAGAGCCATCTCTTTAACCCCTCAAAAGTTACTTTAAGTTCTTTCTTTGTGTATGTGTGTGGGCTTGCTTGTACCACAGCAATCAGAGGACAGCATGGGAGGGTCAGTTCTTTCCTTCCACCACACGGGTCCTGAAGACTGGACTCAGGTCTTCTGTCTCTACTGCACATGCCTAAACAGTTGAACCGTTTTGATGGCCCAGTATGTTTTTCTTTTTATTTTGTTTAGATTTATTAATTTCATGTGTGCGAATGTTTGCTTACATGCATATATACGCACCACATGGGTGCTTGGTGCCCTCAAAGGTTAGACGAGGGTGTTGGGTTGGCATTGAAGTTATAGGTAGTTGTGAGCCACTGTGTGGGTGCTAAGAATTGAACCTGGGTCCTTTTAATGCTGACAGCCCTTATCCTCTGAGCCATCTCTCTAGCCCAACCCTCATCTTCTTTTTAATTAAAAAATTGAAGTAACTTTTAAGTAACTGAAGTAACTTTTTATAATAACTTTTAATGTAAGTTCAGTGGGAGTTTTAGTTCTTTTGCAATTTTTGGTTGTTTTTTTCTGGTTTGTGTAGTAGTTCCAGGAATTGAACCCAGGTTCACACATGCTGAGCAGAGGCTCTACTATTGAGCTACTGACCCAGATCGATTTCAGTGTGCTATTAAAAATTATCACAGTGTTGTACAGCCACAAACAGTAGCCGGAAGATTTTTATCATTTTCCTCTAAGGAAACTTCTTTAATCCATGTTGTTTCACTTGGCTTATTCCCAGACACTTTTTACAAACAGAGCTATAATACAATGGAGCCTTTTGAGTCTTCCTCTCTGCTTGTTTGATTTTTGTTTTGTTTGTTTGTTTTTTAAACAGGATCTCCGGCAGTCCAGGCTGTCCTCGAACCAGCTATGTAGCCAAGGATGCCCTTGAACTCCTAACTACACAAGGGTCCAGGATAACGGGTATATGCCGCCATGCTTGGTACTGGAGCCAGAGACCGGAGATCCACACTTGCTAGACAATGACTGTCAACTGTGTTGCACCCTCAGCCTGTGTGTCTGATGTTTTTAGGATAATGTCTTCAAAGTCTGTCTATGGAGTTGCATGCATCCATAGCCCAGTCTTTCCACGCATTGGTTACATTCTACCACACAGATATGCTACATTACATTTATCCGTTTATCACTTCATATAAATCGGAGCTGTTTCCATAGAGTAGTGCTGTTATGCCAGGCCAAGTGGTACAGACTTGTCATCAGGTAGTCAGAAACAGGGGGAGTGTCAGTCTGACGCTAGCCTGGGCTACCTATAGAAAGAGCTTATCTCAAACAAAACAAAGTGACAATGACAGAAAGAAGAGTGTGCTGCTGTGAGAAATCATGTGATGTTTTTGTGTGAACACTGTTTTCAGTTCTGATGAGCTGAGTTGCCAAACTTTGTCCATTGCACCTGACCTAAAAGCCTGTGTGTTAAAGTCTTGATAGGCAGCTTAGAGTATTTAAAAGCTGCTTGCTATTGAGGGAAGCTAGGGTATCAGGAGTGTGCCTTCAAAAGCATCACTGGACTCTCAGCCCCTCTCATAGGACTGATTATGCTCTTCTATAAACTTTCTGTTATGAGGTGATGCCTCATCACAGACCCTAAAGCATGGGCCTACCTGACCATGGAATGAAATCTCTAAATCTGTGTTCATAAACGGGTAGACCCTTTATCTTTAGGAGTAGATTTGCCCTCTGTTAGATGTAGGGTTGGTGAAGAGCTTTTCCCAATCTGTGGTCTGCCATTTTGTCCTATTGACAATGTCTTTTGTTTTACAGAAGCTTTTCGTTTGCAAGAGGTCCTATTTATTAATTGTTGATCTTAGAACCTGAGCTGTTGGTGTTCTCTTCAGGAAGTTGTCTCCTATGTCCACGAGTTCAAGGCTATTCCCCACTTTCTCTTCTATTAGATTTAGTGCATCTAGTTTTATGTTAAGGTCTTTGATCCACTTGCACTTGAGCTTTGTGCAGAGTGATAGATATGGATCTATATGCATTCTTTTACATGATTGACACCCAGTTAGACCAGCACCATTTGTTGAAGATTTTTTTTTCTTTGTCAAAAATCAGGTCCATAGATATGTGGGGTTATTTCTGGATCTTTTATTTGGTTCCATTGATCAACCTGCCTGTTTTTATGCCAATACCATGTGGGTTTTATTACCATTGCTCTGTAGAACCACTTGAAATCAAGGATGGTGATACAACTTTATCAAAGTGGCTGGGTACAAAATTAACTAAAAAAAAAAATCAGTAGCCTTCCTTTTTAAAAAATGATAACTGGGCTGAGGAAAAAAATTAGAGAAACAAGACTCTTCACAATAGCCACAAATAATATATAATATTGGTGTAACTCTAATCAAACAAGTGAAAGACCTGTATGACAAGAACTTCAAGTCTTTGAAGACAGAAATTGAAGAAAATATCAGAAGATGGAAAATTTTCTTATGCTCATGGATTGTTAGGATTTACATAGTAAAAATGGCCATCCTACCAAAAGCGATCTACAGATTCAATGCAATTCCCATCAAAATCTCAACACAATTCTTTATAGATCCTGAAAGAGCAATCCTCAATTTCATATAGAAAAAACAAACAAAACAAAACAAAACAAAAAACAGAAAAGCTAAAACAATCCCATCTAACTTTGATAAAGTTGTTTATCAGCTGTTGGAGTTCTCGGGTAGATTTTTGTATGTTTGTTTTTATTTTTTGAGACAGTGTTTCTGTAGCATTGGCTGGCCTGGAACTCACTCTGTAAACCAGGCTGGCCTCGAACTCACAGAGATCTGCCTGCCCTGCCTTCCAAATTCTGGGTTCAAAGGTGTATACCACCACTGCACTGCTCTCGGGTAGAATTTTGGGGGTCACTTATATATGCTATCATATCATCTGCCAATAGCAATACTTTTTCTTTTCTATTTTTTATCCCCTTGACCTCCTTTGGCTGTCTTATTACTCTAGCTAGAACGTCAAGTACTATATTGAATAGATATGGAGATAGATAGTGGGCAGCCTTGTCTTGTCCCTGATTTTAGTGGAACTTCTTTAAGTTTCTCTGCATTTAATTTGGTGTTGGCAATTAGCTTGCTCTATATTGCTTTTATTGTGTTTAGGTGTGCACCTTGTATCCCTGATCTCTCTAACTTTTTAACAAGAAGGGTTGCTGGATTCTATCAAAGGCTTTTTCAGCATCTACTGAGACGATCATGTGTGTGTGTGTTTTTTCTTTTAGTTTGTTATGTGGTAGATTACATTGATAGGTTTTTATATGTTGAACCATCCCTGCATCTCTGGGATGAAGTCTACTTGATCATGGTGGATGTTATGGGTTCATGAATGGCCGCACACCGACCGCTTGGACACCAGACTCAGATTAAAAGAACTTTATTGAATGATGAACAAAAAGTGACCAGTCAGGGACACAGTCTGGGCCTGGGAGCCAGACTGTGACTCCCATTTCTTAGGTAGGCCTTTTATACAAAAAAACCGAAACCAGGTAACAACCAGGTAACCAGGTGGGTACCAAGGGGAGGACAGCATTACATCATTTTTATGAGCTAAATACAAGAAAGATTTTGCTCCGAGTACATTGTATCCAGATAGCTAGACAAAGCATCTTGAGCTGATTGGTTAGGATTTAGGCTTGGGGAGTTTCCACTTTCCCACTATTCCAGGAGAAAGGAGCATAGCAGGGTATTGTGGTTTTGTTTAAGTAGAACATGTATTATTAATTCAAGTAGGACATTCAACAAGTATTGAATTGTAAGTAAAAGGCTATTCAAGTTTCCAGGTAGGCAGAGCCTGAGAACTTTCACTTAATTTTACCTTATGATCAAAATGGAGACTTAAAAGTAAAATGCCTGTTGTTCTGCTGAAGATAAAAGCAGATGTTAACAGAGGCGCTATACAGTTACGCTAAAAACTAATGTAAGTCTCAATGGAGGGGCTATGAAGTTAACGCAGATTGTAACAGTGAATGATGTTTTTGATATGCTCTTGGATTCAGTTTGTGAGTATTTTTATTGCATATTTTTACATCAATGTTCATAAGGGAGATTGGTCTGAAATTTTCTTTCTTCACTGAGTCTTTGTGTAGTTTAGGCATTAGGATGGCTGTGGCCACACAGAATGAGTTTGGCAATGTTCTTTTGTTTGTATTTTGTGGAATAGTTTGAGGACCACAGCCTGTAAGCCACTTGAATACATCCTTTATCTATGTTTAGGAGGTTATGCTTTCAACATTTGTGAAAGGAGGGACACTCAGGAACCATGGCAGTAAAGGTCCTGGTGTCCGTTGAGAGATTTATTGACACATTCATGAGATCCAATTTGTCCGTGTGGCTAACTTGAGGTAGAAGAGCCTGATGGGAAGACTGTAAGCACCTTTATGCCTACTTTTGGAGTCAACATCTTTACCCACAATTCTGATAAATTCCTTTACCTTCGTATAGCAACACTAGAAAAGTCCCACTACTCAGTAGTTTTAAAGCAAAAGGGATGATCAATAAAAAAAGCTACATATAATATCCTGAAATAAATATTACTTATAGATCAAAGAAATTAGTATTATTAAATATAATTTAATTAGCAGTCTCATCCTAGAACTGTGTACTCTGTCAATTTATGCTTTATTTGGCGTGCAGGTTTACTTACCAAATTTTTTACACATATGTAGTTTTGGTTGATTGACTTCTAAAGACACGGGAAGTCTGAGACATCTTTATGAAGTCTAACAAAAAGCAAGGATTCCAATACAGCCTTAAAGTCAATTCCATAAAGCCTAGTCCAAAGAACCAAGTCCACAACCAAGAGGACTGGTGAAGAAGATGCAGGATGGAGCTTGTTCCCTGGCAAGAAGGTAGAACATGGCTAAGAGTACAGGCTCTACGTGTGACGGGAAAGTGGAAGGGGGCTCATAAAAGCAGAAGGGGGTGGGAGAAGGGCAGAAGATGTGAGAAGAAAGAATGATGCTTGGCTGTCCTGCTGCAGATACAGAGTGCTCACCCAGCTCTCATTCCCCATTGTTGCTGTGGAACTGGGCAATGGAAATCTCTTCCTTCCTTCTCTCCCTCCTTCCTCTCCTTTTCCCCCTCTTGCCCTCTCTCTCTTTCATCCTTCCCCCCATCTGTAGGGCTAGGGATGGAACTTGCACGTGCTGAGCAAGTACCCTCTCACCAAGCCACACCTCAGCTTTCAGTAGCGATTTCCACCCTATTTCTCCTGGACCTTTCTTGGCTAATTCTGACCGTGGCTCCTAAGGCTGTCTGTATTGAGCTTCGGTGGAACTACTCCTTGCTTGATCAGCTCCTTCCAGACCACACCCAGAATCTTTGCCCTCTGGCTTGGACTCCTTCCACTACTGTAATCATTAATGCCTCCCGGAAACCCACAGACAATAGGTACCAACGCCTGTACTTGTCACCAACCAGAGGCAGTATCTGCTGAAGTTTCGAGATGGAGAGAAGTGAGGAGAGAGATGGCAGTGAGAAGCCTGCAAAGCAAGAGCACAGGAGTGGGGAGCCAGGGTTGAGGCTGAAGAGGGAGATTGGTCTGTGGAGTGCAGTGTCCATAACAGCTGGCTCTATGATTGGTTCTGGCATCTTCATGTCACCACAAGGGGTCTTGGTTTACATGGGCAGTGCCGGAGCCAGTCTTATTGTCTGGGCAATCTGTGGCCTCCTGGCCCTGCTGGGTTCCCTGTGCTATGCTGAAATGGGCAGCCTGGTTCCTGAATCTGGGGGAGACTATGCCTACATTTTGCGAACCTTTGGCTCTCTGCCCGCCTTCCTGGTTATCTACATGTTCGTTCTAGTGGGCAGACCAGCTGCCATCGCCGCCATCTCTCTGAGCTTCGCTGAGTATGTGCTGGCTCCCTTCTACCCAGGCTGCTCCTCACTCCCCCAGTCCCCAGTCAAGATTGTGGCCTCTTTCTGCATCCTGCTTCTGCTGCTGATCAACTTCTGGAGCTCACGGATGTCCACCGTGGTGATGAACGTGTGCATGGCTGCCAAAGTGTTCTCACTGATAGTCATTGTAGTGGGTGGGGTCGTGGTGCTGGCCCAGGGCTACAGTCGCACAGATTTCCTGCTGTCTGCCTTCCACAACACAACAAACCAGGCTGGGCGCATTGGCATGGCTTTCTACCAGGGGCTCTGGTCCTTTGATGGCTGGGCTAATATCAATACGGTGGCAGAGGAGCTTAAGAACCCAAAGGTAAGTTGAGAGTGCTGTTGTGTGGGTGAACCTTTTAACCTCTGCAGCTCCAGGAACTGGAGTTCCCACCACTCAAATGGCTGAGACCGTGAGGAGTCTAACAGACTCCCTTGTTGTACTCGTAGGACATGCATGGCAGCCCTTCTGCCTTGAGTAGTTTAGGGGATTTTAACTATGGCTTCGAGATAAGGCAGAGTACTTCATAGTGTCAAACCCCATGGTCTCATCTTTCTGGCCCTTGAGATTAACCATCAACATTCAACTTTCTTTTAAGGGAAAACTGAAGTCTGCAAAAGGGAAATTATTTTGAATTCGTACTGCTGGCATTCTTATTGATTCTGTTGGCTACCTCCTGGATTGTTCCCTCTAGAACATTGCAGTAGATACATAACTCATAGTTTCTGAAGTCTGGGAGCCATTTGAGGACATAGCATACTTTGGCATAAGGAACAGACCAAGTCATGCCTGCTCCCCCTACCTTCGAGCCTGGCCTGGATAACCAGAGTGCTAACCAGTCTGCAGGGCTACCTGGGACTCAGTTGTGGCTTTTAGATTTTCAGTTATTAATATGCTGACTCTTTGTCACAAACATATTTTCTGAGATGTTGTTTATTTTCTTTTTTCCTTGCAAGAGTTTCAGATTCTCACAGAATGGGAACTGCAAGTCTTCTGCTGTCCCCACTGGGCTGGCTAGGGACATTCTGGCTTTCAGAATCTCTGCAAAGGCTCACTGGAGGGGAGCTTGGGAAGGGAATGGCAACTTAGAGACAAAAGTGCCAGAACAGAGGAGGGAGGAGAGGAGAAACAGATAGAGAAAGTAGAGAGAGATGGAGACAGAAGAGAAAGAGACAAATGAAAGAGATAGAACCACACAGAGATAGAGACAGGGAAAAACAGACAGAGGCAGAGGGAACAGAAAGTCAGAGAGAAGAAACAGAAAAAAGAGCGAAGAAAGACAGAGAGAAAATAGAGACAGAGGAAAGAGATACAGAGATAGATGAGAGAGAATGCATGCTAGGAGTCCTAGGAGTTCATCCTCATTTTTATTTTTTTCCTTTGAGACAAGAGTCTCATTGCAGCCCAGGTGGGCCTTGAACTTGTTCTGTGGCTAAAAATGCTCTTGAACTTCTGATCTTCCTATCTCTAGCTCCTTAATGGTGGACCACACAGGACCACACCGCCATGCCTGGTGGTTTTAATTTCTTGTTATAATTTCATGTTACTAATTCTCTGCCTATGAAAAGGGACCATCATAAGAACTGCCCTCACTTCCTCATAAGGTTCTGAGGTTTCACTGGTACATTCTTGGTAGATAATACTTGGGAAACTCTCAAGTAAATGGGTAGCATGTACATAGGGTTGCCTTACAGTAGCAGAGCTCTCTTTCCAATCTAGACCCTGGGCTTTCAACTAGGTTAAGGAAAGAGCAGGGTCCCAAGAAGTTGGCCCCTGAAGTTGAAGACAAGGTCCCATAGTTGCAGTGGTTATCAGTGAAACTTCTCTAGGAAGGAGCCAAGAGTTAAGATTTTAGGTCCTGTATGTGTTAGTCCCTGTCACCACTACTCAATGCTGTTGTGGTAGCAGGAAAACTGCCATAGATAAATAAAGGAACATTGCTGTGTTTCAATAAAGCTTTATTGACAAAAATCAGGCCATATGGTCTATGGCAGTAGTTTGATGATCTTTGCTAGAGCTGAGGCTTTTTTTTTTTTTTAATGTGGATTTCAAAGCAAAATGTAAGCCAGTCATCTGAATGCCAGTATTTAAAATTCTGCCTCATTTTGCTCTAATGGGTAGATAAAGGGTATATTTATTTCAAACTCTCTTCACCTCCACCAAAGAAACTGTAGAAACTGTGCCAAAACGTGGTCACCCTTATAGGCAGACTCCTTGGGATTTGAATCAAGAATTCAGGGCCTGCAGAGTGAAATCAGAATATCTCACCTTTCTTGTGGTATATATTGGCCAGAAACATGTCTATGATCCAACCCAGGGCTCTTCCATTGCCACAGCTCATTACTGCTAGGAAAGTTGCCTGAGGAGAGGTCAAATTCAAAAAGTATACTTAGTTTCTTGCCCTCAATACCTGTGAGGTTAGGTCATGCAATGTGCTGAGGGCATCCCAGTGAGGCCTGAGAAAATGAGAGCACCTTGGCTACAGGTAGACTTGTGGGGGCCTAGGCAGAGGCCCCTGGGTGGTAAAGCAGTAGCTACTATAGCCATTCTATGGTTAAGACAACTTTCATTTGAACTCGAGAGTCCCAGATTTAAAAGCTGGAAGGGCCTGGGAGGACTCATGTACAAGAGTCTGTTGCTGCCTCATTTCCTGCATTTTCCCTAGTTTGCAATATAGTTCTCTTGGGAGGGTGATAACAAAGCAGAACAGGCAAGCAAGTCCTCCTGGGAGAGGAGACTGGAGTCTAGCCACAGCTCTGCAGAAATAGTATGTGCATGAAGCTGGAGGCCAGAAAGGACAGAGCCTGCCAATGGACAAGGGCACACAGGGAGCAAAGACAGCATCTACACTGGGGCTGGTTGCCAAGAGCTGAACTAGGTCGAGATGACAGCCCCATTCTCTGTGTCCCTCTTCTTTCCTTTCCCTCTCCACTTTCAGTAATTTCTATGGGCAGAGCTCAGTCCTGACAGAAAGCTTTGGAACTTGTTCTTTCTTTAAGTCTGAGGAGGAGAAGATGTGCTAATCAGAAGTGGGTGTTTCCATGAGGGGCAAATCCTAGCTGTTGCAGAGTGGACTAGTGAGATCTTTAGCTTTCTCTCTCTTCTGATTTCCTCTGCAAGAAATTCTCCTTCACATCTTCCCCCGGTCACTTCCACTCCTCAGAGAGAGCCCAGGTGAAGGCCTTCTTCATTCTGGAAGCTTTGGTGATGCCTCCACCATTCCCTCTGTTATCTCTACTGCCACCTGTCTAGTCCCTCCTGTCATTTCCTGCATGCCTGTCTGATTGTGTGCCCCTACAACAGGGGTCATGATCTCATGGGGAGAAAAGCACAGTGCTTCCATTCCCCAGGGCCTGGCACAGTGCCATGTGAATAGCATAGTTCTGAATTTGTTCTGGAGGCTGAGAAAGACCACATCAGCTAACATTTGCCCTCTTCTCCCTGACCTTGCAGCAGAACCTGGTGTGGGCAGTGATGATTGCCATCCCCCTGGTCACCATCCTCTATGTCCTGGTCAATATCAGCTACCTGCTGGTTATGTCACCCTCTGAGATTCTCTCCTCTGATGCCATAGCTGTGACCTGGGGGTGAGTGAGTCACGTGGTATGTCCCTTGGACACCAGACAGACATTTAGGGAATAGGGAAGGATGGTGCGCTATGTGAATTTGAACTTGCCTTTAAATGCATTGCTTTCTCTATTTCCAAGGAGGCCTCCCTGCCCCTTTCCAAGTTAACTGTTGGAGTTCTTTTCACCAATCCCTCTGTTGTTCTAGGAACCAGGTTCTGGGATCCTTGGCCTGGCTGGTGCCTGTGGCTGTTGCACTTTCGACCTTTGGTACTGTCAATGCGGTGTTCTTCAGCGGCAGCAGAGTGTGCTATGCAGCCGCAAGAGAAGGTCACATGGTAAGAGGCGGTCAAGCAAGGTGGTGAGGGCTGCAAGAGGGCTCCTGAGACACCTTTCACTTACACTTTCTCTTGCCTGAGCCTAGCATTTAGCCCAAGGCTGAACTAACCCAATCGGATGTGACCATCTTTTCTTCTGAGGATGGAACAGAGCATTCCATGCCTTCCTGCCATCTTCCTAGTGTCTTCCAGATTTCAGGACAGTCATGGTCCTGGATTATGTGGATTAGAAGAAGTGAGTGATAAAGTCCTACCGTGTATAGCAAGAGTTCAGAGGCTACAGGGAGGCAGCCCAGAGTACACATAGTGACCTTTTCCCTCAGAGACTCTTTCCTCCCGTGTCAGCTTTGACTGTAACAGTAATATTGAATAATAGACAACCCCAGATCCCAGTGCCTTACAACAGCATTTAATTGTTGCTCCTAGTGTTAGCCGTAGCCCTTCTGATTTCAGTTATTCTTATTTTTGGAACGAGTCTGTTCCTCTTCCAGGGATCTAGGTCTTTGCTTGCCACTTATGCTCATGTTTTATTGGGTGAATAAAGCAATCGAGTCCACACGAATTACTGAAAATGCTATTCCTGACACAAGAGGCAAAGAGAGGGAGAGAATATTTGGAGGATAAAAATCCAGTGTACCTTAGTAACCCAAGAAAGCTATGGTACTAATGACCATCCGTTTGCACACACTGCTGTCTAGAGCATGACAGGGGACAGAGTACTTACTGTGGCTTTTCTATAGCCTCTCATGCCATGTTTTGCAGCCCCAAATCATGTCGATGATTCATGTGAATAGACTCACACCAGTCCCAGCACTGATCTTCACCACAGCTGTGGCTTTGGTCTTGGCATTTCCAGGAAGCTTCAGCCTCTTTGTGAACTTCCTGAGGTGAGTAAGATTTTCACAGGCTGGTATCTGTGCCCTAGACATCTATGTATCTACATATCCTTACATGTACAAACTTGTACACATATGCACATATAAATGTGTTTTCTGGATCTTGTAAGTGAAAGTGCACATGGGTGTGCAAGCGTACCCATACATGCACACACACATATGCGCACACACAGAGAGATACATGCACACTAGTGTCTGACAAGAAACAAGTAGCTAGTTCACATCTCAGTGGACCAGGAAGCAGAGAGAGGACAAAAAGTTGAGTGTCATAAATCTCAAGGCCACTCACCCACCTGGAGACTCGTTTCTTCATTGTGCTTCCATCCCCTCCATTCCAGTAATCTCCCAAAACAGCATCTCCAGATGTTTCAAACACATGAGCCCATGGAGCAATATTTTACATCCAAAAAATATCTGTCTGTCTGCCTGCCTGCCTGTTTATCTTTCTTTCTGCACACACACACACACATACACACACACACAGAAGTATATCCATGCCTCTTGAGCTCCACATATATATACATACACACACACACACACACACACACATATGTACGTGTGTGTACGTATGTGTGTGTGTGTGTATGATGCATTTCTGAAAGCCCAGGCTCAAAGACCTCACATCTACACACATTTCAACCATTTCCTCTGTTATGTTTCCAAAATTAAATGTGGCTCTCCTCTCCCTAAATGCAGCAAGACAGATATTCCATCACGAGATAACCTAAGGCTGTGATGTCACTGTCACTTTTTTCTTAGTCCTTCATTCTGCAGCTAAGACGATGTTAAAGGACATGGAGGCATTGTGACGCTGGGGAGTCGTTGGAAACGGCGTGATTTTTCCCTTTGTAGTCCAGGCCTGTGCTCTGGACTCTACCCCATTTAATTCTCCGGAACTCAGCGCAGAATCACATCAAGCTGTTTGGCGCAGTGGATGATTTTGCCAAGGGAAGGGGATGTTCTGACTCCCTCTTAATATTTTCCTCAAGACAGAAATCACAGGCTGTTGTGATATCCATTTGTAATTTTCTAAGCTCGTTTGAAGCAGGGTTGATTCTTCAATTACCAGTTGAGCACAGTATCTGGGTATGGAGGGAGGTCTAGCAATGTCTCAGGCATCACATGTTCCCTTGCTCTCTTGTCTAATCTAAGATGGGACGTTCAGTGCCTGACGTGACTGTTAAGAACAAGTCACAAATAATGTTGTATTTTCATTTTTTCCCCCATAAGAAAGATGGACATCATTATACCAGTGATAACAAAATCTAACCCACTGTGGGTCTGGGGGGGGGGGGGGGGGGGGGGGGTGGGGCAGAGAGGTAAGGTGTCTTCAGGTAGAGAATGGGGATGTGACTAGAATGTCTCAGTACAGAGCAAGTACAGAGCCTGGACTGATCCATTTAGTTAGGACCTAACGCTTTACAGTCTTGATCAACTCAAAGGATGGCTTGTTTTGGACCTTGTTTGCCAAGTTAGATAGAATTTGTGTATGTATCCATGTGTATGCAGGCGTGTGTGTGTGTGTGTGTGTGTGTGTGTGTGTGTGTGTGTGCGTGTGTATACTCATTCATATGTGCGTGTGGAGGACAGGGGACCAAACCTGGGTGTCATTTCTTATATGCCATTCACATTTTTCTATAACAATGTCCTCGTTAGAGTTTCTATTGCTGTGATCAAACACAATGACCAGAAGCAAGTTGGGAAAGAAAGGGTTTACACTTTGACTCTTTTAGTCTGTCACTGAAGGAAGTCAGGACGGGAACTCAAACAGGGCAGGAACCTAGACAGAGAAGCTGATGCAGAGGCCGTGGAGGGTGCTGCTTACTGGCTTGCTTCTCATAACTTGCTGAGCCTGCTTTCTTATAGAACCCAGGACCACCAGCCCAGGGATAGAACCACCCAGAATGGGCAGGGTCCTCCCCTATCAATCATTAATTAAGAAAATGCCCTACAGCCAGATCTTATGGAGGCATTTTCTCAATTGAGGCTCCCTCCTTTCAGCTAACTCTGGCTTGTGTCAAGTTGACATAAAACTAGCCAGCACATATAGTGTCTCACTATGTAGCTCTGGCTGGTGGCGAACATGCTACATAGACCAAGTTGGCCTAGAACTTTCGGCAATATTTCTGCCTTTGCCACCCAAGTGTAAATCTAGCCAAGTAGACCAGGCTGCCTGGCCACTGAGCTCCAGGCATCCACTTTTATCTGCCTTCACAGTATTGGGATTGCCCAATAGCACCCTACCTGAATATTCTACATGGGTTCTTTGCGCTTGTGTAGCAAGCTCTTTACTGATCTAGCTATGTCTCCAGACACTCAGGTGGAACTTTATTAGAATGGCAGCAGCCGCTCAGACTACAGACCTTGGAAAGAACAGAGTCAAGGGTTTATTGTGTGTTTAGCAGCATACACATAACATCACCAACCCTTAGGGAAAGATGGGTTGGGAGCAGAACTCTCTTTTCCAGTGAGCTGTCTCTCCGGTGAGCAGAGGCCTCTCTGAGATCCCACCATGCTCTCCTTTATAAAAGATTTTATTTTAGAGCCCAGCATGGTGGCACACACCTGTAATCCCAACACTCAGGGAGGCAGAGGCAGGTGGATTGCTGTGAGTTTGAGGCCAGCCTGTTCTACAAAGGGAATCCAGGACAGCCAAGGCTACACAGAGAAACAATTATTCTTTGATAATTTCACATATGTATAAAATACATTCTGGCCCACTACCTTCCTCTTCCCATAAGCTGCACTCCTTCCTTTACCAACTTCCTATCCCAATGTCATGTTTTTTTTATTTTGTGACTCACTGGGTCATCCCTAGGCTTTTTTTTTTTTAATTAAGATTTATTGATTTTATTTTATGTGTATTAAGTGTTTTGTTTGCATGTATGTTTGTGTGCCACATTTGTGCCTGGTTCCCACAGAGAACAGAAGAGGACATTAGATCTCTTGGAACTGGAGTTAAGGGTGGTTGTGAGCCACCATATGGGTGTTGGGACATGAACCTGTATCTTCTGTGAGAGGAGCGGATGCTCTTAACCACTGAGCCATCTTTACAGCTATTGGGTGTCCTTCTAAAGAAAACCAAATGCTCCTCCTCCTCTTTGAACATTTTGTCCCGGTCTAGGCAGGTTCCATCAGAGACCGCCTCATTTATACTTTTCATTTTTCCACTGCAGCTTTATGTCCTGGCTCATCTCTGGAACCACCTTTGGCTGTCTCCTGTATTTGCGAATAAAGACAAAGAATCTTCCCCACGCTTACAAGGTAACCTTCAGGACAGCCACTGGGCATTTTTCAATCTAGGCTCCTTTATGAATTATATCTTTGGGCCACTGTCTCCTTCAAGGCCTAGAACAGTGGCTCTCAACCTTCTTAATGTTGTGACCCTTTAATACAGTTCCTCATGTTGTGGTGACCCCCAGCCATAAAATTATTTTCATTGCTACTTCATAACTGTAATTTTGCTACTCTTATAAATCATAACAAAAATATTTGATATACAATCCCCAAAGGGGTTGAGACCCACAGGTTGAGAATCCCAGGCCTCGACAAGGAATGTCAGTGGCTGCTATTGTCATTGTATTTGGTAGGACACTGCACATTTTTGAGGGTGGTAAGGTGTATTGACCATTTTTCCTCTGGAGAACCACGAGGGAGAAAGATGGAACACAAATGCAGAGGCCACATAGCACAGAGAGGCCAAGTCTGTGCTCCAGACTCTGCTTCTTAAAGAGCCAGCTGTAGTCCAGTGGGTGGATCCCCTGGCCCAGCCTAGCATTCCAGCAGAACCTGGAAGAGGGGCACTAGTGGCAAGTGGAAATAAATGAAAGGTAGGTTGGTAGGACAGAACTCAATGACACCCCTCCCTCACCATTCCAGTCTCAGGGGTCAAATAACTTCTTTGTGCCCTCTGCAGGTTCCCACCTTCATTCCCGCCATCATGGTCCTGGTGTCTCTCTACCTGGTGCTGGCACCCATCATTGGCCAGCCCCAGAAAGAATTCTTGTACATCTTCCTGTTCGTGCTCAGTGGCTTCCCAGTATACTTCCTACTTTTCCACTTCCGGTGTCAACCCAAGTGTATACAAACAGTCACTATGCATCTCCAGCTGCTCCTGGAAGTTGCTCCAACCACTAAAGATAATTGACTGGGTGGTCCTATAGGGTGCACTCTGCTCCCTTCACTGCAGACCCCACTATTCCTACTGGTTCTCTGTAGACTGATGATGCATAATTCCAGTAAGCACTTGTGCTATAGTACAGCTGCTTTGAGGTTTGGGACTCTCTACCAGGACACTGTCACATGTCTTTGAAACCTATTCCTTTGACACAGGTACAACCTTGTTTCACAAAGAAACAGCTAGTTACAGATAGATATTTAGTTGCTATTTGTAGCCTAAATGGATAGTCCTGAATGAGTTTGTTCTTTGGGTTTCTGTCATTAGAAATCTGTTGTCTTATTTGGCCTCTGATGTTGCTTGAGCTGAAGATGTGCACATCTTGGGATTTAAATGGGGCCATTTGTATCAAGTGGGCAGAGAAGTAGAGAAAGCCAGTATGTCAAGATGGATGAGGACACTATAGGAGAGATATGTTTTTTAAAAAAATGATGTGGCACTGAAGAATGAAGAGGCAGGATCTGAAAGTGTAGTTTTGATCTTTGTCCTGTAGTTTAAGTGCCACTTGATGATATTTTTTTTTGGGGGGGGGAGGTTATATCCTCCTCTTTTTCTTCTTCCTCCTTCTTCTCTTTCTTCTCCTCCTCTTCCTCTTCTTCCTCCTTTTTCTATTTTTGCAAACCTGGATATAGGCAAGCACTGTAGCATCAAATTTCCTGGGACAACTTATACCATAAAATAAATTTCTCATTTTGCCTCCAATGAGTTTGAGTGGGTACCTACCTACTTCTGGCAATGAGACAAGATTTGTTTGTGGCAATTATTCTTGTTTGGGGAGACTTCAGTTGTGGTTTGAAGCTCCCTATTTGCTTGAACAGTACAATAAGCAGTAGATGTACTGCTAGAAAGGTGGGATTATTGGCTTTGAAAAAAAAGGAAAGACAGATAAATTTCCAGGAGATGGAGACTGGAAAGATGGCTCAGTGGTTAAGAGCACTGACTGCTCTTCTAGAGGTCCTGAGTTTGATTCCCAACAACCACATGGTGGCTCCCAACCATCTAAACTGGGATCTGATGCTATCTTCTGGCATGCAGGTGAACATGCAGAGAGAGAGAGAACTCATACATATACATATATATATATATATATATATATATATATATATACACATATATAATAACTAAATAAAAATAAATCTTTTTTTTTAATTCCAGGAAAAAAGGCAAAGAGCTGGAACAGATTTCCTGAGAAAGCTTATAGGTTATAGGACTAAACAGAAATGAGAAGACAGAGAAACCTCACTATCTTGGGAAGAATGTGGGAGATGAAGAATGACAGATGCTTAGGATGAGAGTATAGCTCCTGCAGACATCTAGGGGTTGAGTGATTCAAAAGAAAGGGGCAGAAAACGTCTTTTAGTTCCTCCTGAAAACTGGATTTAGGCAACTCATGTATGGTTTTAGGGCGCCGTCACACATTTGTTACTTTTCTGTTAGTGTGATAAAATACTATGACCAACACAACTTATAGAGCGTGTTTATCTGGGCTTATGGCTCCATAGGGATCAGAGTCCATCACCACTGTGACAGGGAAGTGTGGCAGCAGGCAGATGTGGTGGCTGCAACAGCTGAGAATTCGGATTTTGCACTTCAAACGTGGTAGAGGACACAGTGGAAATGGTATGCGCCTTTTGAAACCTCAAAGCCTGCACACACTTTTTTCAGAAAGGCCACACCATCCAAAACTACACAAATAGCTTCACCAAGGGTGCCCAGTGTTCAAACGCCTGAGCCTATCAGGAACATTCTCATTCAAACCACCACTTACCCCATACCTTGCTTCACAGTAGACATCAACCAGAAAAGTTCAACAGTTCGATTCAGTTCTAACACAGAGTCTGAGTTTGGTCCAAGCTCCTCAGGCTTAAGGGTTCAGCTCCTCATGATGACTATCACTTGAGACACCAGTGATTTAAGTCTACAAGCATGACTTTGAAATTGGACATCCCTACAACTTCCCCCTTCAAATACTAGAACGACTCACAGAACCTAGAAAACCACTTTATTATTAGCAGTTGAATATAAAAGATTCAACTCAGATGCACAGTGTAAGGTAGGAGGTCTGGAGGGCAGCTTCGGCCAGCTTCTGCTTCCATGTCTTTTGTGGTAAAGCAGTTTCCTCTGATTTGCAATATTCCACCCTGGAGGGAGCTTTGTTGACATTCAAGAAGTTAACAAAACTTACAATGCTCAGGAAGTAAGTAACTAACAAGTCCTAGGAAGCTCCTGAAATTCACAAGATTCACAAGATCCCACCCAAAAGTGGTGAGGCCTGCACACAGGCTCCTCTCTTTGATGAGCCCTCTGTCTGGATAAATAGATGTTTATGTCTCCTCAGGAAAAGTCATCCAACACCCTTTCCAGCACCTACATATGTTTACCCAGAAACTTTCCAAATCCTGTCATTCGGGAGTTTTTATAGAGGCGTCATTAGGTATGCATGACTGATTTAAATCATTGTTCAAATTCAATCTCCAACCTCTGTCCCTTCTCCAGGCAGAGTGGGTTGAGTGGTCTAAACAACCCTCCTTCTTTGAGACAGGGTTTCTCTGGGTAGCCTTGGCTACTCTGGACTCACTTCGTAGACTAGACTGGCCCTGAACTCACAGAAATCCACCTGCCTCTGCCTCTCCAAGTGGTGGGATTACAGGCCTGTGCCACTGCAACCGGCGGAATGTTCTAAACTTCCTCCTCCTTCGAGGGGAATCCCACAGGAATTGTTTTTATTTTTACATTTGGAAGTGCTAGGGACCAACTTCAGGGCCTTATACATGCTGCAAGCATTTTGCCAAGTCATACAATTGAAATTGGGATTCTGATAGTATTGAAAGGGTTAGGCTAACTTTGTAACCTATATGTCTTCTAAAGCCTATAGTTTTGAGTTTTAGGTCCAGGTTAAGCTAAAGCCTCTTAGTACCTTTCCAGAGAATGGAGGAATGTGCCCCTATCTGTGAGGACAGATATAAAAAAGGCAAGCAAGCAATGACCTTCACTCAGCAAAAGAAGGACCAGACCCTTGTCTTTGAGATAGCATTTCTTAGCAACGAACCTAGACTTCTTCTGAGTAGCTTTTGACCTCCAGCCAAAAGTCTGTAGCCCCTAATCTTCAAGGATGAGCTAACCACCCCCACCTTCAATTGCAGCTGCATCCACCCTTGGCAGGACTGGACAGGCTTGAGCACCTAAGACTAACCAATTATCTTACTTTATAGCTTCCTCATCCAATCCTAAATTGCCAAGACTGCAACTTCAAATCTCCCGCAATTTTTCTTTTAAAAACCTAAAGGCCTTTGTCTCCCGGTGCCACTCTTTGCTGACCGGCAGGGGTGACCCCATTGTGCAATGGTAAATAAACCTCTTTCTTTTGCAACGAGTCTTGGTCTGGGGGAGTTTCTGGAAAGGGCGTGATCTTGAACTCCTGAGCTGTGAGACCCCAGGTCTTACAGTATCAACAGATCTAAGTACTTCTTCTTTCCTTTCCTAGCATCAACGTCTTTGAGTTATGGTACACAAAATATTAGATACACAATATTCTGTTAAAATTAGTATGTCCTTGATCCTGTTGAAGAAAGTAACATTTAGCCAGACAATCTTGTCCTCTGCAGCCATCCAAGTGTTATTTCAGGAAGGCAGGCAAAGGAGGTACTTTACTACCCTGACATTTGCGGTGCTATCCTGGCTTAAGCCCCTTGTCCTTTAAACTTTTTACTGTATTTCGGGGAGAGCCGGGTTCTTTGTCAGCCACAGATTTCATATTCTTAATATGTCGGCGTGAGAGATGTCGGCAGTTAGTTCTCTGCTGCCCTTGCAGCAGTCTCCTTGTGGAATTCTTTGAGAACTTCCAACTGATTGGGCCTGATGGAAATGTGTGACCGGGTTTTGGCATAGCTTCTATAGCTTCTTCTGGGCTCCAGTTTTTTGATGCACCTTCGAGGTGTTGCACAGGAATCTAGTCTCAAAGTTCTCGTTCCTGGTGATCATCCGGCGTACATTCTCGTCCAGTACCGGCTGGTGTTTCATTCTCCGCAATAGCAGCGCGCCCAGCAGCACCGTGGTGTCAATGTGGTACCAGTCCGGGTGGGCCCAGCCGTGCACCCTCCCGCGGAACACTCGAACACCATGTAGAGCAGCAGCGGGTAGAAGAGCACCCGGGCCAGGCCGGCCTCCAGCCGCGCAGACGCCGCCATCCCTGTTCTAAACTTCCAACCATGTCCCATCCCTGAAGCTACCAAAGTAGCATGTTAAAAGTATTCATTAAAAGTATTTTAGGGCCTCTGTACTAGCAATTAGGAATAAAACCTTATTTGTGGTCTGCACAGTCCTGAACCGGGAACTGTTGATTAACCCAGTTCCTGAGGACAGTTCCACAGGGAAGTTCTAGTGTCCCATCTTCCCAAGGAGCTTGAGGGGGATGGGGGTTGAGGAATGTTGCAGAGAAAAGAAAGCTTCAAAAAAAACTGGTCCTACCCAGCTCCTCTTCTAAGTACCTGGTTGGACTAGAGAAACCAACCACGTGATTAAGAGGATTGGAGTGTTTAGCATAACCTCTGGAGAGGAAGGTAGGGCTCGAGATTAAGTTCACTCATCGAATGCTGATGATTTAATCAAGCAGGTGTGTATAACAGAGATTCTATACAAAAACTAAGTGAGGGGTCTGAGACAGTCCAGGCTGGTGAACACCACCACCTTACCCTATGTACCTCTGCGTGGATCCTTTATACGCTTTGTTTAGTTTGAGGCAGGATTTCATCCAATCCAGCTGGCCTCAGATTTATACAGCCGAAGATGGACTTGAACAGCTGATTGCCCTGCACTCATTGCTGAGTGCTGGGATTACAAAAGTACACCACCATACCAGTTTATGCAGTGCTGGAGATCAAACTCAAGGCGTTGGGAGTGCTAGGCAAGCACATTACCAGCTGAGTCACAGTCTAGCCCCATTTGTATCTCTTCCTCCTCCTCCTCCTCCTCCTCCTCCTCCTCCTCCTCCTCCTCCTCTGCCTCTGCCTCTTCTTCTGCTTCTCCTTCTTCTCCTTCTTTTTGGTTTTTTGAGACGGAGTTTCCCTGTGTAGCCTTGGCTGTCCTGACCTCGCTTTGTAGATCAGGCTGACCTGGAACTCACAGTGATCCACCTGCCTCTGCCTCCCTGAATGTTGGGATTACAGGCATGTGTCATTGCCCTGGGCTGCATCTTTTATAATAAACTACTAATAACTACAAATAACTGTGTTCCTGGGCTCTGTAAGATGTTATAACAGATTATCAAACAATAAGATAGGGATTGTGGAACTCTTGATCTGCTGCTCATTTGGTGAAAGACCAGAGGCCCTCATTGGCTTGCAAATGACATATGAAGTGGGAACAGCCCTCACTTGTGACTGAGGTACCCTCATAGGTACCCAGGGCTGTTGAGCAGCAGGTAGCCATCAGCTGCAAAGCTGGCCATGAAGCCATACCGGCAAACTCATGTTCTTTGTTCTCCTCCCTCGCCTATCTCTGATCTGTCAAGCAGCTAATCCGACCTTCTCCTGGCACCACTCTGTCTCCTTCCTTTCTACAAGGGCGTCTTAGTTTACCTCTCAGAGAAGAATAACTGGTTCTGCACACACACGTAAAGGAAATTTTGTCTAGCTTTTGAATCTTTGTTTCTGCTTAGGAGTGGGTCAGAGAAACAAAACAAAGCAACTACCAAGCCTAGCCCTTGGGGCACCAGTGTGCAAGAGAGAGTGAGACAAACACGCAGATAACACAAGCAGGCGATGGTTCTGAGATGTTAATGCCCGAGCTCACAGATAAACTGTACAGGTAGTATCCACTTTAAAATACTTGTGCGACGTATGAGGCTCTGGGTCTGAGCTCCAGCTCCACATAAGCAATGCTTGGAGGTCCACACTTGTAGTCTCTTCCTCTCTGGAGATGAAACCTGGAGCTCAGAAGGTTGAAATCACCCTTGCTTGTACAGCAAATTCAAGGACAGCCTGGGCGACATGAGATCCCGTCTCGAAAATCCAAAACTCAAACCAAGTTGAAACCAAGAACAGGATTAAAAATTCTTCCTCTCCCCCCCCCCCCCAGCAATGGACAGAGACACCTTATTGGTGGTGGTGTTCTAATATCAGTCAGGGGCAGAACAGATGGCGGTCCTTTGGTCATCCTAGCTTAAATCTTGGCTAGGTGACTGAAGTTGTTTTATGCCTAGGACGCATACAAATCAAATCAAATCAAATCTGTAGCTCAGCATGGGATCAGGAAGACAGACAGAGAACTGCCTTCTGCCATGCCACACAGCATGGGCAGGGAAAGATGCCACAGACCTTACCTGCCCTTCGCCCCATGGTAAGGGTAGGAGAGTCGCACCTTGTGGGGCACACTATGGTGGTTCCCGCTGCAGGCTAGCCTCGAGGTTATGAACTCCTGGGTGACCTCCTCTGGCAAGCAGGTGTTTATAGCACTCCTGTGTTTGTTTGTTTCTTTGTTTGTTTGTTTTTGTCTGTGCATGTGTTTTTTATTTGGGGGAAGGTTGAAGGGGCGAAGGATGGCTATGAAGGGACCGAGAGATGAGCAGGTTTGGGTACATGGTGTGAAACTCACAAAGAATCAATAAAAAGTTTTTAAAAATTCTTAGTGACTTACGATTTTAGGGAGGTGTTTTTGTGTAACACTTTTGTATCAGCATGACTTTAGTGACAGTTCTTGCTGTGGTTTGAATGAGAACGGCCCTCACAGGTTCATCTATTTGAATGCTTGGTCATCCGTTGTGGAGTTGTTTGGGGAGGACTAGAAGGCGTGGCCTTGTTGGAAGAGGTGTGTCACTGGGGGTGAGCTTTGAGGTTTCGAAAGTCCACACCAGGCCCAGTGTCCTTTCTCTCTGCTGCCAACTTTTGGATCAGGATGTAAAGCTCTCAGCTGTTGTTCTGGCGCCATACCTGCCTACCTGCCTGCTGCCACATTTCTTGCCATGATGGTCATGGACTTATCCTATGAAACTGTAAACAAGATCCCAAGTAAATTCTCTCTTTTATCAGTTGTCTTGATCATGATGTGTCTTCACAGCAGTGGTAATCCTACCTGAGAGAGTTCTCCAGAGAATCAGACCAGAGGGACCTTTTGTGACAGATGAGAGAGGGTTTAACTGGACAACTAGTCCACACATTATAATATCTGGGAAATCTCAGGGCAGATCTGTAATCTGGGGACCTAAGGACCCTTGTAACATATATCAGTCCAAGTCTCAAGTCCTCAGTGCAAGGGAAACTGAAGATGTGCTTTCAGTTTTGAGGTCAAAGACTGAAGAAGCCAAGGAGAAAGCTGTTGGTGTAAGTCTGGCTACCAAACAACTTGGACTCCAATGACCACTGCAAGAGCTGAATATGCCCTGGCTTTTGGAGGGAGACATCAATCTCCTTGTGGTTATTCTCCGGTTGGACGGTGCCTACCCACACTGAGGGCAAGTCCAGTCAGATGCACAAGCCACAATTCTTCAGAAACATCCTCACAGACACACCCTCAAAGCTGTCCAAATTTCTCTATTTCTTAATCTGGACAAGTCAACACCTAAAATTAACCACCGCAGGCACTTAGCTCTTTTTTCACTGATTGCTTAATTCCACTGGCCTGATCTTCATACCTACCTGAGTATTTTCATTTTATAATTATTATAAGCAAAGCTGGAGGGACCATCTTGTTGTATGGAAAATGGTGGTCCAACCACAGACTTGATCGCTGTTCTACTTGTTCTAAACTCTGGTTTTCCTCTGGGATTAGTATTTGCCATTTTTATAAATAAAAGACACAAGACTCTATAATCCCCATGGAATCTGAGGCAGGAGGATTACCAAGAGTTTGAGGGCAGCTTATACTATGTGGTGAATTTTATTTTATTTTATTTTATTTTGGTTTTGGTTTTCCGGAGACAGAGTTTCTCTGTGTGTAGCCCTGGTGGTCCTGGATATCCAGGCTAGTCTTGAACTCACAGAGATCCACCTGCCTCTGTCTCCCAAGTGCTGGGATTAAAGGCATGCGCCACCATCGCCTGGCTATTCAGTGAGTTTTAGAACGGGCTTCAGAGTGAGACTGTGCCTGTGCTTCTGTGGTGTGTGTGTGTGTGTTCATTTGTTTGTACTGCAGTGCTGGAGATTGAATCCAGGCCGTGTGCATGTGAGGGAAATGTATGTTGAGCCTCAGCCGCTCCATACACATTTTCAACATGACAAAATGCATCTAAGACATGAAATTATTATGATATGGATTGTGGGCTTTGTTAACTTCTGACTAGGTCTTAATTTACAGTTTAGGTTTCATTTCTTCGCACGGGAGTGTGCATTTCCTTCTGTAATGGTTCTTCTTGGCTGTGAACTTGATTGGATCTGGGATCAACTAACAGACACACCTCTGGGCAGGCCCCTGACAGTATTTCCTGGAATGATTAACCGAGTGCAGACAACCCTCCTTTAGAGTGGGCAGCGGCCCCTGGCAGTGGCCCAGGTTTGAAGAGCTTGGAGGGAAAAAAACAAAACAGTACTCTTCTTCACCTGCTCACCTTCAATCCCTGCTGGTGAGTGCACCTGCTCTGTTGCTGCCACTGTCTTTGCTTGACGCCAGAGCGCAGCTTCCTCAGCCTTCAAATGTGGACTGAAGGCCGGGGACTCTCCCGGGATACTCCAGGCTTTCAGTGCCAGATTGGGAAGGCTGAGACACGCAGCTTCTCAGACTGAGGAGCAATTGGGTTTTCAGATTCTCCAGAATGCAAACAGCCTTTGCTGGACCTCCTAGCCTGTGCTGTGCAAGCCAGTCTGGTGAATCTCCTTTTAATATGTGTTCACCCTATTGGTTCTGTTCCTCTAGAGGTCACTGATGGCTACAGCTTCTGTACATTGCAGGCCAAGACTCCCCTATCAACGTCTGTAATGCTCAAGGCTTCCACAGAACTCTGAGATTTGTTACTGCTTCACTGAATGCACCAGATATCATGAGGAAACAGGGGTGAGCGTGAATGGAGAGCAGTGTTTTGTTTTGTTTTCCCAGACATTTCTTTTTCTTTTTTTAAGATTTATTTATTTGTTGTTTATGCAGCAGATCTCACTATAGATGGTTATGAGCCACCGTGTGGTTGCTGGGAATTGAACTCAGGAGCTTTGTGAGAAGAGCCAGTGTTCTTAACCTTTGAATCATCTCTCCAGCTCCCTCCCAGGCATTTCTTATACTAGGGATCCCAGGCACTGGTAATAAAAATAAGATTTATGAAGTACCTAGCTCATACCAGGCATGATTCTTCATGCCTTTCGTGTATTGAATCATCATTTAATTGTCACAGACTTAGGTACTGAGAGGTTAAAGGAACCTATTCAACGTCACACAGTAGAAAGTGATAGAAGCAGAATTCGAATCAGACCATCTGGGTCCAAAACCTGTGCCCCCTAGCTACCAGCACATTTAACCCAAGGGAAACTAGAATTGGGAAAATGTGGTAGATGCCTTTGACAAAAGCTACCACCCCACAGTGGCACCTTCCCAGCACATTTATTCTCCTAGGAAAGACACCTTCTTTATTCTGGGACAGTCCCACCTCCCAGCTCTCTAGGTATGTATGTCTAGAACAGGATTCTCAACAGATTGCCCCCAGTCCCTGCATGGGCACATGGCCCCAAGCAGACCCTCTTGGGACTGTTCAGGTCAGTTCTAGGAGACAAGAGGAGTTATCATGGGAGGTGAAGCTGGCTTCAGGCTTACACAAGAAGCAGACTGACTGAGCAAGACGCTGACTCATACAGGAACGCCAGAAAGAGAGATGAACAAGCATGTCTCTCCCTTTCCCAGGAGCAAGTGAGGCTGTTTTACCTATCCCATCCTACATAATGTCTGATTCCTCACCTCTTGACCCAGAAGAACCCTAAGATCAGCTTACAGCCCCCAAATCCCTTCAAAGGCCACAGTTTTGAGTACTAGCTGGGTAGCAGGCCAGGTAAATAATGACGGTGAGGCTCCACCACTGAGAAGTAAAATGGCTTTCTAAGCAGCAAGTAGTGACAGAGCTAGCAAGAGATAGGTGATGTCATATCCCAAAGAAACAAATGGCTGACATGCCTGCTGACCCCTCTCCTCTCTTCCTCTCTCGTTCTCCTTTCTTTGCTCTTGTGGTCTACTCTGATGGCCATGTTCAGTCTGGACTCTTCCAGACACCTCTGACTGTTCTCATATCCGCAGCTGGGCACACGCCTTTAATCCCAGCACTTGGGTGGCTCTCTGTGAGTTTGAGGACAGCCTGGTATACAGAGTGAGTTCTAGGGCAGCCAGAACTACACAGAGAAACCATGTCTTGAAACACCAAAAACCAACCAAACCAAACCAAAGAAAACCTGTCTCCCTTATCCATACCTAGGAGCAGCCACGTCCTCAATTTCATGCAGGCAGTTTCTCCTTTAGGCTAAAGCTCTAGCTTTCCTTCTATCACGTGCCCTTGTGAGGGTCTACAGGAGGAGGGTCTCAGTTCCCCCACCTCCCTGAGGCTCTGATCTCACCTGTGCATGTACTCATTCTTCACAGCCTTGACTTGGAGCCTGCATGGAGGGAAGGGAGGCGAGGAGAGGGCTGAGAAGAGAGTCTCATGTGTCTTTTCATTGCCACAGAGTGCGTAAGACCACCGAGAACAAAGAGGTCCCTGGAGACAGCTTGGCGACATAACTGCAAGAGTGGGTGAAGCAATTAAGAGACCACCAGGGCAAAGGAACAAGAGAACAGGCTGAAGGCCCCACCCAATCCTGCTGGGAAACTCCTCTTCCTGCCAATCAGGTTTGAGGTTCTCTCTCAGGTCTGGACCCGAGCTGGGGGACCCAAGTGGTTGTAGGGTACACACTTGCCCGAGGCTGCAAAACCTGAGGCACTACCAGGTAGGAAGCCGGTGAGGCATCCCGAGGTTGCCAAACACGAAGTCTTCCTCTGATTCCTCCTCAAAGATCTCCAAACTCTTGCAAGAAGAACAGGAAGCTGTGGCTGGAGGAATTTCCTGTTTACTGATGGTGTCAGCTCTGGTCTGAGAGGGCTGTCCTTCTGTAGCCACAGTGAGCTATATCCCCCACCCGCCCCTTAGGCTGTCTCACGTGTCTAACCCCATCCAGGGTTTTGTCTTAGTAGCTGCAATCCTGCTCTGACTATCACAGGGTCACATCATCCGCCTCTCCACTCCTCTGGCCTTCTGCCCCTTTGGGATTCACAAGATAAAACACAGGAGACTGAATGAAACGCGCTCCCTTGGGCGCAGCAAGGCGCTTATCTCAGCTGCTCTCTTTGCTACCTCTTTCAGGTAGCATTTCTAAAACCACTCAGAAAGCAGTAGCCTGCCCTGTTGGCACCGGCTACCCTGATCCTGTGACTTTGGTGTTACCCTAGTTCACAGAGAAGGAAGCTGGAAATGCTAAGGTTAGCAAAAAGTAGATAAGTAGATAAAAATGAGGATGCTCAGCTAAAGTCACATTTTAGATAATAACAGGCTCTTTTTTTATTTTTTAAACGTGAGAAACAGCTTATTTTGGTTTATGGTTTGAGGGTATAGTCTATCGTGGTGGGGACGTCAAGGTTTCAGGAACTGGAGGTGCTGATCACATTGCATCCACAGTCAGGTTGCAGAGAGATGAATGGTTAACTCACTTTCTTCCTTTAAAAAAAAAAAAAAGGCAGGCAAACAAACAAAACCCCCTGTGAGTACAATTAGTGCTATAGGAATGGGCATGGGTGTGGGTCCTCCCATTTGGAGCATGGGTGACTAACCAGCATGGGTCACCAGCCACATCTGCAAAGAAAAGTCACTCCCTTCCTCAGCAGCCTTCAACAGCCAGCGGTGGGGCCTCCTGAGCTGCCAATCAGGTTTTTGGTGTTAGAATCTCCTGGATTTTATCTTGTGAATCCTAATGGTACAGAAGGCCAGGGGAGGTGGAGAGGCCCATGGTGTGACCCTCTGATAGTCAGAGCAGGATTGCAGCTACTAAGACAAAGGACTCAGGGTGCCAGCCTGGAAACATGGCCACTGTGCTCCCGTCTAGGTTATGAGGGTGTGGTGGCAGGGTGGGCACAGATTCAAGTCACCACCGAAGGAGGCAGACTGTCCAGAGCAGTGGCTGACACGCCTGGAGGCACGCAGCAGCAGCAGCTATGGTTGCTAATTTTATGTCAATTTGATTAGATCATGAAATGCCTAGGTATTTGGTCAAGGTGTATATCCATGGGGGTGTTTAGAATCTGTAGAATTCTAGAGTGTGTGAGTGCATGCATGTGTGTGTGAGAGAGAGCACGCTCGAGAGAAACAGAGACAGAGACAGTGACAAGCACAAAGACACAAAGAGATACAGTGACACACAGAGAAAGACAAAAATAGAAACACATACAGAGACAGAGAGACAGAAAAAGAAATAGAGATAGAGACACAGAAAGACGGAGAAACAGAGACAGAGAGACACAAAGAAAGACTCACAGAGAGAAGAGACAGAGATTGGTAATCAAGGAGACTTGAGTGTAATCATCTACTTGATCTGCTGTCTGTCTGGGGCAGGCAGATGCTTGTCCCATGTTGAACTGACATGTTGAACGCTTGGCCTCTAGCTGGTGGCATTGTTTTGGGATATTACAGAACCTTTTGGAGACAGGCCCTATCTGGCTGACACAGGGCTTTTGGGGGCGGGGGGAGAACTAGAGGGTTTCTATTCAAGATTCATGCCAGCCTCATCTTTTCTGCTCCCTGGTCAGCCACCTAGCAAGCTGCTTCACCCTCCTCGAACAGTAGCTGTTCCTGCTGCATGCTTGCCCCGCTGGTCTCTCGCTCCACCATGTTCCCTGTCCCACCATGCACACTCTACCTGGCTCCACCTTGCTCACCCCACCATGAAACTGCGACCTAAGGGAATTTCTTCCCCTAAGTAGCATCTGTAAGGTATTCCATCCAGCAATGAGAAAGGAAAAGTATATAAAGCGTAAGTCTGGCTTTATCGTAAGGACGGGATGAGATTAAGTTTCTGAGGCCTCAGCACAAGGGGTGGGTACCAACAGTGTATGCTCTCTTCTCCTTCTGGTGGCTGCTGACATCAGGAGTCATGTGTCAGCAGAAGGGTGAGAATGGCTGACAGGGCTGTGCTGGGCCCATGTACAAGGCGTGTAGAGGCTCCACAGCAGGATGTGGCTGCAGCCTGAAGCATTTCTGTTACTTGAATCATATGACCCAGGAGATGCTATGGTGACAGGAAAAGATACGTGCAGAGAGCTGGCCAGCCAACTGGGGAGTAATTCTTCTGTAAACCACAGGCCATGCCCTCTGTGTGGAGAATGAAGATCCTTTGCAAAGTGATTCTTGGGATATAGCTGAGCCTCACGATCAACAGAATATTTGTGCCTGAAAGACAAAGTGACCATGCAGCTGAAACTACCCATCAAGTGCTGAAACCAAGCAGGTCCAGCAGCTGGATAAGATAGAAGAGGCATATCTAGGACTTAGTCACATCAGGACAGAAGGCTCAAGGCAGCCCAGAAAGCCAACTGTCCCACTCTCTCAGGTCATGCCCACGGCTGTCTGGAGGCTCTGGAGCACAACACCAAGCCCCAACTACTTTCCAGCTATGTTCACTTAGCCATATGGGTTCAACCAAGATGGAAGACAGCTGAACCTCAGCCTCTAAATGGGAGTGAAAGGGACATAGTTTTTCACCCATTTGGTTCTCATGTTTGTCTTGCTTTCATCCATTCCTTCCTTCAGAAAGTATCTGTGGTTTGTCTCTGACCTCTGCCTTCTATGTTGGTGAATAAAGCCTGACACTTGTATTCAAGTCTCTTCAATGTTTGATCAGCCTGTGAAGTACTCATATCTCATTCATCTTGTAAGAAAACTAAACTCTAGTTCCACTATTACCATCTTTTCTTCTTAGCCACACCTTAAGTACATCAACACTAGCTCTCTTCATTTCTCCCTTCCCAGTCCTTCTCATCCAGCAGGCCTCTGTGCCTGCCTTTTTCTCCATGGCTCCGCCTCCCAGAGATGGTGCTTACCTCATCTCTCAGCATCTCTCATGGCTAGCAGCTAGTTCCAAACCATACTTGCTGGCTGCAAAAATCTCTTTTACAGCCTTCTCACTTGTGTTGAAGTGGTTTTTGGACCTGCTCCTCATGAGACAAAGAATAGTTTATTGGGAGCATAAATCTCAGTGTTTCACAAGCTGTATTACTCTCCCAAAGCAATGGGGCCTAAACACACAAACCAAAGAGCTTAAGCAACAGAAATTAATTTTTCCCAAAGTCCCTGGAGACACAAAGTTCAAAACCAAGGTGCTGTTGGGCTTGGTTTCTGACTTGCAGTCAGCTGCCCTTCTCTCTGTAGCCACACATGGCCTTCCTCTCTGTGACCTCATGTAGCCTTTCTCTCTCTATCCTTTCCTGTTTTCTCATCTTTTTTTTTTAAGTTGTTTACTTTTGTTTTATGTGCATTGGTATTTTATTTTTGCATATATGTCTGTATGAGGGTCCCAGATCCCTGGAACTGGAGTTACAGAAAGTTTTGTAGGTGCTAGAATTTGAACCCAGTTCCTCTGGAAGAACAGTCAGTGCTCTTAAACATCGAGCCATCTCTCCAGCCCCCTGTTATCTTTCTTAATAACACCAGTCCTTTGGGTCCAGGGCCCCACCCTATGACATCATTTGAGTTCCCTTGCCCCATCCTGATGAGTTTTATGTTAACTTGACACAAACTAGAGTTTTTGTGTCTGAGAGGAGGGAACCTTAATTGAGAAGATGCCACCATAAGATCCGGCTGTGGGACATTCCTTAATTATCGGGGGAGGGCCCAGCCCATTGTGGGTGGTGCCATCCCTGGGCTAGGTCTTGGGTTCTAACATGAAACAGGCTGAGCAAAGCCATGGGGAGCAAACCAGTAAGGACCACCCCTCCGTGGCCTCTGTATCAGCTCCTGCCTCCAGGTTCCTGCCCTGCTTGAGTCCCTGCTCTCACTGCTTTTGATGGTGAACTGTTATATGGAACTGTGAATTAAAGTTCCCAAGTTGACTTTAGTCATGGTGTTTCATCACAGCAATAGTCACCCTAACTAAGACAGGACCCCTGTCATAGAGTCACTTTGGGGATTAGGGTTTCAATGTCAGGATTTTGAGGGGACATAGCTACAGTGCGTGCCCACATATTTGTGTTGCTCTCAGAGAAAGACAGACTCCTTTACAGGGCTACGTGGGACTGGTTTTTTAATTTGCCAGTTCTCTAATCTCATCTTGTAGTCATTTTTCCCTTCCTGTCCCTTATGTCTCAGCCCCAAAACATGCAGGCTTCTTAATTTTCTCAGTACACAATGTTTCTTCTGCCTTAAATACCCCTCCTTCCCTCCCCACCCTCCTCCCTGTTCCCTCAGCCTGCATAATGTGTACTTGTTCCTCAAATTTAGCCCACATCTCTTCCTTAGCAAGCTTTCCTTGCCTCAACTCCAAGTCGGAGCCCTGTCTTGGGTTTTTTTTTTTGTTTGTTTGTTTGTTTTGTTTTTTTACTCATGCCTTCCTTCGCCCACAGTACTAACACCTTGTAATGCTGTTTAATGTGTCTTTTCTTACCATGGAATAAGGCCACCCTGGTCTATAAAGCCAGTCCAGGACAGCCAACACAGAGAAGCCCTGTCTTGAAAAACAAACACATAAACAAAAAGTACCAACAAGAGTAGACATCACATTTCTGTTTCTTCACTGCTGTGTCCATAATACTGATTACAAAACATCAAATACACATAGTGCTTAAAAATAACCATTGAAGCTGGACATGGTGGCCTCAGCACCTGTGAGGCAGAGGCAGAGGCAGAGGCAGAGGCAGAGGTAGAGGCAGAGGCAGAGGCAGAGGCAGAGGCAGGTGGATCTCTGGGAGTTCGAGGCTAGCCTGATCTATGAAGTCCAGGACAGCCAGGGCTATACATACAGAAACAACAATAGCAACAACAACAACAACAAAAAAAAAATAATTGAAAGAATTTATATAGGTTGAGGGTACTTTTTTAAAATAACATTTTTGGATTAAGGAAAAAAGTAGTCATAGTCAATAATTTAAAAGTGAGTGAGAGGTGAGTATAATAGTAATCTTATCATCATGATAAATTTTGGTAGTTGTGGTGGTTTGAAAGGAAAGGCCCCCATAGACTCATTGGCCCAGAGGGAGTGGCACTCTTAGGAGGCGTGGCTTTGTTGGAGTAGCTGTGGCCTTTTTACGGGAAGTGCAGTCTCATATATGCTCAAGCTATGCCCAGTATGTCACACAATCCCTTTCTGCTGCCTGCAGATTGAGAGGTAGAAATCTTGGCTTCTCCAGAACCATGTCTACCTGCATGCCACCAAGCTTCCCACCATGATGAGAATGGATGAAACCTCTTAAACTGTAAGCCAGTCTCAAATGAAATGTTTTCCTTGGTAAGAGTTGCCATGGTCATGGTGTCTCATCACAGTAATGAAACGCTCACTGAGACAGAAATAGCACAGAAAATTCTAGCTAGAATCTATATGGTGATGGGTTAAGTTCCATCTCTGCCCACACCGTTCAAAAGTAAAAGCTTATTTTCAAATGGCTGAATGCACTGTGAAAATCAGTATGAAAGTTCATCAAAAACTGAAAATAGAATTACCATACTATCCAACTCTACGCTCCTGGGTATATACCCCCAAAGAACTGTAAATCAAATACACACTTCAGGGATCCAGGAATCCTTTGTTTGTTTGTTTGTTTGTTTGTTTGAGACAGGTTCATCTGTATACCAGGCTGTCCTGGAACTTGATCTATAGATCCCAGGCTGGCCTTGAACTCAGAAATCTGCCTGCCTCTGCCTCCCAAGTGCTGGGATTCAAGGTGTACACCACCACCACCAGGCCTCTATGCTTACTGCTGCAATACTCCTGACAGCCAGGAAATGGAGTTAGCCTAGCAGTCCACCAACAGACACAAGGGTAAAGAAAGCATGGCCCATACATATAATGGACTTTATGCAGCCATAAAGAAAAATGAAATCATGACATTTGCAGGTAAGTTAATGCAACTGGGAATCTATTTGCAAAGCAATTTAGAAATGTTTTCTCCCATATGTGGAAACTAGATTAATAATTATCTATATTTCTGTGTATACATACACACAGACACACACATATACATACATATACATGTATATGTGTATATGTACACAAATATAGATAATATATGCATATATACATATATGTGTATGTGTAGAACTTGAAGACTTAGTTACTGTTCTATCGCTATGAAGAAACACCATGACCAAGGCAACTTATAAAAGAAAGCATTTAATTGGGGCTTACTTACAGTGTCTGAGTGTTAGTCTGTGATCATCATGGTGGGAAGCATGGCAGCAGGCAGGCAGGGATGGCACTGGAGCAGTAGCTGAGAGCTCACATCTAATCTGAAAGTTGCAGTGAGAGAGAGAGAGACCGGGCCTTGCATGGCCTTTTGAAACCACAAAGCCCACTCCCGGTGATACATCTCCTCCGATAAGGCCACATCTCCTAGTCCTTCCTAAACAGTTCACCGACCAGGAACTGAGCAATGATCCTTAATTAGCCCTCCCTAAGCCAGCAGAATTCGTGGGAGTGATGTTATAGAAAACCTGTGTCTCACCCTCCAGCATTCTATGGCATCTCTTTATTCCCTTGGAATCTTGCCTTGAGACTACGGAGTAAAGAAGATGGGTTAGCATTCTGGAGGGTGGAAGGCCACACTAAGGGTCATCAAGATGACTCAAAACAATTGCCTCCAACTTACAGACATGAGAACGAGACTCCTCTAGGCCTTCTGGCTCTGTCAGCATTCCAGCTAAAACCAGTCATTTAAAAGAGCCAAAAGATACCATCAGGGAAGCTGGCAGAATTTAGGAGAATAAAGCTCTGCTGGATGGGTGGTTACCCAGAAGACTTGCCACAGTTAGTCCCGATTTCCGTGTGACCAATCCATTTCCCTTGTTAAACAGTGGCTCTGCCATGTCACTGACTCACTGAGGGTCAATCTTCAAACTTCCAAATAATCACTGTTCCCAGTCATAGACCTAAAGAAGAAGACGGACAGAACAAAGGATTTTCAGTGAGGTCTCTGTGGCTCTGATTAAGTATGGATGTAAGGGCACCTTCAGGGACTGCTTTCTTCCTGAAGCTGACCACATTTGGTCCCCTAGAACATGAAGTCCCCAAATCAGAAGCCAGAGGCTTCTCCTACTCCCTGTGAGGACTGTGGATTCTACATCTGAAATGCAACCCAGGATTTCAGTTAGAAGCTCCTTCCAGTGATGTAGAAATGCATCTAAGAAGGTTAGAAGTCCCTCGGCATGTTTGTATTCTGACCCATCCAACTGCAGCATCGGCCACAGCAGCACAGTTTGTGGTCCACCCAAAAGATTTGAAAAAGAAAGAGAAAAACAAACAAACAAACAAACAAACAAACCACAAATGCTACAACAGGAGGACAGATAAGTATGTACCAAATGGGACACTTATGTATTCATGCGACTAAACTTCAAAATGATTATCATTGAGTAGAACCAAGAGGTTGAAGTCGCATAAAGTGTACTACTCATGAAAGTTCAAGCCAGGCATGGTGACACACCTTCAATCCTGGTACTCAGGAAACAGAGCCAGGGGAATCTCTTCAAGGTACAGAGGAGCTCGAGGCTAGCCTGGTCTAATAAATGAGTTCCAGGACAGCCAGGGGGCTAATACAGAGAAACCCTGTCTCAACACCAGAGAGAGAGACAGAAAGAGAATTCAAAATACTATAGGTATTTAGGAGGCACTAGTATTAGTAGCTGTATATGCATAGCAGTACAAAATAAAAAGGGAGTCTGGGGAACAGAATTGGGGAAGGGTACACAGGAGATTTGAATGTGCCTCGGTGATTTGAAAAAAGTAAAGAAAATTCAACGAAACTAGATGGCAGATACTAGTTTTTGTATTTTATGTTTTAGCATCATAAGTTAAAATATGTATTAAGTTCCCTTTTCCATTCTCACCAAATATCTTTTCTTTAGTTTAAATTTTTTCCCCTGTAATGGCCTAGAGTGTCTTTATGTAGCCCTGGCTGATCTGGAACTTGCTGTGTAGGTCAGGCTGGACTTGAATTTTTGGTAACTTTCTTGACTTTGCCTTTCAAATACTGGGATTACAAGTTTTAAACTGGGGATCATAACAGTGCTTTCCAAACTTTCACATTCAGATTGTCAGATTTTGTTAACGTCTGTATTTCAAATTTGTAGATCCAGGGATAGGTTAGGGCTTGAGATTCTGCATTCCCAAAGCTTCTAGGATATGCAGAGGTAGCTTGCCCTTGGACCACACTTTGGCCAGTGGCCCACTGAGTCCCTTCCATCTAAATAGTCCTAGGTGTGTTCATGAGTACCACTGACATCCTAAAGTCAAGGCTGGTATAGATGGTGTTGTGAGGGAAGGAAGCAGGAGAAGGACCTGTAGGAACATCAGGGTGCCTGATAGTGAGTCCATCTCCTGCATAGATATGGATCTAGCCCTCCTCTGCTTCTGGCCCTCTCCCATGTAACCCAGGAAGAGGGATGGAAACTACACAGGCAGGCAGGCATGTAGATAAGCATGCACAGAAGAATATTAGGAATATTTAGGTGGCCAGAAATGTCAAAACCTACAAATTAGAAGGCTGGCAGTTCAGTGTATCTTGCAGTTTTTTACTCTAAATCTGCAGAGCAACAGCTAAACACTGAGGCCATTCTATATTACAGTCTTGGGTTAGTCTCGTCCTCTTTGTAGGGGAACCTCCTTGGTTCTGATAAAGGCCTTCAACCAGTTGGACCAGGCCCACCTACAGGACTGCGTGTAATCTATCTACTTGACTCCAAGACTACAGCCTTCAGTGTTAATGCCATCTTTTAAGGAAACACTCTCACATTTAAATGAGTGTTTGATGGAACCTCTAAGCATTGTAGTCTAGCCAAGTGCACATATAAAAATACCCATCAGTCCCTAGTAGAAGCCCTGGGATGCCGAGTACAGTGATCCTTAATTAGCAATGTTTCGCAGGAGATGCTGTAACTCACTCCTGGGGGAGCTTCGTCTGTGAGACGCTGGGAGAGGATTCTCATGAATGAAGTGTCTCAAGGAGAGCACTTTCCTTGTACCTGATTGCCCCAGACTTTGCCTCATATGCCTTTCCCCTCTGCTAATTTTGCTTCATCTTGTGTCCTGCCATAAAGCACACCTACAGAGTCTTATCACTGGATTTTGATCAGGGGCAGTCGGGAGGCATCTGCTTATCTTCAGCTGCTCTGATCTGGACTTGGCCAACTTCAGTTTCAGTAACAGCCTCTCCCTGACCCTATACCCCACAGTTTTCCCATTCCTGTTCAGCCTCCTCTACAGTATCCGAATCTGCTGTACCATCTCATGCCTTTCATGTACTCCTCTTTACTTGGCCAGGCTAACTTCCATGATGCCAAGTCTCAGAGCTGTGGAACAAGCCACCCCCAAACCTGTGGCTTAAGACAACAACAGCTCATCACTTCTCCTATCTCTGTGGGTTGTTGTTGAGTCACGAAGTCCTGCTTCCCAGAGGTTGGCCAGGAGTTTAAGGTGGAAACTTCTAGTGGCTCCACCCACACAGGTGCCAGCACCAGCTGTTAGCTCAGCTTCGGCTAATAGCCAAGGTCACAGTTCTTTCCTATATGGGGCTTCTATGTGAGATTGATTGATGATCTTCAGAGAATAATGGGTGGGTTCCAGGAAAAAATTATTCCTAAGGAGCAAGAACACACCAACATGCAGCTTGCATCAATCAGGTTGAGGTAAGCTAGTGCCATGGCCAAGCTCAGAATCATCACGGGAGAGGATTATAGAAAGAGACTAACACTGGAGTGTGGAGTTCACTGGAGATCACCAAAGTACAATAGTCATTTGTTCGAGACTTCTGTACCTCCTCCATACTTACCCATTATAGCACTTACCCTATCAGCTTTAAGTAGTAAGTTTGGCTGCAAGAATTGTCTCAGGCTGGAACTCCTTTGAGAGTAAACACCATCTCTCCATTCTCCCTCTATCCCAGTCCTAACCACACTGTGCTAGAAGGGTTCATGATGGAATTGGGGGAGCCATGGTCACCACATAGTTCCTATTTGCCAGACTCAAGCCCTATTGCTACTTCAATTTGACATTGGAAGTTGAGTAGCCACTAACACAGTTCCCACACTCCTTAGAGCATGGCAGCCAGATCCTGTAAATAGATTTCTGGAAGATAGGAAGCATCTAATAATCACTGATGGAATGAATAAACACATTCGTTGAGTCATCTTTCTAGGTAATCATTGAGATTTTCAAGTATAAATGCATCATATTTTTTTTTTCTTTTTGTTTGTGACAGGGCCTCACCCTGTAGCCTTGGCTGACTTGGAAGGTACTATGTATGTCAAGCTGTCCTAGAACTCACAATTGTCCAACTGCCTCTGCTTCCTGGTGTGCTAGGGTTATACTGTGTTCTACTGTATCCTGCTTTTCAGGATACATACACTGTGATCAAGTTGAGCAGAAAACACATATTCTCTAGATGAAGCAAGTCCATCAAAGCTGTCTTTAGGAGGCTTCTCTGGCCTCTCTTTTTGACTAGTCCCTAGGAACACAGTTTTCCTTGTGTGTCTGGGGAAGAAAAGGACAAAGTTCACCCCACAAATGTGTTCTCTGCTTCCCAGATTCTGGGGTTCTGAGCAGTGGCTCCTAATATAGGCTCTGTCTGGTTCTATAAATAGTCACAGACACATTGTCGATGGTAACACACTGGAGTGTGGCAATCCATTGTGAACTCAGCTCCTCCCTATTTCAAAATCCTGACTTCATCAGAGAACAGAAGAAGTGAATCATTCCTGTGGAGGGGCTCCAATTACATCATTTACTTTTTAAGAAAGAGAGAGAGAGAGAGAACTTGGTGTTCTGTGTTCCTCTTTGGAGGCAAGGCTCTCCACTCCTCTGCAGGCACCTTGTCAGCTATGGGAACAACTTCTTGCCCCTTCCACTTCTGTGCTTTGACTGCAGGGTTAAAAGAAGGTTTGACCTAGTGATTATCGAGGACCAAATGGTCAAGCCTGAACATAAATAAAAGTAACAAGTAACCTGAGCATGCTATATTTAGGAATATGTACATATATACACACGTGTAATAACAACTAATGAAAAAAAAAAAAGAGGCCATAAATTGTAAAGAGAGCAAGGTGGGACATATAGGAGGCTTTGGAGGGAAAGGAAAGGGAAGGCAGAAATGATGCCATTATATTATAACATCAAAAATATAATATATAAAAACTGGGCAGTGGTGGTCCATGCCTTTAATTCCAGCACTCAGGCAGCAGAGGCAGGTGGATTTCTGAGTTCAAGGCCAGCCTGGTCTACAGAGCTAGTTCCAGAACAGCCAGGGTTACACAGAGAAACACTGTCTTGAAAAACCAAATAAATAAAGGAGGGGATAAAGGGCTGTGATAATAAAACCAAATAAAAGGATCTTTTTGTTTGTTTGTTTTATAAATGAATCTTTGTTGTTACTTTTAAGCTTTTACTTATTATTATTGAAAGGATTGGTATCAGCTCAGGACAACCCAAAACTAGGTTTTCAGCACAAAGGAGATTTATTTGCCCCAGAGGGACAAAGGGCAGGGAACAAGAGACAAAGACAGGAGATAGAGGTTGAGGGAGAAGCAGAAGGGAACAAGGGGGAGGGGGAAGAGGGAGGACAAAGAACTGCCTCAGGATACAGAGGATACAGTGGCCCAAAGGGAACTGATTTATAAAGGTAATGGGGGGGGGAACCCTGTGTTAGGATAAGGTGTTAATTTTAATTGGGCATGTTAGTTAGTTGAGCCAAAGGGTGCTTTTGATTGATGGACTTCAATACTTTGAGAGCTGGACCTACCAAGTAAGCCTCAGGGGGAGGAAGTGGCCAAATAAGGAACTAGACTTTGGGAGATAGCTTTAGGATTGTAATCTAATGGTTTTTGTTTGTTTGTTTGTTTTGTTTTGTTTTTTTGGTTGGTTTGTTTGTTTTGTAACAAGGTAGAGGGTGACTGATTAAATAAAATAGAAGGAGCTAATGGAGAGATGACGCTACATTATATAAATGCAGGTTTATTGGGAGCAGGGAGGGAAGGGGCGGGGGTAGGAGAGCACGTGCTGCTGTGGAGGGGGAGCAGCAGAGAGCAGGAAGGGGGAAAGGAGGAGAAAGGGCGGAAGAGGAAACCAAGATGTTATATAGTAAAGGGCCTCTGGAAGAGAAGCCCCACTCGTAGGTGGAGGGCAGGGTAGGCAGCTAAGACCTGCAGCAGGTAGATACTTTAACAGAGGAAACTGGAGAGAAGAGCAAGGCCTGCCAGAGCCGTGTTTGCCATGCTCTGGCATGCTCAGGCTGGCTAGAGTCTCCTCAATTATCATGGGCAGTGGGACACATTGTTGTGAATATGGTCAGCAGACAATTTTAGGGGGTCAGCTCTCTCCTTCTGTCTTCTGGATTTCCATGATTGGTCAAATTCAGGTTTGTGTAGTAAGTACCTCTGCCTGTTCAGCCATCTCACCAGCCCTTGTTTTTGTTTCAATAAATGAACTGACAGCATTGTTTTCAGCAGGCCAGCTCCCCCTTGGTTCTCACAAGTACATTTCATCCAGCTCAGGATCCTAACTAGCTCTGTTGAAATTAGCCTGGCCTACCTATGCTTTTTTGAATAGCACCTGGTTTATTTTTAAATTCTGGGTTTCTAGCCAGGCTGTGGTGGCACATGCCTTTAATCCCAGCACTTGGGAGGCAGAGGCAGTTAGTCTTGCGTTCCAGGCCAGCCTGGTCTACAGAGTGAATTTCAGGACAGCAAGGGCTACACAGAGAAACCCTGACTCAAAATAAAATAAAATAACAAACCCAAAACAAATATTCTGGGTTTCTACTTACTTATCTAATTTCTATTTTAATGTTTATAAGCATTGTGCCTGCATGTATATCTGTGTGAAGGTGTAAGAACTCCTGGAGCTGGTGACAGTGGTGAGCTGCCATATTGGTGCTGAGAGTGGAGCCTGGGCCCTCTGGAGGAGCAGCCAGTTCTCTTAATCTCTGAGCCATCTCTCGTGCCGCACATCCAGTGTTTCTATAACCTAGTTATACCACACGTCCTAGTCCCCAGTAGTCACTACCACTACCTCCTGTCTCTTTCACAGCTGTGCTCTGTCAGGACTTCTGTGGAGACATGAGATTTCTCTATCTTAATTTTTATAGCTTTTTAAAAAATATATAAGTGGTAAAACTTAACAAAGACCTACAAAGAGCGACTTGCTCTTGCTACAGACCTAGGAAGGAGAAGGGCTAAAAAAATAGCTCCTGGCTTTTGGCATAAGCCTCCTTTTATGCTATGTTTTGATGAATCATGTTCCTGAAGCTTTGGCTGAATTACTAAATGTGTGTGCAATTGTAGCTAACTCTGCCGAACCTACAAGCATCTGCTGGGTGGATTTCCTAATGATGGAACTTGTGTAATGGCAAGTCCTGTGACCTTTCCTCTCTGCCCTCTCAGATAGTCCTCAGAGGCAAAGCTCAGACTCTGCTCTCATCAGCAAACCTTACCTTTGGAGAGAGGAACATATTATTTTGCCTGTTGTTGTTTCTCCTTCCTAGCAAACAGTTTTGCTTGAAAACTTTTTCCATACAAAATCTACACAGCAAAATCAAGGGGAGTGGTGCATGCCTCAATCCCAGCAGTTGGGGAGGCAAAGGCAGGTGGATCTCTGTGAGTATGAGGCCAGCCTGGTAAAGGATAGCCAAGGCTACAAGGGGACACACACACACACACACACACACACACACACACACACACCCTTAGCACATACCTTTAATCCCAAAACAATGAAGGTAAAGTTAGTTTGTAAAGAAGCAGTAAGATGGGGGTTCTTTCATGAGTTCAGGGCAAGTCAGCAGAGAAAGTTGAAGTCAAAGAATGAGAAGGAACCAGAAGATTAGAACAGATTGCTAGGGTTAGTTTAAGGCCAAGCAGAGCAAATCAGAAGCTGAGAGAAGCCAGTTTGAATCAGTCAGCTTGGAGAGGAGTGTGAGCCAGAACAGTGGAATTGAACAGGCCAGCCAGAGTTCAGAAAGAGTGAGCCAAATATCAGCATTTTTTTCTTCATTTTTCTTTTTTTTTTTTCAACTAACAGGTTTTTTTTTTTTAAACAGAACAAAACCACTTTAAGAATTTTTTTTCTTTTTTTCATTTCATTTTTTTATGTGCATTGGTGTTTCGTACACCTGTATGTCTATGTGAAAATGTTGGATCCCCTTAAAGCTGGAATTACTGACAGTTGTGAGCTGCCATGTGGGTACCAGGAATTGAACCTTGGTCTTTTGGAAGATCAGCCAGTGCTCCTAACTGCAGAGCCATCTCTCCTGCACTAGAGTAACATATTTGTTTCCGCACTTGTGTGTGAGCACCAGCAGAAGTCAGGAGACAGCTTGAGGGAGCTGGCTCTCTCCTTCCACCAGGAACCACACTCCAGTTCTCAGTCTCAGCCGCTGAGCCACCTTACTCCTCTCCCTCACCTTTCACAGAAAGAGCCATTTGTTTCAGGCTGGCCTTGGAGTTGCTCTGTGGCCATGGGTGACCTTGGAAATCCTGACTGTCCTGCTTCTGCTCCCCTCAGCAGTCCTGGGATTACAGGCACACACCACCATGCTCAGTTCATTTGGGAGTTCTGAGACTCCAACTCAGGGCTCCTGGCAGAGTAGACTCTACTGGATACCTCAGCCCCTCAAGTATCTGTCTTGAATTTTTTTTAGTTAAACAGTAGTTCCTTCATGGCACGAGGGACATTTCAGGTACTTGTAGCCACATGTGGTTGGTGTCTACAGCAGTTTTGGAGCAGCCGAACCCGACCCCCTTATTTCCCTGATTCTCGGAAATAGATAAAGGTCTAACTAAGGTCAGACCAAAGGTCATTGTCCAAGTTTCCAGGTTACTGTCAAACTATGTAACCTGGTTCTCTGAAGAGTTCAATGCTGCTATTTTAAAACTTCAAGTCAAAACAGGTCTCAAGTTAGGGACAGAGAAGTGTATGGTAGATGCTATTGCTCCTAGCTGGAGAGCTCTCTCTCTCTTTCTCTCTCTCTCTCTCTCTCTCTCTCTCTCACACACACACAATGTAAAAAATTTTTTTGAAAAAAATTCCCTAAATATTTTCATGAGATTTTTTGAGTATATATATGTATATATATATATGCATATATAACATGCATTATGTATGTGTGTATTATATATGTATTAAATATATAACACATATATGTATTATTATATGTATTAAATATATAATAAACACATATAATCAAGTTTTTCAAGTCAGAATTTCTCTGTGTGTAGCCCTTGCTGTCCTGGAACTCTCTTTGTAAACCAGGGAGGCCTCGAACTCACAGAGATCTGCCTGCCTCTGCCTCCCAAGTGCTGGGAGATTAAAGGTGTGCACCATCACTCCAGGCTAGTTTTATATCTTGTAAAAAAAAAATTTTTTTTTAAATAGAAGTGTTCACAAAATGCCAATTTTAAGGGTTTGCTCCTATTTTTTTTTTTTTAAGAAAAAAAGTTATGAACCGTGCCACAAGGTGGCACTAAAATCTAGTGAAAAATCCGTATCTGGTGTGGTCTAGTGGAGTGTGATTTACAGAAGCCCCTGGGGGAAAAACAGAAACAGCCAAACCCACAAAACAAACAAAGGGCAAATAAATTAGGCTGCAGACTAGAAATGGATTAGTCCCCTCCTGTTTGAAAGATAACCTCTTTATATTTTCTTAATATTTGAATCTTGCACTGATACAGTATATTATTCACCATACGGTGAATCTATATATTAATAACATTTTGAAAATGATCTCTCTTGTAGGAGAACTAGGTCTAGACATTACCTTGCAGTGAAAGTGAATTTTGAAGGGTGGGGGTGGGACAGGGGGAGATTATAAAACCCATCCTCCAGTTTGGGTAAGTTGATCCCATAAGCAGTGAGGTCTTCCTTGCAGAGAACAAAGTGTTGTGGGTGAGAAACCGCAACCCCATGAAGAGGTCGCTGCAGAATGAGATTTTTGTCCTTCTTGACTTTGGCATAATTTGCCCACTTTGTATTTTTGGCAATTATTTCAATATAGAGACTTGAGCTTGGAACATCCCGTATAAATAGGTCTGGAAGTCAGGAAGCGAGTGGACTTAATCCTGCTTCCTGGTTCTTTGTATTCAAGTCTTTTAAAGAACCTCATGGCACACAGTTCTGCTTCATATTTTCTTAATATCTGAAGTTTAAGGACACAGCCAAGATTCCCAAGCTATATTAAGACCAAGGAAAGCAATGTTAAGAATACAGCCGTAAAAAGTTTTGACTAAAAGGAGAAAACTATGTGTAGATAGAATTTTTCCCCTAACAGGCATGCACACTTGTCTGTATGTGTGTGTGTGTACGCTGACTTCCTAAACCAATGACAAAACAAACCATTTGCCAGTTCCTTAGGTCTGGAAAACTGACGCAGAGAAAAACAAAAGGCTGGGAGGTAATCTGGGGTGAAGGAAACCCAGCTTTTCTGGTCTTTGAGTAAATTGTTTCCTTTGAGATGGGCTCCAGTGGCACTAATGGAACATTTGGTTTGATCATATCTGTACAGCTACATAGAAACCGTAACGCTGGAAGGACATGTGAAAACCCTGGCTGACTATCCTGGCTTGCTCAGATTATAGCAGAATCTGGTGTTGAACTAAGAGCTAAAAGTTCCACTTTGAGAAATTGGGTTAGCTCTCCAAAGCCGTTCACCCAGTCCCCTCTGTCTCACTTTGTTGCCAGACTGACTCCAACCCCTAGACCCAGGGGATCACCCCGAGCCTCCTGTGTGGTTGGGACAACAGGTGGGCAGACCACTGCACTGGCCACCTACTGATTCTTGCAAAGGGCCAAGCATAGGGCTAGGTCTTCAGATTCTGAGGTGAGGGGACATCCTGGCCCTCAGAAAATTCACAGGATGGGAGACAGAGAAATGGGCAGTAACCTCATCATGCCATGGTGGGGCAGTTCCTCTACCCTAGACACAGCTTTCTTAGTTGGTACCCTTAGCCTAGCCCTCCTTGAGGGACCCGTTTGAATTGCAACTATCTTTCAGGTGCTTTGTTCAAACAGTTTCTCTTTCGCGACTCCCCGTGCTACTTTCTGTCCTTTCTATCTTTTTGTTTGTTTTCTTTTGTTTTTTCCGAGACAGAGTTTCTCACTGTAGCCTCGGCTGGCCTTGAACCCAAGTCAATTTGAATGCCTCGGCCTGGGATTAAAGGCGTGAGATACCATGCCCAGCTCCGTTCTATTTCTCAAAATGGACTGACTTATATCTCTTAAGACAGAACCGAGTAATACATGAATTAAGGCCTGGTGTTACAACTAGAAGCTCTGTCCATTGCGTATTAACCGTGTTCCCCCTGCAGGTCCCCTGTGAGTCAGCTTCCTTACTTTCCCAGCTTCAGGCTTTTCATCGGCTCAATGAGAGTTGTTGGGGTGCATGGGTTTTCTTGCACAGTGCACTTCAGGTAGCCCTCTGGCTTCAGGATTAGGATCAAGATATGTTGTAGAGCTGGGTGGAGGCTGCCTCCCCAAGATGGATGACTTCTCCGGGGAGTGGCCCGCACCCCTCTTTCCTTTGTCCTAAGGCTGTGCTTCTCCTAGATTGTTTCCCTTATCTTCTTCACCCGGGAGACCTAAGTTCAGGCCCCGAAGAACAGAGCCTGGAGGGGACTCACCCAGGCCCACCTAATTTACTGTCAGCCTCTCCCTGTGAAGAGGCTGCCTCTGGGCGAGTATCGCGTGCGGCCCAGAGCAGAAGAGGGGTTCCTCACCTAAAGAAAGTAAGAAAGAAAGAAACCCTTGGCTCGGACACAAAAGTGTGCACGGGCGTCTGTTTAAGTAAAAACAAAACCACACGGAAGGCGCCGCCCCTCCCCCATGGGTCTGAGCACCCGCGCGGAGTTCGCTCGGAAACTAGGTAAATCTGAAGCCGTGGCAGTAGCCAACTTCCCCCTACCCACACCCACGCTCCAAAGTGCGGCTGCTCTCCGAACCGCCCGCCCAGACCCGGAGGGCTCCGGGCTGCCGGCCCCACCGCGTCGCGCTCAGAGAGGCTGCGACGAAGGCAGGCGGGGACCTGACGGCCACACAACCCCACGGGGCGGGCCACCGCGCAGACTCCACAGTCGCCACCTCTCCCAGCCCGGCGTACGGGGCCGTCAATCAAGCTCCCCGGGACCCTCCTCCGACCTGCGGCGGGCGGCCAATCGGAGCCAGGCTCCGCAGCGATGAGCTCAGCCCGGCGGCTTCCCATTGGATGGCTATATTAAGAAAGTGGCCGGACTCTTTAAATAGCGGGCGCTAGGGCCGCAGCCCGCATCTGCCACCGCAGTCGTCTGCGCCCGAGTGTCCTAGGTTTGGAGAGAGCCCGCCCGGGGAGAGAAGCCAGGCCGAGTCCGTAGCCCCAGCCATCGCCTCGCACAAAGCTGCGCAGCTCGGGGACAGCGGCGGGAGGACCGCAGCAGCGTCCGGTAGCAGCGCGGCGACACGCTCCGTGCGCCTTATGCCCCCGCGCCCCTGCCGCGCCAGCCGGAGCGCCCCGAGAGAACGCACCTCCGCGGGGTCCCGGTGCCGTTAGCGAGCCCAGCGCGCAGCGCGCGGCCGCGGGAAGCCGAGGAGCGGCGAGCAGGGAGCGGGACGGCGGCGAGGCGCTCGCGGGCCCCTCTTGCTGCCGGCGCCCGGCGAGCTCATGGCGGCCATCCGCAAGAAGCTGGTGGTGGTGGGCGACGGCGCGTGCGGCAAGACGTGCCTGCTGATCGTATTCAGTAAGGACGAGTTCCCCGAGGTGTACGTGCCCACCGTGTTCGAGAACTATGTGGCGGACATCGAGGTGGACGGCAAGCAGGTGGAGCTGGCGCTGTGGGACACGGCGGGCCAGGAGGACTACGATCGTTTACGGCCGCTCTCCTACCCGGACACCGACGTCATCCTTATGTGCTTCTCGGTGGACAGCCCGGACTCTCTGGAGAACATCCCCGAGAAGTGGGTACCCGAGGTAAAGCACTTCTGCCCCAATGTGCCCATCATCCTAGTGGCCAACAAAAAAGACCTGCGCAGCGATGAACATGTCCGCACGGAGCTGGCCCGCATGAAGCAGGAGCCAGTGCGCACGGACGACGGCCGGGCCATGGCGGTGCGCATCCAAGCCTATGACTACCTCGAGTGCTCGGCCAAGACCAAGGAGGGCGTGCGCGAGGTCTTCGAGACGGCCACGCGCGCCGCGCTGCAGAAGCGCTACGGCTCCCAGAATGGCTGCATCAACTGCTGCAAGGTGCTATGAGGGCCGCGCCCTGCCTCCCGCCCCCTGCCAGCGTGGCTCTCCCCCTCCTTGGCCCGGTCGCCCACGGAGCCGGGAGAAAGGGAGACCCACGCCTCCAAGGACACCACCAGACTGCCTGACATCTGCTGGTGGCTCTGGCTGGTCACGCTGAGAATTAGCGTGGGCACCAAGCTCCCCCTTCCCAGTGTCTGTGTGTGTCCAGCTTTGTGGCACAGGCCTGGGCACCCCGCTGAGTGCCAAGGGGTTCCTGAGCATCCTTTTCTAAAGAGCCAGGCCTCAAAGTGTGGTTGTGTGTATGTACGACTCCCCACGTCCCTCCCCAGTCTAGCCCCACCCCCACCTCTGGTTTCCCCAGGGGCACGCTGAGTGGTCGCACCCCAGCAGATGTTCGCTTGTAACCAGTGAGCCACTACTGTCCCTCCATGTCTGTAACATAGACCCCTGGAATCACGGGAGGGGAGGGCTGGGGAGGATGGGGATGTTACATAAATACAGATTTTATTTTCGGAGGCAGAATGGTATTGTTTAATGGTGGTGAGTGGTGTGACCAGGGCCCAAGAGCAACTCCTTTCCCAGGCTGGGTCAGCCGCCCGCCCATCGGAGCATGAACTGGACTTGGCCATCTTTCCACACCCTGGGGAAGACATTTGCAGCTGACTTGAGCTTGAGAGGAAGCAGCTCCCAGACAGAGTCTCCTGGGCCAACCCCCCCTCAAACCTACGTTCCAGCCGCCGTCGGAGGATCCACGGTGTGCTGTGGGGTCACTTTTGCCATAAGCGAACTTTGTGCCTGTCCTACAAGTGAACATTGTTCAGTCCGAGAAACTATTGTTACTGAATTTATTTAAAGGCTGAAGCTTTTTTTGTTGTTGTTGATGATGATGATGAAAGAATTCTTTGCACAATTGTCTCATTGTTTGACACTCAGTGCACTTGTCATTTGCATAAGACAGCATTCTGACCACACTTGTATGCTGTAACCTCATCTACTTCTGATGTTTTTTTTTTAAACTATAATGACTTTAAGGAGATTTAAAAAAGAAAAACAACACTAATTTTTGCTTTGTTTTCTTGAAAAAAAAAGTGTCAACACTGTTGTGATTTTTATTTGTGTAGCTTACACACACTGTTTTGATAAAGGAAGGCAACACACATTGGGGTTTATTTAAACCTCCCCCCCCCAACAAGACAGTCTCTCCATCTATGTGAAATTTTCTGTACATTCTGTGTGCAGAGCAGAGCAAGGCCTCCTGCCCCTTGCCCCTTCCCTCCTTCCCAGCCCAGTGGTACTTCTACTAAATTGTCTTGTTTTGTTTTTGTTTTATTTTTTTAAATAAACTGACAAATGACAAAGTGGTGAGCTTATGATGTTTACATAAAAGTTCTATAAGCTGTGTATACAGTTTTTTATGTAAAATATTAAAAGACTATGATGATGACATTTATAAATGGTTCCTGTGGCTCAATAGTGTCATTGAAAATATATGAATTTGGGGTAAGGAAGAAATTCTCACAGAGGCCTTTCCTGGCAGTGGCTCTATGTCCCCTATATAGTAAATATAGTCAGTGAGCCTGCCACCTTTTAGGGGGTTGGGTGACCCAAGAGGCCAGGTTGCTCCTGTCAGTTCCCTGAGGAGAATAAGCCGTCACTCAGACACGAAGAGTGTACTAATTATTGTGAATTTAGTGCCATAGGTGAGGCCAAAGGTCTTTATTTGACTGCATCTAAAGATCTTTAAAAAGTGTCTGAAATTTATTCTGGGCTGTTGCTTCTTTGGCTTTGACAATGAGAATGATGGTCATTTGTGAATGTTAAACATAGATGACTTGTTTTTTTTTTTTTTTTTAATGTTTTTTAGGAGCTGGTTAACCACACATGTGGACCAGGCTGGCCACTTAAGAGATGGAGATAGCCTAGCTGTGGATGGTGGTGTACATCTTTAATCCCAGCAGAAGCAGGTGGATCTCTGATTTTGAGGCAAGCCTGGTCTACAGAGTGAGTGCCAGGCCAGCCAGGGCTACACAGAGAAACCCTGACTTAAAAAACCAAGGAGGGGGGAGGGGGAAGAGAGAAGAAAAAGGTGTGGCGGGGGAATAGACAACACTCCCCAGAGACTGAGCTGGTATCTCTGGGGAAGGGAATGTGTGTCTGGAACTCTTGAGTGGGAGCCGGGGAGGGGGTTGAAATGAGCTGGTTCTTTTATGACTTTTGCCTGAATGTTTCCAGAAGGAACCCATAATGTTTTATTCTAAGGACGGAGAACAACAGGTTGGGTGCCCGAATGGTAGATACTTAAAGCTGGAGCAGCCCTGTTTTGGGATTCAATGTTGAGGCCCCCTCATTTCAGACAGGCTTCCTTCTGCAGTGTACCCTAACTACACAGGCTGGCTTGCTCTTCTGAGACCACGCTACAACCCTGCTTGATACATGAGGGCCCAAACCTGCCAGCTCTGAGAAGTTTCCAGGGAAGGGTGCCAACCTCTCCCATCTACTTCAGGGTTGTGTCGCTTTTTGTTTTTGTTTTTGGAAGCATTGCTTTCTGGGTTCTTAATGCTGGGTTGCCACCCTCTCCAACCCCTCCTCCTCCACTCTGGGTCCAGGCTGGGGAGGCCTCCTTTGAAGTTGCTTGCTTCAAAGCTGAGGCTTCTGTTTCTTTGTCTTCCTTCAGACTCTGAAGCACTTCTGTGAGCTCAGAAAAACCTGTCTGTGGTGACCTTTCACCCAGTTAAGCATTCAGGAACAGGGCCTCCAACTGTGCAGGGCGAGGGCCTGCTGGCCAACAGTGGGAGGATTGTTTGGGCTCTCCCAGGAGTGCAGAGCCATCAGGGGTGCTGCTTCGCAGGAGCATAACTTACTCCTTCCTTGTCCCTTAGTTCCACTCACCTTCATCCTACAGTTCGTTTCTTTTCATCATGGAGACAGATCTTGGCATTGAAAAACAAGAGTGTTTACTTGCACATTTCAGAGTCGGAGTCCTTTGGTACCAGGGAGTGCAGGACTCTGTTAGGGAAGCACTTAGGCTTGGGCCAAATGCCCAGAGCTTAGCTCTGCAGCCAGCTATCTGAGACCCAGTCTCCTGAAAAGGCCCATTCTAGATCTGTAGCCAGTGCAGATCTGCCTGGTACCTAAAGCTGTTTTTCATGTTTGTGGGAAGCTCAACAACTCAGGCACGGCAGCCTGAGTTACACTTGCTTTAAGATTCAGGGCACTTACACTGTACTATTCCTGCCAGAACACACTCTTTTTTTTGTTACATCAGGACCCAACTGGAAAATATAAAGATGAATTGCTGTAGGCTGGAAAATCAATTAAGAAAAAGAGGTAAAACATCTGGTGCTATTCTTAGGGATATGAAAATTCATTTTGCACATTTAAAATAAATGTGTTGAGTTCATTTAACTGCCAGTTGAACTGTTTTTTTTTTTTTTTTTTTTTTTTTTTTTTTTTTTTTTTCAGAAAATAGCGGTGGTGGGGAGTTTCATTGATCCTGGGCATTTTACAGTAAGGGGCATTGTCTAGAATTTGCCTTTAATCTTAATCTTAATTCAGTCTGTATTGGAAAGTCCACTTCCACATGTGTTTTAGTAGACTTAAGCTGGGGATTTTTAAATTTAAGTGTGACAGGAATCATATGCTGAGCTGGTTAAAACACAGGCTGCTGCTAAAGGTAACCTCAGAGTTTCTGAACTTGTAGGTCTTAAAGGGGTATGAGAGCAGAGATCTCTGGTAAAGTCCTAAGTGACACTGATGCTATGGGGTTGGGGACTACACTTTGAGCATGAGGGGCCTAGAATAAAGGAGTGTACTTGTCACAGTGGAGAGTGAGGAATTGGCTTCCATATTAGAGTGAACCAGTTTCTGGTGTGTCCTACATGACTTTCTTCCCTGGAGGGGGGCACAGAAAGGAAACAGAACACCTGTTTATTCTGTATCAGCATCTGCTTAGTCCTAATGGGGAATACAAGAGCGACTGGAGGCTATCTTTGCCCTTCAGGAACTGGGTCACAGCTTCTGGCTCAGGCAACGTCAGAGATGCACTAACCTGGACCAGGAATCCTCTGATGGAGGTATCAGGTAAGGGGAGGATAGGGGCCCAGGGCAGCGGTTCATGCATTTGTCTTGACCATTGGGAAAGATGGAGGAAGTCATTTGAGTAGTCTTAAAGCGGGAGTGGGTGAAGCGTAGGTGGAAGAAATGGTGTTGAGGGTGGGAGGATGGGCAACTGGGCCAATAACACTTTGGTGAGTTGAACAGCTATATATATGTATATATATAGTCACTAATGAGATGTGGCCTCTTTAGGGTGAGAATTGTGTGTAGCCTCTCTGGCATATGTTTCTTTAATCAAGCTTCTACACTCCCCTCCTAGAGCCCAGGGTTCTACTGGTAGGCTAGGGGAGAAGGTGCTTGCTGATTATTTCAGTTTTTTTCTCTGTGTTTTCCAAGAATGTGGTTCAGACATGAGCTATTTAAAAAAAAAAACAAAAAAAACAAAAAAAACAAAAAAAAAACAAAACAACAACACAACAACAAAAAAAACTGTGCTCCTGGGAAACATACCATCAGTTCACTAAAGCAATGAACACACCAAGGCACCTTGGGCCTCAGTTTCTTGGATATTTACCACATTCCTTGGTTCACCTACAAGGCTAGAGAAAGAACCTGTGTGCCCAGACTGTGTCCCCAACTCTCAACAGTCCACATAAAAGGTAAGAGTCTAGAGGACTCAAATCATTCTTTCGTATTTATTCTCTGTCCCTCCCCCCTTGAGATGAGATAGAGCCTCAAATAGCCCAGGCTAGCCCTGAACCAGGTGTCTAGTGGAGATCACCTTGAACTTCTGATCCTCTTGATGCTGCCTTTTGAATGCTGAGACTACAAGTGTTCTTGTACTACCATGCCCTGGTTTTGTGGTGTTTGAACCCAAGGCCTTATGCAAGTATGTTACTAAGTGAGATACATCAATGGTCCCTTTTTTTTTTTTCTAGACAGAGTTTCTCTGTATGTAGCCCTGGCTGTCCTCAACTCGATTTATAGACCAGGCTGGCCCTGAACTCACGGTGATCCTCCTGCCTCCTCAAGTGCTGGGATTACAGGCTTGTGCAAGCGTGCCTAGCTCATTTTGTTTATTCTTGTAGTCAGCAAAATATTTGTGTTAGCTGGAAGACTCTGGGCTAAGCACTGTGCAAGGAGCTTGGCGTGCAGTAGGCTTCATCTCTCTTCCCAGAAAGAATATTTCATCTAGTATTACTTCTGAACAAGCAATAATAATAACACTAGCTAGGATTGATTGACTGTGCACCCAGTATTATTCTAAGCCCTTTGTTTTATGATTTCACTTACTTCTTTAAATATTAATTTATATTAATATCTATGATTACATAGCAAATTATTCCAAAACCTAGTGGCTTAGAAAACCATTTATTGGCTCAGAGTTTCTATAAATCAGGAATTCAGGCACAGTTTAACTGTGTTTTCTGGCCCAAGCTTTCTTACAAGGCAGAAATCAAGTGTGCTCATAATCATAAAAGTCCTAGAGATTGGAACCCAAGCTGTCTGGCTTTAGGACAGAAATCTATGGCAGGATTATAATTTGAGAATGGTAAAATTGACTGAAGTGTTGAGGATAGATTGTGTGTGTGTGTGTGTGTGTGTGTGTGTGTGTGTGTGTGTGTGTGTAAGCTTTTGAGGAAGACATTGCCCTGGTCAAGGTACTGATGAGAGCCCGGAAAATAGAGCAGATTGGAGACAGGAAGGAGAAGCTGTGAAAATCTTGGTGAGAGTCATCATGGTGGTACTCAGCACCTTGTCATAGGTTACTTTGAGAATGTCAGTGCCATTCTTTAAGCCATAAATAAGAGATGAGCAGATTTGGGTGAAGGATGTAAGAGGGACACACTGAGTTTGGTTTTCTACATATTGCAAACTGGATTATCTTTGGAAATGACCACTGTCCTTAACCTCCTGTACCAGACTAGGGTTCTATATTCAGGCCACATAGAAAAGCCACAATTTTTGTGAATAAGAATAGAGTCTCTGAAGCAAGGACTTTAGTGGGTTTCCTAGTTAGGGTTTCTATTGCTGTGATAAAACACAATGACTGAGGCAGCTTGGGGAGGGAAGGGTTTGTTTGGCTTACACTTCCATCTAACAGTCTATCAGGGAAGTCAGGGCAGGAACTCACACAGGACAGGATCCTGGGGGCAGGAGCTGACGCAGGGGCCATGGAAAGGTGCTCTTACTGGCTTGCTCCCCATAGCTTGCTCGGTCTGCTTTCTTATAGGACCCAGGACCACCAGCGTAGGGATGGTACCACCCACAATGGGCTGGGCCCTCCCCCACCAAACATTAGTTGAGAAACTGCCTTACAGCTGGATCTTATGGAGGCATTTCCTCAATTGAGGCTCCCTCCTTTCAGAAAACTCTAGCTTGTGTCAAGTTGACATAAACCAGCCAGCGCAATGGGGCACCTGTCCTAAGAAGCTGATCTTAGGACAGGAAGTGTGATCCTGGGAAGTGACATAGAACAGCAGGGAAAAAGGGGAACCCTCCCCTTCTCTGAGAAAACATTCTAGATGGGTGGAAGGGTGCTGAACAGGTAGGAGGAAGGCAGGCCTGGTGGCTAATTTCAGTTGTCAACTTGATTGGATTGAAATCAATCCAATCAAACCCAGATCATTAATGAGCCTTCCCTTTCCATGTCTGAGAGGGCTTTACCTGAGAGGAGTAACCCATGTGAGAGGACCCGCCTTTCAGTGGTGAGTGGTATCATTCCATGGGCTGGGCTATGTCCTAAACAGAATAATGCCACCCCTGGGCAGGGTATCCATGGGATGAAGGAGAATCAGAGCTGCAATTTTCTTATGTTTTTTTTTTTTTTATTTTGTTTTGTTTTATGGGTGTGGGGTTGTTTGTTTTTTTTGAGACAGTGTCTCTCTGTGTAGCCCTGGCTGTCCTGGAACTCTCTCTGTAGACCAGGCCTGCCTCAGACTCGTAGAGATCTGCCTGCCTCCACCTCCCAAATGCTGGGGGTAAAGTTGTGTGCTACCACGGCCTGTGCATAGGTTCTGAAGACTGGACTCAGGCCCTCATGGTTGTACAAAAAAAAAAACTTTACTAACTGTCTGTCCTTAACTCCATCATCTTCATCATCATCATCATCATCATCATCATCAGCAGCAGCAGCAGCAGCAGCACTACTACAACTGCTCTATTACTGTGCTGGAGATTGAGCCCAGGGCCTGACACATGCTAAGCATGAGATACATCTGCAGCCTAAATCAGTTTTGTGCTAAGGCCAGGCTGTGCACACTGACAATACCAATGGAGAAAAGGCCTTCTTCTCTGAACCCCAGCTCTAAGGAAAGTGTATGATGTAATCAACTCAGCCAGGTCTCTGGGGGAACAATGCCAGAGCTCCCCAGACAGCAGCAATGCGTTTCCAGGGCTGAGAGACACCTGCACAGGATCACTTGGGTGGCTGTGTCTACTCAGCTGTCACACCTGGGGTTTCACTTCAAGTTTCAGAGGAAGGTGGGCAAAGATCTGGGTTCTTGCTTGGCAGCTTGGCAGAACTAAGCTTGTCTTTCCATCTCACCCACTGAAGACACAGTTGTGAGGGCCAGGATGGCGAGCCTCTGGCTTTAATGACTGTTATCTCTCCTTACAAACTAATGGCCAGTTAGAGTTTGCTTTTCTCTTCAGTCCTGAAAAGGTAAGAAACAAGTGTTACAAGAAGTGAGTTCTTAAAAAAAAAAAAAAAAAAAAGAAGTGAGTTCTTGCTGATGATTGATTCCATTTTGTTCCAGAGCTTATTTGACCTTTGGATAAACAACTAAAGCCTTCTAGACACACCTCAAAGGGATGCAAGAACACATTTGCTATTTTAATAGCAGAACAGTTTTAAGTGGAACTCTGACAGTATACAAAGTGTTATTTATATGAGAGCTTAAAAAAAAAAAAACCCTTGTAAAATATACACTCTTCAGTAATAGCCAAATATGGAAGGCTCGGATATGCGACCACAAATCCAGGCAGACTCTGTCAATGGGAAGATCCACTGTGCCCCTTCCTTTACATAGTGCGTTCGTGTGACTACAAATTCCTCCCAAGAATGTCTAGGATTGTAGGCCAAATGGAGGTCCAGATGAAATAAACAAGGTAACGTGAACATCAATTAGCTGGTTAGCTGGCCTGTGTTCTCTCTGGGTTTGGTTGGGCCAGGGAGGAATTATTCAGTTTTAACTTTATGAGTAATGGTAGAAGTTGCAGGGTATACAGACGGCCACCTGCCGAATCTGATAGAATAAGCAAAGTCAAAACCTACTGAAAGTAGAAGCAATGCAAAGGCGAAAAGGCAAAACCAGGCTGAGCAAGCTAAGCATCTTCTCCCAGGCTGGTGTGATCTGACCCCTTTAGGTGACAGAGTGAGCAAAAGTAAACAAAGAAGATCCAGAATGAGCAGCAGCAGCGGCCTGAGTGGGGTGCAGGGGAGTCAGCAGTGGCCCCGGTCAGGCACACACTCCCAGCCCCCACCTCCTCTGTGTATCCCTTTCATCCTCAGCTGATGAGGGAAGAGATCCAAGTTCTTAGGCTTTGCTGGGGCCCACAAGTGAAGGGCAAGTAGGAGTGAGGGGGTGCCTCCCCTCCTCCGTAGTCATGTGGACTTCACTATGTTCCTTCATCTTCCATGGCAGCGTAGATAGTATTTGGTACCTAGAAAGCCAAGGCTCACAGGCGAAAGCCGTGCTTCTCTGTGGGTGTGTGTGTCCGGGGGATGTGTATGCTTGTGTGTGGACCTCTGCACTGGTGGGAGCAGGGGCCAGAAGAGGATGCTGGATATCAGGGTGTCAGGCATCTTTATCTTTCTCCACTTTATACATTTGATGCAGGTTCTTTCACTGACCCTGGAGTTTTTTGTTTTGTTTTTTTTTTTAAGCTAGGCTGCCAGCCAGCAAGCCTCAGAGATCCTGTTCAGGCTTCCCCCCAGTGCTGGACTTAGAGGTGTGTGTAGCCATGCCTGACTTCTGATGTGGGTTCTAGGACCAGAGGTTCAGTCCTGCACTGCTAACTGCTGAGCCATCTCCCCAACCTCCAGGGCCAATTATTTTTATACGTTACTGCTTCAGCCTCTTTATTTCTAAAATAATTTCAAAGATTAAACATGATCAAGACAGGTAGCTGGCACAGTGCCTAGTTTGTTCTAAGTCCTCAAATAGTCTTGAGCACCACTTTGAGTAGATTCCTCTCAGGAGCTTAAGTACAAAGTGGAAATGGAAGAAATTTTGCTGAACATGTGAGTGTGTCATTTTGAAAATTCTTTTTTATAGAAGACCTTTATTTTTGTTTTCATTTTATCTTTCTTTTATTGAAAATAGATTGTTTTTTAAGTTGGGCAGTGGTAGCATATGCCTTTATTTCCAGCACTCTAGAAGCAGACGCAGAGGCAGGCAGATCTCTATGAGTTCTAGGCCAGCCTGGTCTACAGAGCAAGTCCAGGACATACAAGGCTACAGAGAGAAAGAAACCTTGTCTCAAAGAATCAAAGAGAGAGAAAGAGAGACAGAGATATTTTTGCCTCTCACATAATATAGACTGATCACAGTTTCCCTTCCCTCTACTCTTTTCTAGTTTCTCCCACCTGCCCTCCCAACTGGATCTATTCTCTTTCTGTCTCTCATTAGGAAGGTATTTAAGGTAAAATTTAAAGATTTAAAAAAATATAATAAGGTGAAACAAAAACTATCATATCAGAGTCGGATAAAGGATGCTTTCAACCTTCAGCTCCTCAGAGAATTGTATGGTACCTATTGTTTTGCAACCTTAGTATCTGGTGCAAGAGCTAGCACATCAAAGCTGCTTGATGACTACACAGTCACTGAATCTTTCCCTGAGTCCAGGGGACCTTTGATAAACTGGAGACCCTGAGAATGCAGATGAATTTGGCAGAAGCCGTGTCTACCATTCAGGTCCCAAGGAAAGCAGTAGCAGAAATGGAGTCCTTCCAGCAGAAGGGTCTGGGGCCAGAAGTTTTTTTCCTAAGGGCACAGTGCTCCTGAGTGCTCTCAGCAGAGCCTGCACTGGCATGGTGCCAGGTGTTGACTCATTGACTCACAGTGAGGAAAGAGGCTGGCCAGGGCACAAAGCTGCAGAGGCACTGGACAGCCGCCCCTGGATGATGTAGTCATAGGTGACAGAAGGGATGTTGGTAGCTTGCCCAGGTGAAGTGAGCTGACCATCTTTGAAGAAATCCAGAAATATATGCCATGAAGATTTAACTGCTAGTCCCGTGAGAGGAGACACAGATATAGGAGGCTCAGAACACGGGGCTACATTTGTAAACTGAGGAAGCGGGTCTCTTCCCGCAGACTCAACCATAAAGAGGAGAAGTGAGGAGGCCTGGTTGTTTGCCCTCCATGCCTGCGGGTGTCAGAGCCCAGGGCTCTATTTCTGCTGGGAAGTTCACCAAACCCACAGCAACTGAGCTTGCTAATCCTTTCAAGTCAGGGCAGACTTGTTTGTCTATCAGGGAGGGAGAAGTGAAGCTTCGTTAGACTGCAGGAGGGGACAGGCTGAAGAAAAGCCCTTTAGACAGGGTTGGCTGCATGTTTTTTTGTTTTAGCATTCTTGTCAAGGAGGACTGAAAAAACGTTTTCATATCACCAGGGATAAAGCATGAGGTGGAGGTGCAGGCTGGAAATTCTTCCTCAAAGCCAGTCTCTCCATGCTCACTGTGGCCACAATTGCAACTTTTTCAGAAAACTGCCCTTAAACTTGACTTTTTGGAAATGCTTGACCTTGATGAGATCTGGACTGTGGTTTGGAGAAGGGTAGTCACCAGTGGGATACTAAAGCTCCCACTTTAAAGGGTTGGGTTTTTGTTTGTTTGTTTTTTTCCTAAGTGACTTTGAGATAGCATGCCAAATCAATTCAGCTGTGCCAGATTCCAAATTGTAAGAAATATGGGGCAAACTCTGGGGTCTATGGCCTCATGAGGTGGGAAGGCTGCCCTGTGGTCCTTGGCTTTAGAAGGCAGAGTCAGTTGGTCACTCTCCATCTTTGGAAGCACCAAATGTGACTTCAGGCTTTGGCTGTCAACAGGTGTCTTGGAAGGCTGTCTTAGCTGGGTTCTGACTCATCCTCTTCAAATCATACTGTGATTGGTCAGGCTTCTCCTTCACTAGGCCAAGGGTCAAAATGCTATTTGAGTTTAAAGAGGCAGAACTTGAGCCGGGTAGATATGAACTTTCTTCTTGGAAATGGTGGCAGAGACCATGAGATCCTGGTAGGTCAGAGCTAAAGGCTAGGTTGAGGCCACCAAGCATGGGTCTAGGGCAGGCATGCTAGAGATCTATACACGAGATTTGATTCGGTGTCTGTCCGGCCTCTGGCACTCTGGCTAGGATGACTCCTGCTGTCTGTTCGTGGGGTGACTTGTCCAAGCATGTGTAGATGGTGAAGAGTATTGGGTCTTTCTTCAGTGAATACGCAGGTGTGGGATGAAGAAACAGGCTGAGCTCAGGCCTTGTGGCCAGGGGCTCCTGTGAGCTCTCCTGCAATGGATGCCCAGTGCTTTTCAATGCAGTGTGAGGCTTCAAGAGGTAAAGCGCATCTTGGTATAGCTCATCCTTATGGCTTTCCTGTTGCTCTGATGGAAGGGAAAGACCTAAAGATACTGGCCCTTACCAGTTTCCTAAAGGAAAGGTCCTTGTCTTTTTCTACGACTCTCCTAAACGGTATCCCAGCCCTTCCTAGCAAAGCTTTCAGTGGATTCATGGAAACCGCTCTAGCCTTTCCGATCCGTCTACATGCATGTGCTGTACCCTATACCAGGTTGTACACATATGTGTTGCACACTACCCAAGGCCTGTGAACAGGAGGACAGAAGAGATCCCTGCTAACCTTTACCATCCCTGGGAACTCACTGTGGCAGAGTCTCCTGAATGTCTGAGCTCTTAATAATTAAATAATAAGAATATATATATATATATATATATAAACACATATAATATATGATATATATTATATAATAAGAATCTTTTCCTTGAAAATAAACATAATATTTAGAGGGCAAGATTCTCTCTGTAGGTAATAGTTGCTTCTCTGGGCTTTCAGGCCCTGGGAGGGGCAAGTTTCTGCTTTTTCAGAACTTGAGACAACTATCCGTCAATTCCTATGGCAACCTTCCCTTGACCTTTCAAGACTGGAGTGAGTTGGTCCAGCTTTTGTGAGTAATTGTGCAATCGCCTGGGCAAGTTATAAAGCAAATAGACCTCTGGTTCTGAAGTTCTAAGACTAAGAGGTACATTTGATGATGTTTTTCCAGTCCCAAGAGGGTATAGGACATCACATAGCAGGAGAAAGGAAAACACACTTATGTGTGCATGTATGTGTATACATTTCTTTCAGTTTTTCTCTCTTACAAAGCTACCAGTAATTCAATTATGACTCTACTCTGGTGACATTATCACCCAGAGGCCCCTAAGCATCACAGTTGGTGGAAGTTCCTACCTTTTTTTTTTTTTTTTTTTTTTTTTAAGTTGCTACCTTCTTAAAATCCTCACAATGGCTATTAAATTTCAAAATATTAACCCTTGGGACAGATGGAGGGAAGAGCCTCTCTTCATGAGGCTATCATATAAGTACTAGGAAGGTTGTGTCTTGCTTCATGGCTGCATTCAGTGAAGCTTGAATGCTGCTTGTTGGGGGCTGGTCTTGTACACTGTGTGTTCAGACGGTGATTTCTATGCCCCAAGATCAGGTTGCAGTCTGGACATGGACATTGTCATGATTGTTGAAGAATTTCCTCTATCAGTGTTGTGTAAAGAATGCTTCCCAATTATCTGATTGGTTAATAAAGAAGAGCCAGTGACAGGGCAGAGGAGATAGTAGGCGAGACTTCTGTTCCCAGTGTAGGGGAGGGGGCTCCCAGGTAGAGCAAGAGAGAGGGAGAGAGGTGAAAGTCACCAGGCAATGAGATGGATGAGTGGTGAGGGAGTCATGAGCCATGAGGACAAAGATGGAGCCGGAATGAACAGGGAGAGACTAGAGGACAGGTAACAAGGGCATGTGTCTGGGAAGTAGGCTGGGTTAACCTAGACGAGTTAGAATAGAAGAGATTCTGCCTGGCTTAGTGTTTTAAAGCTTATTGTAAATGGAATGGGTCTCTGTCTCATTATTTGGGAGCTAGAGAAGCATAGAAAAAGCATTAATTCAACAGTTGCTTATGGAATGGAAGAACTTTAGTTGTTGTAATCTTCTTCTGCCTTCTCCTTCTCTTTTCTCTTTCCCCTTCTCCTTCCCAGATGAGAAGTTGTGTTAATGATTAACAAATGTTTGTGGTAATGTTTACAAACCATGAAAGCAAACTCTCCTGGGAATGGCTTACACTTACTCCAACCCCTGCAGACAGGGCTGGCTTCCTAAACATGTGATCAAAGGACTTTGTTTGTAGTTTAATGTTGATGCTGACTTCCCATTGGTAATAGGTTTTTGAACAAGAAATGTTGTGTTTTCAGGAAACTGTTTCTCTGGTTTTATTTACAGAAGTGGACCCTGTAATCCACAGCATGAAGGACTTTTTGGCCCCCCTTGGCAAACTGACTTGCTTATGTAGGGCAGTGAGTGGGTCCCAAGGATTCCTCGGAGCTGGTCTCTGGGATTCCTAGTGTGATTACTTCTTTTCTGCCGGGCCCTAATCTACAGCTACCACCCGACCTGAAGTGACCCTGGGAACTGGAGAGAAGCCAGTTCTCACACCCTTTTTTGATGCTGCTCTTTCTATCAGTGTGGACACTTTTATGGTACACTGGATAAATGGTGGCCTCACAAGTATAGTTCTCAAAGGAGCTTTCTGCCTTGCCCCTTGAGGAATTTGGAGATTTGCTGTGGCTTGAGTGCAGTGCATTGATACATCTTCTCTTTCTTTTTCTTTCTTTCTTTCTTTCTTTCTTTCTTTCTTTCTTTCTTTCTTT
>NW_026585644.1:28538105-28566182 GCF_907164565.1 Psammomys obesus
TCTTTCTTTCTTTCTTTCTTTCTTTCTTTCTTTCTTTCTTTCTTTCTCAGTTACATTTTATTAACTCTGTATCCCTGCTGTATCCCGCTCCCTCATTTCCTCCCAAACCCTCCCTCCCTCCACTCCATCATCTCCTCCCTGCCCCTTTCCAAGTCCACTGGTTGGGGAGGACCTCCACCCCTTTCATCTGACCCTGTTTTATCAGGTATCTTCAAGACTGGTTGCAAAGTCCTCCTCTGTGGCCTAGCAGGACTGCTCCTCCCTTGGAGGGTAGAGAGGTCAAAGAGCCTGCCATTGAGTTCCTGTCAGAAATAGTCCCTGTTCCCCTTACCAATTGGGAAACCAATTGGTTACTGAGCTACCACGGGCTTCATCTGAGCAGAGGTTCTAGGTTATATCCATACATGGTCCTTGGTGGAGTGTCAGTCTCAGAAAAGACCCCTGTGCCCAGATATATTTGGTCCTTATGGAGCTCCTATCCTTTCCATGTCATACAAACTCCCCCTTCTTTCATATGATTCCCTGCACTCTGCTGAAGGTTTGGTTATGAGTCTTAGTGTCTGCTTTGTGATAGACTGCTAGGTAGAGTCTTTCAGGGGCCTTCTATGGTAGACTCCTGTCCTGTTACTTGTTTTCTCCTACGTCCAATGCACCTCCCATTTGTCTTTCTAAGTAAGGATTGATCATCTTACCCCGGGTCCTCTTTCTTGTTTATCTTCTTTAGGTGTATAGATTTCATTATGTTTATCACATCTTGTAGGTCTATATAAGTGAGTATATACCATGTTTGTCTTTCTCCTTCTGGGATCCTCACTCAGAATGATCTTTTCTAGATCCCACCATTTGCCTGTAAATTTCATGATTTTCTCATTTTTGATTGCTGAGTAGTATTCCATTGTGTAAAAATACCACAATTTCTGTATCCATTCCTCCATTGAGGGACATCTGGGTTGTTTCCAGGTTCTGGCTATTACAAATAAAGCTGCTACAAACATGGTTGAGCAAATGTCCTTGTTGTGTACTTGAGCAAATTTTGGGTATATGCCTAGGAGTGGAATCTGTTTTTTCTTTTGATGATGCCAATCACTTTCCATTTCTTTAGAGCCAACCTGAGCGTTCTCCTATGTCAGAGCATGTTTGCTGACATCTGGGCATCTTGTCAAGCTGGGGATGACTTTTCTGTTCTTTTGATTTGAAGGCCTTGATCTTGATGATCTTGTACATCTTCTTAAGTGTACAAAGTCCTGAGCATATCTCTTAGCAAGAGTCTGCATGCCAACGGGAGCCCTGGTGCTAAGAGTCTGGAAGAGGGAATGTCTTTCTGCCTGTGTGCAACATGTGGCCTTTGGACCACCTGTGTCCTGGACAACTGCAAATGTGGCTTAGCACATTCGTGTCATATTGTAATGCCAACAGGTTGGACACCTCTGAAAGACTACGTCCATTCTGTGCCTGCTGCAATGTGAGCACTGGTAGAGTCACTCTCGATCCTGAGGAAAGCCACTTGGCTGGGACCACACAGGTTAGGATCTAGGCCCCATGAAAGGCTCTTTATGAGTCATGTGCTCTTGATGGGCAGTGTTTCTTCCTACTCTGCAGTGGAGCTCAGGGGAATTCTTTACATCAAGAACTCTCTGAAAGGCTTTGTCTGTGGGTTTTCTGGTGTGCTTTAGAAGGTCAGGGAGTGGCTCTTTATGGTGTTCCTATGTCATTCTTCCATGAACCTTTCTGACAAGGGTCCAATCTCTCTATGAGGACAAGAGTATATCAGATTTTTTTTCGTAATGTTTTTGTTGATTATTTGGGAATTTCATATCATGAACCCTGAGCACGCTTACTTCCCAGTCCTCCCAGGTCTGACCCATCACCCTTATGGCCTCCCCCTCCCCAAGAAAGAAGAATAATAACCAAGGTCAATTTGTGTTGCCCATATACTCATTGGAGCACGGTCAAACTCCCAGTGGCCAGCCCCTTAGAGAAAACTGAGTTCTTTCCCCACCTGCACCCCTGTCATGGAGAGCTCCACTTCAGCATCCTTAGCACAGTTTTTAAGAGTTCTCTTTGTGACCATGTTAATACCAAAGGCTGTGCAGATGTCTGTGGTCTGTGGTGGGCTTGAGGGCATTCGAGTTGATGTGAGTGGCCAGTGCCTCCGCTGACTGAGGACTATGTCAGATTTTTAAAGTGGCCTGGAATAATTCTTAGTCTTTACAGCTGCTTCTTGGAAAAGAGTAGTTAAATCCATGAATAAAAAAAGATAAAGATTAAGGAGGTAAAAGTTGACAACTTCAAAGTTGAGGCTATTATCACAATTAATGTTTTTCCCCCTGTGGGATACTATTCGCTTTATTTCTAACATACTATGGAAAGTGGTGGAGACACCCAAAGTCATTCAATATGAACCGTTCATTTAAAAGATAGAAAACTGAAGTTCAGAATGACTGGGTGGCTGCCTGAGATCACACAGAGCCTTAGGAACAAACTTAAAAAGCTCTGTCACCTTCCTTCTGTGCTCCTACTCTCTCCAGTATAAATGTTTTCAGAACATTGAAAAGTGGGATTTCGTAGTTTTTATGAGTGAGTGTTTTTTTCCTTCATTTTATCACTCATTCATCATTGGCTCTTTATTGAGCAACCAGGCTCTTCTCTTAGAGCTATGGTTTGTATCCTTAAGGGCAGAGAGAGATAGAGATAAAGAGAGAGAGAGGTGACCCAAATAACAACCTCCCTATTGTGCTTCCTCTAAGAGATCACTTGGCTTTAGCATCAACGCTTCCTGCCAGAGCACTATTTGAGAGCTCTGTGCTTTGAAAGTCTGTAGGAACAGTCCGCATATCCCAGCAGACAGTGTCCTTCTCTGCTTTATTTCAAACCAGAGTTGATGCTTTATGGCGAATTCAGAGGGACCTGAACATTCTGTCTTGCTGGCTGATAGAGGAATCCAAGCCAAGATTAGACTCTAACATTTGTTCTCTTTTTATCTGTCTCTGTCTCTCTCCTCTCTCTCCCAGAAATGCAGAATACCAATTCCAAGTTACATGGTCCTTATGTGTCAGAGGAGAAAGTTGACACCTAGAACAGTTCAACCACCTGTTTAAGTTGTGAATCAACCTCTTAAACTTTTCATTGCTTTTGGAGCCGGAGCATGGGAAGGGTTTTCCTTAAGAAAGACTTCATCTAAAATGCTGCTGGTCCTCTGATAAGATAACTTGGAAAGGAATCAAGTTGGCCGCCGTCTCACTTTGCTGCAGACTTTCACTGAGTCACAGCTCTGATGGATGATTCCAAGTGACTGGCAGTCAAACCAGATTGTCCCAAATGCCAGTTGTTTCTGCCTCCTCTGACAAAAGGCTGAGCCCTGCAGCCAAGGCTAAGCCAGGTGGTAGACAGGCCTGTGTTGCACCAGTCCTAGCCCCCAGGAAACCCGGGAAGTATTCAAAGGCCATGGCCCTACCCCAAGATGTTTTGGGTTAAGCATGGAATTATTGTTCTCCCTTCAAAGCCCCAAGATAAAAGCTGTTCATGAATTCCCTGAAAGAGCATGTGCCTTTGATGCTGTGAGGACCCTCTCTGACTATATGAGTAGCACAGCCCTTGTCTGGTCTCCACACCCAGGCCTTCTGAAGCGGGTGTGACCTCAAAGTTCACTGATCCCACCTTCCCTAATGAGCATGTATTTCTTGCTATACTTCTACCCAGTCCTGTTCACGATTGTCAGAAAAGCCCCCACCCCTAACCCCAAACCCCATCTAGACCTTGCAGCTCTGTCATCTGAGGCCTCAGCCTGCTCTCTGGAGAAGTTTGAGTCTACTGTGGGCTGGGCTTCAAGCCAGCCCTCCATGTCAGTACTTGTCTATTTTCCCACGTGGGGTTCCGAAGACCCCCAATCACACAGGGGGGCTCCCAAAAGGGCAAACTGAAGAAGTGCAAAGCACTCCCCCAGACTCCAGTAGCTTGAAAAGGGGAATGGGGTTCCTATTTCCCTGGCCTCAGGAGAGTCTGGTCAACGTGGAACCATGGAAATCATGAAATGTTTTGGCTTTGCCCTCTGCTGCCTTGGAAACTCACTATTTGTATATCTTCTTCCTGCAGGGGTGTGACTTGTGACCTGCACCCTAGGACTGGGCTCTGATTGAACTCTCCTTGACTCCTGTCTCAACACAAACATCATTGAGGTCAAGAATTTTCTAGATAATTTGAAAATGTCCACAGAGTGCAAAGCAGAGCAGGTCCCCTGCTGGGCTGGATTTGGGGGCGGGGAAGGGGGTCGTGCTCAATGCACCTGGGCACATACCCATTTGGACAGTCAGTCACAGAAGCTATAACAGCAGCTGTAAGCAGAGCTCTGCAGGCTGAGGTGGGACCCCGTCCAGGATCAGGCCAAGCTCTATAGCTAACCACTGGTGTTTAGGTTTGTGTCTGGGTAAGAGGCAGACGACTCCTTGGGGCCAGTCATAGCTGGGGTAGCTTGTAGGGCAGAGCTGACCCTGAAGCCTCAGAGGTGACCTCTGGAGAACTGAGTGATATTTGCTTGGACAGCTTCTTAATGAGCTCCTCTAGGCCCGTGGCCTTCCCTTTCATACACTCGGAAACACTTAATATTCAGTAGAGTAGGCCAGCAGAGATGAGTCTTTCATTGCCTGCCTAACTGGATGAGCAAAACCCCCAGGGGTTATTTAGACCGGAGTAGAAAAAGCTCCAGAATGTGACTTGTATAATGTACAGGGGGGAATAATGGAAGCTTCTGCTAGGTCTCTGGGGATGAAGTGGTGGGCATTAGAGTGTACATGCACGGCTCTGTAAGAGGTCTGGCTATCCCTTACGCTACAACAAGAGCTCAGTTCTAATGCAGGAGGAAGAATAATGGCAGATAATCCGTTGAGCAGTAGCTAGGGAGCTGGTAGGCTGGGTACAGTTGGGAAAACATTGTTTACTTCCCCTCAGTAATGATTGTGACTCACAGTGAATATTTGTGCTGAACTCTCTGTGTATGTTTGCGTGTGAGTGTGTGAGTTTGAGGCGATGACTTGATAGGAGAGGAGGCTGGTTTTTCCTTGTACTTAAGTGGGATGCCTAAAAAAGGATCAAACTTAGTGCACCAAATCCCAATCCAACTTGAACCATTCTGCTGGTCATCCGTGCCTGCCCCTCTGCCCCCTAAGACCAATGGTGGCATAGGATTCGACTCTCATAAAAGAATCCAATTATGAAACAAACTGCCAAGGACTGGAGTTGCTCCCTATTGCCTAACTGGGAAGCAAATGGGAACAGGTGTCTCACTGTTGAGCCGGAACCTACCTCAGAAGATGGCCTGGGTTTCCCTATGGGACAAGAAGATTCATGTTGAAGAGGTGGGATCCCAGGGCACCCGAGGATGAGCTTTGCTCAGCTGGGTTCTGTGGGGAGAGTTGTGTGAGGATCCTGCCCCATGTGGGGCTGTCAGAACATGGTCCAGGAAGGGAGTCATGCCAGGTGAGCTCTAAGTGCGTGTAAGAAAACTGCAGGAAAACAACACAAGAGCCTTGCGACCTCAGTTTCTTCAGAGTCGAGGAATTGTTCTTGGACCATGCTTGCTCTCCCCTCCCAGACGCAGTGGATAGGAGTGATTACTCCTCTCAGCTGGCTATTGTTATCTGTTTGTGTGTCTCTATGGAAAAACACATTTTTGCCAGGTCTGGCTTGCCACATGCAGCTTGCCCCTGTGTTTGGGCACTTTGTTCATGTGACTCCTCTTAACCTTCAGAGTATAAATTGTCCGATGCTCTGAACCCTCAGAGTATAAATTGTCCGATGCTCTGAATAAAGTTGGCTAGTGCCTAAGACCTTGGTCTGCCTCATTTCTAGGCTCCATTCTCCCAGGTCCCGCTGCCTCTGGAGTGGTGGACTGTCTTAGAGATCACTGTTCTGACATTCACTCATCTACCTTTAGCCCAAGGCTGCACGCAGTCAAAGTTGAAACCTTCAAGGTTACTTTATCAGGAACAGTAGATAAGATAGCCTATTGTGTAGGTGAAATTCTTTGCCAGGCTCAGATGGACCAAACATAAGCAGGAGCAAAGATGAAAGAATGCCAGTCACCACGCCCACAGGAAAGGTGCTTTCCAGGGTTTCTTGGTGAAAAAATTCCCTAACGATCATTTCAAACTCTAAGAACTAGGGCTGGCACACAATAAACCCTTGTTGAATGGATGGTTCAAACACTATATAACGAGTCAACTTCACTGCTATAGTAGACAGCCTGGACACTCCCAGACTTTGAGCGTGTACGTGTGTGACTGTGAAAGTTTCAAGGCAAAGTCACTTGTCATTAATAAACACAATGGAAAAGCATGATTTTTGTCATTGCAGGTGACATTAGTTATAATGCGACCTTTTCATTTTGACTCAGATCTGTTCCACTTGCTAGGAAGCAGAAACCATTTGTACAGGAAATATTTTTCAAAACTCATTTTGCAACACTTTTTAGGGAATTTTTAAAATGTGTTTACCTGTGAATATAGCATTTGATTTTGCAATTTTCTTTGGGTTTGTAGAGGGCAAGGCAGTTTCAGTGTTCCCATTTTACAGCTGAGGATGTTGAGGCTGAATGTATCACAAAGCTGAGGCAGAAATGACTCGAGATTTTGTGCCTTTTTAGTACCCTAAGCTGGGGGAAGTTGACTCATCAAAGTGTGTAATTTTTCTTTTGTTCCACCAAATGAGAGACAGCACTCAACCTGGTCTGCATGGAAATGCTGTTATAAGCCAGATGCAGGCTCTGAATGACTGTGCAATTACCAGGACAAGGCTATAATTTGGGGAGTGCAGCCTGGGTGGGCTTTACTTACGGTAAACTCTGCTATTATCAGACAAGATCATGTGTTTGAACCGAACGAAGGTGATTCTGGTCCCAAGCACTGTCTGGCCCTGGGAAAGCTACAGCTTTCATTTCTCAAAGGTGCTCATTGGAGTTCTGTGTCTATGGCCATTTCTGTGAATTAAGAGTTAAAAAAAAAAAATCAAGTGAAACACAGGTACAGTGACCCTGGTAGTAACCTCCTTAACTCCATCACCCAAGTTCTGGGCAGTGTCCCAGTCCCTGCATGAAGCCCAGGCTGAACCTTCCCTCTATTTGGAGTACCAGAGTCAAGTGCCAGTCCTGATGGGCTGAGCTGTGGTTCAAAACAGAAAGGCCAGCTGTGTCCTGGGGGTGGATGGCTCCTTTACTTCTGGTGTTCACCGAGACACACTGGAGCCTTGTGATTCAGTCACTTCACCTGAAGACCTGGGGTGGGGTGGGGGTGGGGGTGCTAGCACCTGCTGGCCTGTATGCTCCGGGGATGCACGCTTGTCCACAGTGAACTCCTGCTCTCTGCTCCACATGGTCTGATATGTTCTTCCAAGCAGCAGGCTGAGGTAGATAATCTTACTCATATTTTACAGAGGGAAACATGCATACATGAAGGCATTTAATGACCCTTGAAAAGATTAAAACAAAACAAAACAAAACAGACCCTATCATTCCAAAACAACCTTCCATCACAGCTAGTCCCGTGTTTGCCTGGACCCAATCATCCTCAGAAAAGCAACCCAGAAGGCCAAAACAAGGTTACTGTGCCATGCTCTTGCTTACGGTGCCAAACATCCCCCATGGCCAAAATGCACGCCCGCTATGTCTATCCTTGGAGCTGATCTTCCTTGGAGATACAATTTAGGAAGATACTCCATCACAGAATTGCTCATGCATGCTTATAGCATCCATTCCAAGCAGACGACCAAATGCCTAGGTCAATCCCGACTCTCATCTGGAGAGTGAAGCATTCTCAGCACGGTAAAGTGCTCTAGTCCCCCGCAGTGTGGGCCCTGCTGAAGGTTACAGTTCTCATAGCCACTCCTGGTGGCCCTGATGGTGGCAGTATACTCTGAACCTCCTACATGCTCAAAAGCCACCCCAGCCAGAGGCTCTTTCTCCTTGCCGACCATTTTAAGAAGAGATAATAAAATCAAACACCTCTCACTGTCATGTGGTCACACCCCGGGGGACAGGCCAGTGTGTTTGGTAATGCCCACAGCCTGTAAAGTGACCTTCCCATCCACTTCTGCTGTTCTACCCTCTTGTTGCCTGGCACATAACGTTGCCATGTGCTCTGTTGGAGAAGACAGCTGAGACCCCTTTCCCATTATTGTTCTTTGTTCTTGATGATGTCTCTAAACAGCATCCTCCACCCAGTAGGCCTGAGGTTAAAGGAAACCACTAGCCGCTCTAACAGACACTCTGGGGCCTGATGGCTTTGGACATAGACTTTGACATAGCTCCCATCCACAGGCATGCAGTACCACTGCCAGAGAATCATTCTGCCTCTGCAGCTGCTAAGATAGCAACAATTACTATGGGCGCCCGGCATCAGTGCCACTTATGAAAGATTGTGCTGTGCCAAGGACATTTTTATACTTATTTAATCCTCACTTTAAAACACTCTGAAGGATGGGGGATGTAGCTTAATTGGCAGAGTTCTTGCCTAGCATGCACAAAACTCTGGCTCTGATCCTCAGCATGTATAAAACTGGGTATAGAGTTGTACATGTCTAACCCCAGTTCTTGGGAAGTGGAGGCAGGAGGACCAGAATTCTCAAGGTCATCCTTGGCTACATAGTGAGGTAGAGGCCAGCCTGAGCTATGTGCTACCCTGTCACCCACCAACCAACAAACAAGTAATACTGCAAGGTAAATAGTATTGTTATCTCATAAATGAAAATCCAAGAAGTCTAATGCTAATCTTAGCTGATACAACATTTGGACTCTCCGTCTCCCACTCTACAGTATCTCTCTCTCCAGCTCTGAACACTGGTCATCCTGTCTGCACTGAGTGCCCACACAGGTGTGGTGGCTGTGCTGTGCCATGCCCCCCCCCCAAGTCCAGAAGGACTTGTGTGCCTGCTTGCAGTCAGTGCTGCTGACAGTCTTTCTAAGGAAAGACAGCTGCCCAATGCTCTTTCTTAGGGGTAACAAGCAGCCATTGATTGGAGGAGATGTGTTGATGGAAGGAGGTATAAAGGCCACTTGCCCTTGCCCTAGCTGGAGACAATGGTGAAGGCCTGTTACTGAGTTTGCTATGGGGTCAGCTAGACTTTGTGATGGTGCCATAGCCCAGTGGGGCTCCCTCTGGCAATACTACCCATTTTACCTCCATAATGGTCATTTTAGGGTCTCTCTCTCTCTCTCTCTCTGTTAGTTTTTTGAGACAGGGTCTCACTGTAGCCCTGGTTATCCAGGACTTGCTTTGTAGACCAGACTGGCTTTGAACTCACAGAGATCCACTTGTCTCTGCCTGTAATTAAAGGCATGTGCCACCATGCCTGGCCATCTTATGGTCTCTTTAGGAATCTTCCTATATGCTATCCTCTCTTTCATAGCCTGCTTTCCGGGGGAACTCCACCTGTAAAAAGGATGTTTTGCCTTGTACAACCACTTTGGAAATCAATCTGGCAATTTCTCAGACAATTAGGAACAGTGCTTCCTTAAGATCCAGCTATACCACTCCTAGGCATATATCCAAAAGATGCTCAAGTACACAACAAGGACATTTGTTTAGCCATATTCATAGCAGCTTTATTCATAACAGCTAGAATCTGGAAACAACCCGGATGTCCCTCAATGGAGGAATGGATACAGAAATTGTGGTACATTTACACCACAATGGAATACTACTCAGTGATTAAAAACAAGGAAATCACAAAATTTGCAGGCAAATGGCAGGAACTAGAAAAGATCATCCTGAGTGAGGTATCCCAGAAACAGAAAGACACACATGGTATATATTCACCTATAAGTGGATACTAGACATATAATATAGGATAAATCTACAAAAATATGTACACCTAAAGAAGCTCATCAAGAAGGAGGACCCTGGGTAAGATGATCAATCCTCACTCAGAAAGGCAAACAGGATGGACATTGGAAGAAAGAGAAAACAGGAAACAGGACAGGAGCCTACCACAGAGGGCCTCTGAAAGACCCTACCCAGTAGTATATCAAAGCAGATGCTGAGACTCATAACCAAACTTTGGGCAGAGTACAGGGAATAAGGAGGAGATAGTAAGACCTGGAGAGGACAGGAGCTCCACAAGGAGAGCAACAGAACCAAAAAATCTGGGCACAATTGTCTTTTTTGAGATTGATACTCCAACCAAGGACCATAGAACCCCTAGAACCCCTGCAAAGATGTAACCCATGGCAGCTTACTATCCAAGTGGGTTCCCTAGTAAGGGGAACAGGGACTGTCTCTGACATGAACTCAGTGGCTAGCTCGTTGACCACCTCTCCATGATGGGGGAGCAGCCTTGCCAGGCCACAGAGGAGGACAATGCAGCCAGTTCTAATGAGACCTGATAGCTAGGGTCAGATGGAAGGGGAAGAGGACCTCCCCTATCCGTGGACTTGGAGAGGGGCATAGGAGAAGATGAGGGACGGAGGGAGGGTGGAATTGGGAGGGGATGAGGGAGGAGGCTACAGCTGGGATACAAAGTGAATAAACTGTAATTAATATAAAAGATAAAAATTTAATTAAAAAAAGAATGTGTTGCAAGACTAGCCTGTGGGGAGGTGAGCTTTGAAGATTTGACCACTGACTTCTGTACAAAATTGTAATGCCTGGAAAAGTTTCTATCCCCAGCAGGAGGACAGGCATTTTTGTGTTCTTGGCCTCAGCAGGCACGGGCTAGAAGTGGTTCTGTGGCTTCCAGGATCTAACATGTCTGAAGAAATTTCTCTGCTACAAAAGCTAAACTGAAAAAAATCATATTCGTAATATATATATATATTCATGTTGGAGGGCCTGGCAGTCTGAGTTTATGTTTAAGGAAGGAATGGACATGAGTGTGCATAGTTTAATCTTCAAAGCACAATAAAGCATTTGCATTTACAATGCCTGCACCTGAGCAAGCGGCTTGGGCACCCTGATGAGTCTACCAACTCATCACCTTATTTAGTTCTAGTCTGTGCCAGCCCCTGTGCTAGCAGGCATGAGGACAGAGATAAGTGAAATCATTTCTGGTTTTGAGGCACTCACCATCCAGGAGGGAAGCTGCTATAAACCCATCAGAATAAAGTACACAGCGATGGTCATTTGCAGTGTCTGGCTAGTTGAAAATGTTTAATAATGATGATAAACAGTGCACATTACACTTCTACACTTAATTCAATGAAAATGATGACTAGGTGCATAACAAATATTGTCACCCAATGGGCGATGGCTCATGAGGGCCTGAGTTCAGTCCTTGGCACCCATGTAAAATCCAGGTGCTGGCATGCGCTATTGGGGATCCGTGGGGCTCACTGGCCTCCCAGTTGATCTGAATCAGTGAGCTTCTCAGTGAGAGAACCTGTCTCAAAAAACAAGATGGCTGGCTCTAGAGGATGGATCATTAAGGCTGACCTCTGGCTTTCCCATGAGCACAAATAGACGCAGATCTGCATGTTACAGACTCACCTGCCCACGGCCTCACATGCAGACACCTTGTCAACCAAAGATATGGTGAAAAGAAACATGCTTTTGAAATTAGCTATTGGGAAAAGAAACATGCTTTAGAAATTAGCTACTTTCTTGCTAGTGTTGGCAGCCTGTGGCTGTGACCTCAAGGCATGGAAGCCAGTCTAACCATGTTGGGGGCCATGACTTGGATGTGGCAGTAGTTGAAGACTTTGGCTCTTTCGGGCCACCATGCCAACTTCTCAAGAGTTAGTATTCTTATATTGGTCTGTATCATTTTCCAACTCTGTAGATGAAGCGCAATTGCTCTTTTGACATCCTCCAGAAAGCTTTCTTCTGCCACCTGGGTGAGTACTCCTGGCTTCTTGCCTTAGTTCTTTTTAGTTTCTCCTTCTGGGATGCTTCTCCATTCTCTTGACTAGACTCTAGTAGGCTCACCTTTCAGGCTGGCTACAACTTTGTTAGGCTTTTAAAACTCTTCCCCAAAAATTGCAGCTTTAAAGTGGTCTTCCATTCATTAGAGCTGTGGTGAGCGTTCCGAAGGAATGAGGAAGGATTAGGAGTTGGATCCTGAAGGTGTCCTGTTGGATGAGGGACTTGCTTGCCCTCCTGGTGTGATTTATAGAGCCATAGCTAAGAACAAGAAGCTTCCTTCAATTCTTTATCAGGACTCCTCCAAAAATATCAAACAACTTTTATCCAGCTACTTTGGGGGGGGGGGCAGACTAGCATTTTTCACTGGTGAGCTTAAATTAAGCCAACTTCTTTTTCTTTTTATGGAAAGCAATAAATCAAAAGGGGGGAGGGGGGGAGACACTTTTGTGACCTGCCTTGGTTCTCTGGGAACAGCATAACCTGGCCTTGATCCCAAAAAGGAGTAGGAAACTATTTTTCATACTGAGTTCAGTTCAGTTTTTAGGAAGAATGAATTATGGTCCAGTTGCCAGTTTGAATTTGTGCATGTGCATGTGTGTGCCTGTGTGTGTGTGTCTGCTGGTGTGTGGCATGTGTCCCCAGGGGTGTCCACCTGTTCAGCCAGCTCTTATACTTTTAAGCCTAAAGTAGACTTGGAATGGCACGGCTGAAATCCCGAGGGAACCAGGGCCAGGGAAAAGACAGACCTTTGGGAGAACTGGACTTATAAGAGGACATGGGGACAAGCAGCACAACAACACATTCTTATAAAAAGAGAGAGACACTTCAATGCCCAGGGGACTCCCTACTTTCTCCGCTGCATGCTGTGTGCGTGTGTGTGTGTGTGTGTGTAGTGGCTTGGAACTAAACTGTTTCAGTCCTCTGCTGCTTCAACAAAACTAGGAACCACAACACCCCTACTGCCTGTACCCTGAGGCTGGTCTCTACTCCTTCTGAGGAGGCCTCCTGCCTGGGTGTCTGGGTACCAAGACCAGAGCCTAGATGTGCTCGTTCTTTTCTTGTTCATTTGTTCTTGTTTTCCATTCGGAAGACAGCCCAGAGCTCCCATTGCCTGCAATGCCTCTCCATCTCTTGGCATTTTCTCTTGAGAACGCCCACTAGCCTGGGGTGGGAGGACTTTAAATCAGCATTTCACTGCTGAAGAGTCAGAGGAGAGAGAGAGAGAGAGCTTTCTAAGCCTTTGCTGTAAATGGCTATTTCAGCTGCTGTCCATGGAGATTTGGACCATATAGGAGAGATGCTTGATCAGGTTCCTGGGGTCTTAGCTCAGGCTGAGGAACTCATCATTTCTGCCTCTGCTGGTCCCAGAGCCTGTGAAGACAGACCATTAGAGGTGGGCGGAGAGAAGATAGTGAGTTATCCTCATTTCCTCACAATCCCCTGGGGTTCATCATAAGGCTAGCAGCAGAAGCCTTCCAAGCGCCAGACTCCAGGGCTCAGAGCACAAGCATCTGTACTCCTGATCCTGTCTGAGAGCCACGATAGTTTCGATGAGGTCAAGGGTGGGATCCTAGAGTGGGGTTAGTGTCCTTTTACTAAAAAGGACAGCAGTCTGCAAACTGGGAAGAGAGTTCTCACATAACCTGTACCCTTGTGCTTCTACTGTAGATTACAGATTTAGATTGTTATAGATTATTATTATAGATTATCCCTGGAACCTGGGTGATAGGAACATAGCCTAAGGTAAGGTCTAGAATAAAAGATCATAGACTGGGTAGTTTAAAATATTTCCCTTTTTTTTTTTGTGGGTGTTTTGCCTGCATGTATGTTTGTGCCCCGTGCCTTAGAGACCAGAGGAAGATATTAGATCCCTTGGAACTGGAGTTACAGACTGTTGTGAGCTCTGTGTGGGACTTCCAGCCTCTAAAATCTATGGCTTCTATTGTTTAAATCACAGATCTGTGGCTGGAGAGACTGGCTTAGTTGTTAGGAGCACTGACCGGTTTTCCAGAGGTCCTGAGTTCGAGTCCTAGCACCCATGTGGATAATCCACAGGCAGATGGGACACCGGGAGGAGCCAGGTGTGGGGCAGAGGGAGTCTGAACATGACCAGACCCTTGTCTGGTTGCCGTGGCTTGCTTCTTGCCTCCTTCCACTTGGGCTGGGTGGGATAGGTAATTTTCTCAGACAACCTTCCTCAGAGGACACAGTGATTTCTGGCCCAGACCTGTAGTTTAGCACTCCGTTGTGTAATTAAGCTGGCTGTGGAGGGCCTGGCACTCAGCTCTGTCTGTGGTAAGGAGGCCCAGGTCTGTCCTGCTGCTGCCCAGCCTCTCTCAGCGTTTCCTCCTCCCCTCGGTAGGAGAGTATATTTACCTAGTTTCACTCCCACGGAGCTGAACTATCAGGGAGAAACATCACGGTGCACAAATTGGTCAAACCCTCCTCAGGGCCTCAGTTGGAGCCTTCTTCTCCAGCACAGGATTCACCTCTTAGCCATCTGAATGTCTACTGAGGAAACCTCACAGTTTAAGGGCCCAAGGTCAGGGCCTCCTCTGTGGACCACAGCAGGTTTGGCTACAGGTAGCACTGGAACATCCACTAGGTTTCTAGTGTGGAGGGATGCAAAGAAGCACTTCCTGGCAAGCTCACCCAATAGGGAGTCTGGGTGGACAGCTTAGGATGGGTGCATGCAGGGCAGTGGTACAGCCTTCAGGGAAGATAGTATGTGCTGTTGGGCCTGAGTATAGCTGTGAATACGCCCCCCCCATATATACGGTGTGTGTGTGTGTGTATTTATGTATGTGTGTGTGCGCGTGCGTGTGCATGACACTGATGTCAGCTGCCTGCCTCTGTCACTGAATCTGGAGGTCACTGATGCAGCAGTTATGGCTGCCCAGCAAGCCCCATGGATCCTCCTGTCTTTACTCCCGCAGCACTAGAATTACAGGCACGTGGCACCACACCTGGCTTTTCCATAGGTGTGGGGATCTGAAAGAAGATCTCAATGCTTGTACAAGCCAGCGTCCCGCCCCACCTCTACCCCACTTGGTTTCTAGAGACAGGCTTTCTCTGTAGTCCTGGCTGTCATGGAACTCACTCTGTAGACCAGGCTGGCATCAAACTCAGAAATCCACCTGCCTCTGCTTCCTTAGTGCTGGGATTAAAGGTGTGTGCCACTACCTGGCTCGTAGTCTCCTTTGTAAAAGGAGCTCTGCACAAGCGATTTTCTACTTCTGGCCTGTGGCCTCTGGGAGCAGCTGAAAGAGGAATGAATGGGAAGACAGGGACAAAGAACAGAAAGAGGAGACACATCATATACAGTGGTACAGTGAAGATGGTAGCACTTGGGAAGAATCTAACCCAAAGCAGGGCTTAGAACACCTGTGGCATTCTAGGTCTGTGTTTCTGATGTGACAGTTTTGGGTGGCTGCCCATTTTCTTGTACTTTTTAGGAAAATACATTTGAAAATCCAGGTAGCTGGGTGAGGGGCTATATAGCCCACAGAATATGGAATCTTTCCTGCCCCTAATTCTGGCCCTATGTGTGGGCTCAGGCTTCCCCATAAGCACCTATTTTTTTCTCTTGTTGGCTGCTGTTGGGAGTATACCCAAGGGCATGTCTGCAGCCTGGCAGAAGGCAGGAGCTTGACCAGATCCAGAAACTGGGGCCTGCAAGCTGTAGGAGATACATTGCCAGATTTGGCTGTGCTTTAAAATGCTTGGCACAGCTTTTTATAGGCACGCTTCCCAAGTCACTCATATTAGAGCTCGTGTCTCAGAAGCCCACCCAAACTATCCCTCATGCCAGTGTTTTACACAGAACAGGAGATGCAGGCCTGGAAGGGTGAGTCAGGCTTCTGCCCCAGGTTGCGCAGCAGAGCAGAACTGCCTTGGTCCTGAGATTCCTAGGCAGGACGCAGGTTCACAGCTACCGAACCTGTAGTGTTTTACAGCGATAGACCCTCTTCTGTGTCACAGGGCACCTCTTGGGTGTCTGGCTTGCCTATTTCCAGGAACATGAGACACACACACAAACACACACACACACACACACACACACACAGAGAGAGAGAGAGAGAGAGAGAGAGAGAGAGAGAGCTCTCCAAGGCCAATATTTACAAGTGCATCTCAAAGTTAGACTCTGCTTGCCGAGAACCTCTGCCTGCCATGGGGTATCTAGGTCCAGAGCTGTAGAGGATTCCACAGACCTGAGCACCCAGTCCTGGGTTATAATTGCACCCCTCCCCTCCCCCCACCTTTCAAAATACCTCTGCTAAAATGTAAGAGTGGTGGCTTGGTCGTCGGGGGGGGGGGGAGAAGGAGCCCACGGCAGTTTGGAAAGAACTCTTCTTCAGTTCTGCTACATGCAGCCAGCCTTGCAGCCTGTGGGTCAGGGAAACCTAAGGGTCTCCCACTCACTCTGAGAATGTATTCCTAAGGTTGACAGGGCGGGCCTCTGCTTCGTTTGCTCACATCTCTTCCCTCCCCCTGCCCTTCTCCCTCCAAAGTAGGACTCCTGAGCTACAATTTGAGCAGCATTGCTTACTCTTGTCTTGGAAGAAAAAACTCGCAGGCCAAGGGGGACCCAATGATTATGTCCCTTTCTCTTAACCGAATTACTCCCCAATCTATCTATTAAAGAAAATAAAAAGAAAGCTACCACCACGATCTTTAATAAATGAGCTTTAATCAAGGGAATTATCAGTGCAATTCATCCTCCCTCGGGGTAGATATGCCATTTATCTTTCAGCAAAGGGCTCCTTGTCTTAATGCACAGGGCCTTGGAACAATGGCCATTAATCCCATCTGTCCCCATGAGGAGGAAGAAGCATTTGATGTCAGCGCCCAGGGCTCTGACCCATTAGGAATTTCTCCACTGGAGTCCCCATGATGCTGACATCTTAACTAGAATGGAGCAAGAGAAGAGTGGCACACAGTGCTTCAGGGTCTAGGCCAAGCTGGGCCATGCTGACCCCTCCTGTTCTTGGGGACAGCCGTGGCTGCTAGGCTCAGGAGTTGTGGGTGCTTGCTCAATCCCTCCAGTGTCTTCCCTACTTGTTTCTCTGGGTTTCAGCCCAGATGGAGGTGTGGGGTGGGGAGGTGATATGGGTGGGGTTAGTGAGGGAGTTGAAGAGGGGGTTGAGGGCTGGTGGTGATGGGGTGGCTGTGGTTGGGGGATGGGGTTGGGTGTGAGTATTAGGGGTGGGTGGTGGTGGGTTAGGGTGGGTGGTGGGGGATGAGGGGGTAGGTATGGGGGGTGGCACATTCTCATACTGAACAAAGGCAATAAAGTGGGAGTTGTTCCAGGAGGTCAGTCGAGGCCTTATTCACGGAAGCGGGGCCAATATACCTGGTCCCATGGTACCTACTGCCTTATAAAACTACAGAGTCAGGGGCCAGAACTGGGCTGGGATTATGGACTTGGTCTACCTTTTTTTTTTTTTTTTTTTCTTTTCACAGGGCAATAGTTATATCTCTCTTTTTCAGCCCAGCGAGGAGGGAGGACTGATTCCCCCCACTTACCCCACCCCCAGATTCTCACAGCTGCAGCTTTTCATCTGGGCCAGGCCTGGCAAACCAGAACTCAGACTTTGCCTCCAGCCCAGGGAACTCCCCACCCACACCCTAGCTCTTCTGCCTTGGATCCTGCTTCCCACCAACCCAGAGCCCAGGGGCCTAGAGCGGCTGCCATGACGCTGGTAAGCTCTGACTTATTCCCAGAAGCACAGACCTCCTAGGAGAAAAAGTTAGACCCACTTGGAAACTTAATGCGTTTTCAGAACCAGAGAATTAGAGAGAAGTCAGATCTCAAGTTGGGAAAGAATTTGTAGTAATCCTCTCCCCTCCCCCAACACACACAAGGTACCCTCACACATATCTTTCCTTCTTCATCTTGGTCTCCTTACACAGAAGCATGGTCCTAGGAAGAAACGTTCCTGCCATTCCTACATCTCCCGGAGACCCACGCTCATTGAATGGAGCAAGGGCTGAGTGTCAAGAAATATGACGTGAAGCAGTGGAATGTCTCTGTGTTTTCTCCAGTGTCCTCTTCCCCCTTTACCAATGCTTACCAAAAATTTCTTTCTTTCTTTTAAAAATTATTGTGTGTGTGTGTGTGTGTGTGTGTGTGTGTTTGCCTGCTTTTTGCATGTGCCCTATATGTGTCCCAGATGCCCTAGGAAGTCAAAAGAATGGTGTCAGATTCCCTGGAACTAAATTTGTGGATGGCTGTGAACTACCATATGGGTGCTGGGAACCACCCAGGAGAGCTCTTAACCACAGAACTATCTCTCCCACCAACAGTTTCTTACATCCAGATCCAAGCACCCTGACCCATCCGGCACTTCGAGGAGCTCTCAACCTCTCAATCTGCCCAGCCTGCACAGATTTTACATGAGCCAGAGAGAGAAACTTGCAAAGTCAATGGCTGCTTGCTTGGTGTAGCAGGCTATCCCAGCTTGTCCTGGAGGTTTCCAGATTGTGTTGCAGACCTGTGGGTGGGACTTCTCCAAGACAGATGCTGCTCAGCTCGTTGCTAAGCAGCTGTGAGTTCATGCTCCCAGCTGTCACTCAAGTCGGCTTCCTCCAAACTCTGTCTCCGGCCTCAGTAGATGAAGTTCAACCCCGGGACACTGTTGTTTCTGTGTTTGTGGCGCTCAAACGTCCACGCGTATCTGGATGGGCCAGTGGAGCTGTACAAACTCTGTCTCAGTAGATGTTATGGACTGAAGGTATCCCCCAAATTCCTGTGTTGAAATCTTAAGCCCCAACATGATATTACTACCAGGTAGGGCCTTCACAAAAGCAGAGCCCCCTCCCCCCCATAAGATAATAAGAAAGTTCCCACAGAGAGCTCTCTCACCCTTTTTTTGGAGAAGTCAGTCATTACAGCCTTGAAGAGTGTCCATACCCAAACTGACCATGTAATGCTCTGGTAGCCACCTCTAGACTTGGGAACAGCGAGGGGTAAACTTCTATTGTTTATAAGCTGTGCAGTTTCTGACACTGTTCTAGAAGCAAAACTGGACTAAGGTGAGAAAGCCTTTCAAAGCAAGACCTGCAAATCTGCATTTTCAGCAAGTTTGGGTGGGGGATGGAGGTGCTGCTACAGGTGCTCTGGGGACCAACAAGCGCTCTGTACATCCTGCCAGATCTCTCCTAGAGCCTGCTAGCCCAGGCTGTGTGCCAACAGCAGGGCACACTGCTCTGCTAAACTCCAGAATCAGACCCTATAGTCCGAACCCCCATGTCAAGCTGGGCTGGCCTAGGGCCTGGCCGTCCATGAACTGTGAGCCACCTTTGGCCTCATGCAGGGTTGGTGTCAGTGGTGAAGGTGCTTGGGAAATGCTTACGGAGTACCCAGAGCAGGAAGAATGCCTCATCATAGCCCGCTGAAATCTCTCTAATCTCCAGGGAGATGCCAGGGTAGCACACCCTGTGGGCAACGGGGCCAGTGCCGGCTCCCAGACATGGTAAAACTGGGGTGGGAGTGGAGGTGGGGGTGGGGCACATCTTCCCCTGGGAGCGCTAAGCATGGGACCCCATGCCTGCAGGCTGTCCTGGTTGTTCCTGTAAAGAACTGGCTGTCAAGCCTGTGCCTGTAGTCGGATTTATGAGCGGCTTCTCGTGCTTCACGTAGGCCGATGCTGATTTCCTGGGAAAGACTGTGCTGTCTCAGATTTTGCACACACAGACAGGAGAGTGCATGCTTGGCTGCGTGGTAGGTAGGTGGCAGGGCCTTGGCTTCCTGGGGGGTCTTCTGAGCCAGGTCCCAAGCACTTCTGCCAGAAATGGCTGCATTCTATTTCTGAGTGCCACCTCCTGGACTCATGGTAGATTCATGCTGGACTCATGGTGGCTGACACCATGACCCCTCATTCGTCCCTGCTGGGCTCCAGTCTTCAGAGGGTCTGGGCAGGCACTTGCCTGGTTGGCACTGCTGGAACCACTTGTCAGCTTGGGAGCTTCCGGTCATTAGAATGGAGGCTTGGTAGTTTCATGCCCTATGTCCCGGAAGAAAGCTGACCCTGATGCATGTCTGTGAGGCCTTCGAAATCCTCCTCCAGCTCCCAGTCAGTCCCATCTCCTGTTTCTTTTCTGTTTACAAAGTGCTCTTAAAAAAAAAAAAATTAGCCATACAGGAAAAATGACAGGCTAGCATAATATACTCCACAAATCCAATACCACGGCTTAACAGCTACTAGCATGGTGCCATCTTCCCTTCATTTGCCTTTTTTTTGTTTAAACTAAACATTTTCTTTTGTTTGCATGTTCATATGTGAGTCCATGTGAATAATGGTCTCACATCCATGTATCTGCTCATGTGTGTGGAGTCAGAAGACAGTTTCAAGTATTATTCTTCAGCCATCATTCACCTTTGAACATGTTTTCAGCCTGAAACTCACCAAGTACTCGAGGCTGACTGGCCAGCCACCCCCATTGTAGTGGTTTGAGTAAGAAAGCCACCCAGAGGCTCATAGACTTGAATGCTTGGTCACCAGGGAGTGGCTCTATTTGAAAGGATTAGAAGGTGTGGCCTTGTTGGAGGAAGGGTGTCCCTGGGGTGGGCTTTGAGGTTCCAAGGGCCCTGGCCAGACTCAGTGTCACTCTCTTCCTGCTGCCTACAGATCCAGATGCAGAGCTCTTAACCACTTCTCCAGCACCATGTCTTCCTGCCTGCCACCGTGCTCCCCGCCGTGCTGATAACAGACTAAACCTCTGAAACTGTAAGCCAGCCCTAATTAAAGGCTTTCTTTTATAAGGGTTGCTATGGCCATGGTGTCTCTTCACAGCAACAGAACAGTAACTAAGACAGCCACGGACCCATCTGTGGCTCCTAGTGCTGAGATTATTAGCACAGGCTACCACACTCAGGTTGGGAGGGTGTTTATTTGCTTGCTTTGTTTTTAGCATAAATTCTGAGGGTGTAGCTCATCCTCAGATGAAAGACAAGCCCTTCACTGACTGGGCTATCTCCCTGGTTCACACCTAAACATTTTTAAAGGAAATGACTGTTGTATATTTTACCCTAAACATTCCAATATGCATCTATAAAAGGCAAGAGGTGTTATAGTCATAAACATATTCTTGTCACATCTATCAAACCGCTTGTCTGAGGTCACCTAGATCACCTAGAGTGTAAACAGTGGAAGTAAAGTTTGGACACTCCTTCCTCCTCCCCCCCCCCCCCCCGTGCACACACACTGCAGACTCCAGAGCCTGAGTTCTCAAACCCTGTTCTGTAGTAGCAGCTAAATCCTAAGCTTGCAGTGCTTGTAACCAGGTCTTCTGCTCCAAATTGGAACCCGGATGATGCCCATGAGGAGTTCTGGTGCTCACTGGAACGAGATCAGCTGGCAACCCCTGACTTCTAGTCTTCTGCTGCCTGTGACCCACTGTTCTGGGTAGGCACAATAGCTCATGGCTGCGGTTTGGAAAAAACCACAGTTCCGCTTGAGTGGGGAGCCGTGCTGCAAGTAAGTGTGGGCTGAAGTTACAGAATGCGCTGGTGCAAAGGGGTAAAGGACAGGAAGCTGTTCTCGTTTCTCTCCCTTCCTTCTTTCCCTCTGCCCCCACCCCAGCCCCCACCTCTTGTTTTAAGAGATAAAGTCTCATATACACTTGGTGGACTGGAAATCAACATGCTGTGGAGGCTGACCTTGAACTTTATTTACTTATTATAATTTTACATCTGTTTATTGTGTGTTTGGGTGCCAAGTCACACCAGAGGTGGGTCAGAGGACTCAGTTCTGGGGACTGAATTCAGGGCATCAGGCTAGTACCACTGAGCCATCTTGCTGGCCTCTGACCTTGAACTTTTGATCCTTCTGAGCCACCATATTGGCTCTGCTCTCTGTCTTCCTCCCTCATTAGGATAAAGGACAAAAGCAATTTCTAGCAGGTAAATCGGGGAAGGGGTCCTCATTCTCTTGTATCTTGGTATCCCGTGCAGATCTGGCCCACTGCTTTATGTCTTCCAGTGCTGGCGTGCCACCAGGAGACAGAATGAGGTCGGAGCCCCAAGCACTGCCTGGTAGTGGTGTTTGCATGTCTTTAATTCTAGCACTAGGGAGACAGAGGCAGGTGGATCTAGAGACCCGGTTCCAGAACAGCCAGAACTCCATAGGAAAAAAAAAAACAACCCTGCCTCAAAACAAACAACAACAACAACCAAACAACAATAACAAAAACAAGACCAAAAAGACACCATGAAACTCTGGGAAGCCTCAAGTGGCAGCTGGCTGAGGTTGGCGAGGCTATTGCCAGGCAGCCCCGTAAGTTCACTTTGTGGCTTCTCTGGAAGCCCATCAAATACTTGGCACTAGGGCTTTCTCTCCCCTGGGGACCAGATCTTGAGGTTCAGAATGTATGCTATGGCTCTGAAATGTGAATTAGTACCTGTCACTTTCTGCACAGGGACACTGATACAGCAAGAACCCTTCTCCTGGTGTTGGGAAGTGCAGAGACCTTAACCCTGGTGGAAATCGGGTCATTGGATGGGCAATCTAGGGCAGAACAGAATGTGTGGGGTGGCGGGGAGCATAGGAGCAGCTTCCCTTCTGCACTCCCAGCTGTGGGTGGGGCAGGAGAGGCTCCTGGAGACATCTCTCAGCCAGGCCTGGCACAGCTGCAGTTGTAGAGCTCTGGGGTGGGTCCATGGCGGCCTCTTCTTCCTTGGGCTGAGCAGGCGTCCTTCTGCTTCCCTGTGACATGGCCCTGGCTGTGGTAGACAGGGACTAGGCATCCAGTCCTCCCCATAGGGAATCTTGAGTGGTGGAGAAGGAAGCATGGCTTAGGACACAAAGTATAATGGGGACAGAAGCGCTGAGGTGCCCTGCTGTTTGCCGGGGGGGTGGGGCGGGGGGAATGAAAGGAGGACACCATCATTATTTTGATGTACTTTGTGTTTATGTAACTTCAGCTGAACTTTGGAATTTGAGTCCTGTAGGGAACGTGGCAAGTGCACTCTGGGGAACTAGAGGCAGGTTCTGAGCTGGCTAGCACATGCTCAGAGAGTGGAGGGCAGTGGATGAAGCTTGCACACCGGAGGTTGGCCAGTGGGTAGGGCAGTGGCAGGAAGGGAAAGCTGAAATGAGGGAAGGATCGGTGCTTGGGTGAAGCTCACATTATTTGGGCACAATAAGGTGTCTCCCTCCGGCTGCCACTTCTCTATCAGGAGTAAAATGGGTTAAGTAGGTTAGATGGGTCTCACTGGGCTTGGGGAACATGTAAGTTATGCTCCATCATGGTGACTAGGAGTCAAGTGAAAATGTCCCTTAGATGTAAAAGGTGAGAAGTCTTCTTTCTTGACACTGTGCTAAGGGTCAGGGATGATGGAGCATCCACAGGGTGAGTCCTTGCAGAGCTATGACAGCTGGGTGGGGCCTCACAGAGATCCACTATTTGTGGTAATCTGTCACTCATGCCTGCCAGGGCCCTTTCTAAACTCACCAGCCATGGAAGCTCCGAAGACTGGTACAGGGTCAGGTGCCTGAACCTTGGGGAGCAGAATACTTCCCTGATGTCTCTTTGTACCTTTCTCCCTGGCCTCCCACCCCATGTCTGGTCTGTGTGTTTAGAGATAGGTGGGGTGAGGTAAAGAATAAAGAACAGACACATACTACTCACTCTCCTCTGACAAGTGATCTGCCATTCCTACGGCTATATAGAAGGCATTTCTCATCTCCTTCCTTGCTAAAAAGCAAGGCTAAATCTCTAGTGGCTGAACTGATAACTGAAGAGCAGACCTTCAGTGGGAAACTGGACTTCAGTTGTGATCCGACCATTTATACTGAGATGTAATTTAATGCATTCATTGCAGCAGAGAGATTGGGTTGGAAGTGGGCTGGGTGGCAGTGAGAGGCTACTGAAATGGTACAGTATGAGCTGAGGGCTGCAACTGAAGGACATCGGAGAAAGAGAAGAGGAATGTGAACACTGCCGAGGGGAGGGCAGAAGCCATAGAGCTGATATATCTGTATCTGTGTGTGCCACGTGCACTCAGTTGGGTCAATCCAGGTAGGGAGAGGAAGCAGGAAGGAAGGTGCAGAGGTATTCTAAGTAGCAATCAGGAAGCTGGTGGGAGAGGGTGGGATTAAGGGAAAATGGGTTCAGAGGCGGTCAAGGTGCTTGTGTGCTCGTCTATGGGCAACAAGATACACTCTGCTCTGGGCAGAGATTTGGTAGTGTGAGTAAGGTCCCCACCACCTGGGGACCTTACTTAAAGATGCATTTATTTACATGTGTGTTGGGGGGGATATTTCATGCCATAACATGTATGTAGAGTTCAGAGGACAATTTTCTAGAGTTTACTCTCATCTTCTACTTTGTTGATTCCCTGTGGCTTCTGAGTTGCATACTTGAGGCTAAGTGGCCCATGAGCTTCTAAGTGATTCTCTTGTCTCTGACCCATTTCTCCCTACAGGGATGCTGGCACTACAGCTGTGACTACGGCATCTGGCTCTCTCTGTGGGCTCCAGGTATTGAGGTTCCCTCATCAGAACTTGCTTAGCTAAGCCACATGCACCACCCCACCCCATGGATACATTTACAAAGGTTGGCACAGTAACAGGAAGAGTACCCATCGAGGGGCCTGAGAGTCCCAAGAAAGTATCCAGTTCTCTAAGGGACTTTGCTCAGTGTTTAGGGAGTCCAGATCTCCAGGCAGGATGCTGCATGTGAGAGATGCCCTCTCAGCAGTGAGGGCTGGACCATCCCTTTCCATAGGCACCAAACACTCAGAAACACACCGCAGCCTCCAGCAGCCGCCCAAACTCAGCATGCACCCAACCACACTTCTACTTCCGGTGTTACAACTCACATCAGACTCAACTTCACCTTCAGCTTCCCAGCTTCGAATATTTGCACAAGTGAGTTTCCCACCTAGTTACAGAGAAGATTCTATTTTTGTTGTGGGTTCTATCTGCCTCTTAACCATTTAATAGCTACAACTATGTCACCATTTTTGCTGTACTTGTCACATAAATAAAACATCTAACACTGGAATTCAGGGAGGGCTGTTCTCTGTCCTTCACACAAACTTTTAAATAAATTTTTTTTTTCTTGAAGAAATGTCTGCCCCCATTAATGTTTGGTTAGCATATTTAAGTGGTCTTTATCATGACATTTTCATACATAAACATAAGTGTACTTCGATAGTATTTACCTCTCCTCCTGTCACTGTCTCTCATCCCCCCTCTTCTTCCTGCCAGCCCCCTTCCCTTTCGGTATCACAAACTGGCTCCCACTCTGCTTTCTTATTTTGGTGACACAATGAACTTCCCCTTCCTTCCTTCTCCCTCACTTCCCCAAACCTCATCACTGTTAAAAGGAATCAAAATCTGCTTTTTGGCTCTACCGGTCCGGTCCGTCCCCCCCCCCCCCACACACACACACACTCCAAGACATCAGTTTCTCATTGAACAAAGAGGCCTTTGAGGAGAAAGCCCTCTAGGTGCTGCCTCTGGCTTCTGCAGAAACTGAGACACTCTGGCCTCCTTGCAACAGCTTCCCTGCCCCCACCCTGAGTCCTCTGCTGCCCTTTGCTGCCATCACTTGTTAAAGTCAGGATAATTCTCACCGCCATCTTCCAGGAGGCTTTTGGGGAGGCTTTCTGTACTTATGAGAGCTACTTCTAAAGTAGCCATGATTGTTATCCAGGTAAGCCAAGGGTCCAGCTAAGGGTTCCTATGTTACTACACTAGGAAAAAAAAAAAAAAAAGAGGATTTGGGACTCAGGACTAGACTAACTAGCAGAGGCTGATGAATAATAAGGCATTAATTCTCTGTTAGTAGAAACCAATTACACTCTGCTTGGGCAGAGTGGGAGCCAAGCTGCCTGTGTTCTGTTCTAAGTGACTGAACAAGCTGTCCTTGCCTTCAAGGCTGAGGCTTCCAGGGTGCAGGTGGGTGGCTGAATAAGAGCTTTAAACATGCTCTCTCTACAGTGTAGCACAAATCCCAGGTCTCAAGTCCCAGCAGAGAGGACAGCACACAAATCCTAATTACACCTCATTTAGGGCTCTGTGGGTAGCTGTCTAGAACATGCAGGTCTGAGACTGTCAGATCATGGGACAGGGTCCAGTTCTGTAGACCTTAGCCACCACAACATCTCCAAACTCCAAACTCCAGACTGACTGGGTGTTTGTCTGCCTACAGAACACACACGACCGAGCAGGTTCTTATTTGGAACCTGAACCCTGGCATGGCAACTCCTGGTGGGCTTGGGGGCCTGGGTCGAGACCATCTGGAAGGAACTGGTCACTCTGTGTGACTCCTTGGTATTTATTGGCACTCTGCCTTAGAGAGGAGTTTGAAGACTATGATCTAGCAATGAGCAAGAGGCAGGGCGCAACCTGGGCTCATGGTAGCGGTTCATGGGTGTGTAGGTGTGCAGGTGAGCTCTACCCAGCTTGGAAAAGACAGAGTTTTGAGCCTTGGCAACAAAAACTGCACCTGTATCGAGCACTGATCACATGAACCTCAGCAAGGTTAACATTCGAGCACTGTAAAACACCCTGTGGGAACCTGGTGTGGTGGCTCTGTGATCCCAGAACCCCAGGAAGCTGAAGCAGGAGGATTTCCGTAAACTAGAGGTCAGCCTGGTTTATACAGTGAGTTCCAGGTCAGCGTAGGCTACAGAGTAAGAACTTATATTCTAAAAGGGGGGGGGGACTTTCGAGGGAAGACAAACCACACACTGGGAGAAAGTATTTACTGGCTACATAAGCAAGGAATAGAGTCTAGAAATGTGCCTTATGTCCAACAGTTTAAAAAAATAAATAAATGAATAAATAAATGCCAATTAATCCAGTTGTGCACACTGATGTTTTGCCTGCATGTATGTCTGTGTGAGAGTTCCAAATCCTCTAGAACTGGAGTTACAGACAGTTGTGAGCTGCCATGTGATTGCTGGGAATTGAACCTGGATCCTTTGGAAAAGCATCCAGTGCTCTTAACTGCTGAGCCATTTCTCTAGCCCCCTCAATTTAGTTGTAAAATGGGGAAAAAGGCACACCAGAGAAGACCCAGAGACGGGAGGTGAGCTTGTGAAAAGATGATCAATCATTATCCCCCCTGGGGAGATGCATATTAAACCACAGCGAGACATTATTGCCTGCCTATCAGGATGGCTAAAAAGGCACTGAGTGATGACAAATCTCAGGAACCAATGTGGGCAGTAGTGGCACATACCTTTAATCCCAGCACTTGGGAGGTGGAGGCAGGAGTTTGAGGTCAGAGTGGTCTATAGAGCAAGTTTCAGGACAGCAAAGGTTACCCAGAGAGACCTTGTCTCAAAAAACCAACCAAACAAACAAACAAAACGCAATCACAGGGCTGGAAAGGGTACCCAGCTTCTGGCCAAGGCTGTTCTGAAGTCAGGACGGGGGGGACCCCAACATGGACTCATCTGGTGTTCACTGCCTGCTGCCGCCAGCGTTGGCCACCCACAGGGTAGAGTTGGCCAGGGTCAGGCTGTCCCCTCGAGGAAGCCAAGTCCTGCTCCACTTATCTGGACAGCTCAGGACAAACTGTTACTAAGATCAATTATTTTGAACTTCTAAGTCTGGCAGCTTAGTCCAGGGGCTTAAAGGGAGTCAAAGCAATGGCTTTCTTTTCTGTTTATGCTATTTATGAAATAAACCAGGCAATTTGAAACAGATAAAAGTTTTAAAAAGAATTAATCTTCTAAATTGTTTTTTATTTAATGTAATAACAGCAGTTGCTATTTATATGCTTGACTCTGAGCCAGGCTTCATGCCAAGAACTTTTTGTGAATCGTTTAATTGACTTTTTACAACCTTAAATGTTAGGTTACTTTTTTTTTTTTCATAGATGACAAAACAGGTTCAGAAAGGTTAAGTGATTTGTCTGAGATCTCACAGCTAGGAGGTGGCATGACCAAGACCACAGCCACAGGCTCTCCCACTGGCCTTCCGACAGAGCGAATGGAGCTTCTTGACTCGCACAGCCAAGTGCCAGGGTCACCGTTATTAATTCAGGACCGGGTTATTGCCGGAACCTCGCATCTCAGTGAGTGACAGTATTCGGTGAGTGACAGGTCAGAACCTACTTTCTAAATGCAAAGGATGGTGGAAACACATGGTCCTACTGTGTGCCCAGGAAACAGGAAATGATTAACATGTAGTAGTGCCTCAAGTCGACATTAAAGCATGCACACCTACACACACACACACACACACACACACACACACACACACACACACACACA
>NW_026585644.1:28566192-28600188 GCF_907164565.1 Psammomys obesus
GGAAGTGTTGGGAACATGGGCAGGGTTAGGAGCATAGGTCCAGCTGGACTCAGTTGTTAGCCCATCCACTTGGGAACTTTCCACAGGACAAACAAATGTTTCCTATTCGGGACTGGGGTCAAAGGCCTTTAGGACACAGAGAATCTTCTGTTTTCCCGCTGCTCTAACATCTCCCAGCTCCTCTGTGTAGCCTTGGATGGGTCTGAGGTGCCAGCTCCTAGACACTGCTTTTCTGGGGTGCACTACTGGACTATGAGTGTTGAGAAAGTTGTGGCACAGCAGGAGGGGGAAGGTTCTCAGCACCTGTGTGCCTCAGAACCTAGTAACATGGGCATTGTGCCAGGGCATTGGTATGTTTAAATAAAGACATTCTGACATAGTAGGCTTGTCTGTCCCCAGTCGTTCCATGTATTTCTTAGGGTTAATGCCCCTACTTTGTCTGTTTTCTACCTGACTCTGGTAACTCCAAGTTGTCATGAGACAATAGGCACTGGGTCACCCAAAGAACTGTACACAAGGCCTCTGGCTATTCTAATGTTCCCCTAAAATCATGCCTGGGCAGGATTCTAGGACGAGATCCAGAACTGGAGTTTGGATCCAGCCAGCCTGGCTCCAGCATCCATTCTCTTCCCCTGGTGGTAACTTTATGGGACACTCTTAGGGGATGACCCTTGTCACCAGGGGCTCCCCCTTGCCTGCCACCTGGACAGTTAGGATATTGTTAAAACAAAGCCCGGAGGTTTTATGCATATTTATGTCCTGATAAGGCAGCACAATGCATTTGATGAAAGCCAGTGTTCTGAGCCTGAGACATCCAGGGTCACCATTTGCTAGGTGACCTCTGCCAGTTACTTGAGATTTCTTTGTCTCATTTGTTAAAAATAAAAATATCCATTCCTAAAGTTGCCAAGAGAATCACATGAAATATGTTTGGAAAGCTATTGGTGCAACCTCTGGTCCTGGTAAATTTTCTAAAAATATAGCTCTCGTCCTAACATTCTAATATCCCTTGCTCTTCTGTTACTAGAGACAAGTGTAGTTGACTGGTTCCTTCGTGTGTGTGTGTGTGTGTGTGTGTGTGTGTGTGTGTGTGTGTGTGTATGTGTGTGTGTGTGTTTGGGGGGTGGGAACATATGTGGCGGGCACACATATTCATCCATGCCTCTGTACCCTATCCACATGCTGTGGGTGATTGGATCTGTCTGCTGAAAGGGAGGAAGCCCTTCATGTATTCATGTGGTTACTTTGAAGGGTGGTAACAAATGCACTTTGCTAAACGGCAAATCCAGGTTCAAGAAGGGTAGAGCTCTCCCGGGATTGAAAATCCAGCTAGAGACAAGAAGAGTGTGGGATCTTAGATGCAGGAGTGTCCTGGAATTTTATAGAAAAGAGGCTCTGGGTTCTATTCCTAGCGCTGCATAAAGTGGACGTGGTGGCATATGCCTGCAAATTTCAGCACTGAAGAGGCAGAGGCAGGAGGATCAGAAGTTCAAAGTCATCCTAGGCTACATAGTGATATTGAGGTCAACCTGGAATGCATGAGACCCTATTTGTGTGTGTGTGTTTATTTTTGTTTTTAAATAGAATGATGAAACCAAGGACACCTTTCCAATCTGATATGATTTGGCAAAGCTTTTCACCAGAAGGTTAGAAGTTATTATCTGGGATCACTGGATCCAGGACAGAGAATGCTGAAATGCTAAGGCAGAAAAGCTATCATGGCACTGTCAGCCTTAAGCACCTCTGGGGTACTCTGTGTGTATGGGGGGGGTTGGTTGGGATGGATGCTTAAGCTGCTGAGTTTGGTCTGGAAGAGCAAGGATCCTTCCCCAGGCTTGACAAGGGAGCTAGGCAGAGTGAGACTGCCGGGGACATACTCCTTCTTCCACGACAGATTGGCCCAGGTCTGGGGTCAAGCCTGGCCTCAGCTCAGCCTCACAGGTTTCAGGAATTGGCTCATATGGCCCTCTACACTTCAAAGACGTTGAACAAAACCATTATGTAAACTATTGCATGAATAGTTATGTATACACACTGAAATGACAGCATTTGGGGATACATCAGGTTCCAGAGAGGATTTCTGTAGAGTGAATCCACAACAAACCTCTCCATGTCGCCAAGGCGTTGCTTTCTTTTCTACCACAGCGTGGTTCAGCATGAACACTGTACCACCAGTCCCTTATCTTGAACTTCCCAGCCCCTAGAACAGTGGTTCTCAACCCGTGGATCTTGACTCCTATAGGAGTAAAAATGACCCTTTCACAGGATCCTATAACACATATCCTGCATATCAGATATTAACATTATGATTCACAATAGTCGCAAAATTACAGTTATGAAGTAGCAACAAAGTAATTTTATGGTTGAGGGTCACCACAATATGAGGAGCTGTATTAAAGTGTATTAAAGCGTCCATAGTAGAAGGTCAGTGTTAGGAAGGTTGAGAACCACTGTAATGGAGTAATAAGAGTGAGCAGGCTTTCCTTAGATTGTGCAAGAGAGACTGTTCCAAGCTTGTCACATGGATTAACTCACTTATGCTTCTCAGTGACTGACCATTCCTTATCAACCGGTTTTCCAGCTGAGGAAGCAGCTACAGGAAGTTCAATGAGTCACAGAAGGACTCTTAGCCAGGAGGTGGTAGCACTTGGGTCCAAACCCATCCTCGGGCTCCAGGTGAGTGCTTGTGCCAGACTCCTCCCAATGACTGTGTGCACTGGGTACCGTTGTTGTCATCCCTGCTGTACCTTTGGGAAAACTGAGGCTGGGGAAGGGGTTTCATATCCACCTATAGTCACACAGCTAAGCAGCATCAGTGAGAACCAATGTACTTAATCATTTTGCACTAGGCTTCTCAGAAGACACTGCCATTGCTCTGTTGCCCATTGGCCTCCCAACATGAATTCCACTCCATGGCATTCATGTCGTCATGAGTTTCACTGCTATCTCCTTCATGTGGACCCTGGAATGACCATGGAGATTTTTCTGGATGGGTATAGGCTTTTCCTCCTCTTTCCTCCAAGGTCCTGAGTACAGAACTATCAGAAAATAGAGCAGCCAGCTGGGTGCAGTGGCACACATCTATAATCCCAGGGAGGCATGGCAGGCAGATCTCTGTGAGTTTTGAGGCCTGCCTAGTTTACAAAGCAAGCCCAGGACAGGCATGGCTACACAGAGAAATTCTGTCTTGAAAACAACAAGAAAGAGAGAAAGAAAAAGAGAGAGAAAAAGAAAGGAAGGAAGGAAGGAGGGAGGGAGGGAGGAAAGAAAGAAAGAAAGAAAGAAAGAAAGAAAGAAAGAAAGAAAGAAAGAAAGAAAGAAAGAAAGAAAGAAAGAAAGAAAACAGCAGCACCCTGGCACTTGAAAGACAAATGACTGTCTTGTCATTAGAGAACAGGCTACTGAGCTAAGACCCACAAGTCAAGTGGAGAGGCACCTCCAGGAAAACCATGGATGACACACCAGCTCTGTTCAGATAGACGGGGAAAGCTGTGCTCCCTACATTACTCCTACACAACAGCCCAGAGTGGCTTGGTCTAGGATTTGGATTGCAACCCAGGGCTCACCTGAATACAACTTGGACTGGGCAGCTTGACCTGAGACTTCTCCGAGGTCACATTGCAGCCTTGATACGCTTGGCCTGAATCCACAGGACTGGTCATCCAACTCTAGTAATGTTCCTGAGGTAAAGGTGACACAGGAAGCACTCAGGGCCCTGTCCTGAGGCTACTAGCACATGCATGGGTCTTGTCTCTTCTACTCCAAGAAGCCTGCTGATAAATACCCAGCTTTGGCGGTGTTCTCTCAAATTGTGTTCCAAGAAACAAGGCATTGCTACACCGGGGGTTCTGGAGTCAAACAAGCTTGAGAAACACTGTCTACTGTGGTCCACCCCTAGAGAGCAACAACACATGTTAGCCTGTGCTTGGAGAAGCTCCATTCTAAAGGCCCAGATTCAGTTTTGCTTTACCTAGTATCGCCCATATTTGCTCACTCATAGAATGCCCTAGAAAGCTTTCTGTAGGAGACATGCACAGAACCTCTGGCCTCTTCTGTTCTGTGCTCTCCTCGCTGGAGCCAGGTTCAATACAAACCACTGTGGTCACCTAGGACCCCCCCCCCCATACCTTCCCACAACTTCCGCGATGTGGTTTGTGCAAAGCTTCAAGCAGACCCCAGGCTCTGGATTAGTCTACTCCCTTGGCAACACTGCTTTTTCCTTCTCCTCCTCCTTCTTCCTGAACCCCCACAGACAGAGGAAGAGGCAACTGTACTCTGGAGCAGCAGTGACCTGGAAGAAGCCTGGAGGGGGCCAGGGGTGGTTCCCCACATGCCAACAGAATCAGGAGTGTGAGAAGGACATTTGCAACCAGGTATCAGAGAAGGCTTTTTGGAGGAGGTAACTAAGTCTTTATGACCTGATGGAATTGGATGGGGTCAGGGCTGGCTGGCCACAGACTGCCTGGCCTATCAATCTGAGCATGTAGGCATGGGAAAGGTGGAGAGGACACTGTGTCTGTTCTGTGACTGCAGACTTTAAGCCTGTAACCACATAATCCAGTGGGGAAAGCAAAAGCCTTCTAGCTAGACAGCTTCGCCTCCCAGGGGGCAAGGAGAGATGAGACACATCCTGCTTGCCCTCCAAATACCTAAGGTCATCAGTTGATCTTACACATGCCAAACAGCTCACTGCCAGTATTCCTGACAACCATGTGGCCTTTCATACTTGAGTAGGGTCTGGGGGCCCACTCTTTTATGTGTCCCCTTACTCACCAGGGACAGCTAAGCACTGCACACTGGAGCCTGTTCTTTAGTGACGTAGTTCTGGTGGGGACAAAAGGTGATGTCTGGGGTTTCAAGTGTAGAAAATTCTTCATTCTCCCCTGCCCCCCATCAACAGATACCTACCAAGCACTTGTCTGTTCCAGGCGTTGTGCTAGACACCCAGAATGTTCTATCTCCCAGAGAATACTACAAGTGTGAGTCTCAGAAAGGCATCAGTCTTGTCAGTTACCCAGCGAAGCTTCCAGATGTCATGAATAAGATGCCTGTGATGGGAGGTTGCTCTATCATGGGGTGAAACCTTGTGTTTTTCCAGTATTCTCACTGAGAAGTGGCAACGTGGCATGGCGCCCCTGGGAGAGGCCTCTGCAAGAATCCCTGTGTTGGGTACCTCTTGAAGGAGAGAAGGCATGCATAGGCCTAAGAGGCTGCTGGGCAAAGGGAGAGCCATCCAAAGGCACTGTGGTCCCCACATCAGACGCTGTGGCTGCCCTGGAACTACAGGGCACAGCTGGAAGTGAACCAGACTCAGATCATGGAGTACTGCTCCAGCCATGTTGGAGTTCCTGAACTGTACTTGAGGGCTCTTAGAGGGAAGAGAATTAATGGAGTTTGTGTCACTAGGAAGCACTCTAGCTTTTTTTGCAGGGGGAGGTGCATAGGAGGGTGGAATTAGGGGAAGCAGGGCCTCATGTAGCCCAGGCTGGCTTCAACTTTTTTTTTTTTTTTTTGGTTTTTCAAGACATGTTTTCTCTGTGTAGTCCTTGCTCTCCTGGAACTTGCTCTGTAGACCAGACTGCCTCGAACTCTGCCTCTCCCTCCCAAATGCTGGAATTAAAAGTGTGTGCTCCCAGAGGCTTCAAACTTAATACGTAGCCCAATGACCTGAACTTCTGATTACTCCTGCTTTCATCACTCATGTGTTTGGATTACAGGCATGTGCCATCACACCTGGTTTCACATGGTGCTGGGAAGTAAACCCAGAGCTTTGTATACACTACATAGGCAGCCTGCTATCTGAGCCACACCCTGGTTCCCTCGCCTTGTGGCTGGAGGATGGAAGCCAGCAAGGCAGCCAGGCATTGCAAGAATACCCAGGCCTCCCCATGTGCCTGAGGCCCAGCACAGCTGGGGACCATTTGACTCCACAAGGTGGGGAAGATCACTGATGGGGGTCGAGGCTGTGGGTTCATCCCCAGAATGATCCCTCACCGGAACTGTTTCTTGTGTGCTGGGTGAGGGGGCCTGCACGGAGATCTCCCCTATCCTTCTGTTCTGTTCATGTTTTATGTTGCTTCGTGTTCTGAAGAGAGAGAGAGAGAGAGAGAGAGAGAGAGAGAGAGAGAGGGAGAGAGAGAGGGAGGGAGAGAAAAAGAGAGAGAAGGGAAGCAGAAACAGGACACATGGTAGTTGAAGGGTTCTTTTTTCTTTCTGAGTCGTGGGGACAAGGAGGGAATGGAGTGGCCTCTTCTCTGAAGGACCTGGAGAAGAGGGGTGTGCTCCAGGGAAGCCCAGCTTTTGGAGTGGCTTTCTGTACCTGCCAGGGCATCTGATAGCCTTGAATGCCAGAGCCCCTGCCCCACCCTGCTTTACAGCAGTGTTTCTCTGATCTACTGGGTCGAATATCAAATATTTATAATATGATTCATAAGAGTAACAAAATTACAGTGATGAAGTAGCAGTAAAAATAACTCTATGGTTGGGGGGGGGTCGCCCACAGCATGAGGAACTGTATTAAAGGGTCATGGCTTTGAGGAGGTTGAGAATCACTGTTCTAGAGGGAAGGAATGTTCAGCATTGGGTTGACATCCACGAGTCTGCCTCTCCACTTCTCTGCATTTTGCCTTCCTCATTTGTATGGTAGGGATGCTAGCACTGGCCCCATATGCTGAAGCTAGGGAGAGATAAATGAGAGGACTGAGGGCCTTGTTTACACTGCTCATCGCTACACCCCCTGTGCTTAGTTGGCCTCCCATAAATGTTTGTTGAACAAATCATGCTAGTGAAGTACACAGTTGAGTGACAGGCACAGAATCCAAAGTGGGCAGTAGCGCCATGCCAACTCCCATTCTTCTGCCTGGAGCTGTGTGCCCATTACAGGCTGGGATGCTCCACACACTGAAGGAGATGGGGTCACCGCCAAGCCCTGGCCCAGCTTCATAGAGAAGAACATCCCTTCTGTGTGACCATGTCCCATCTGAAGCTTCCCTGCCAAGAGTCTCTATTGTCTGCCCTGTCAGACGTTGAGACACTCTGTGAAAGGAAGTAGGATTTCTGGGCGCCACAGAGGTCGCCCACCTCTGCCCTGCCCTGCTTTGTATTGTCCTTTTAGCTCAGGGTAGGACTTGGTTCTAGCCTCCATCTTCCCTCAGCGCCAGCCTGCCTGGCCTCACCCACTTTCCTTTTTTTCCCCTCTGGCTGGAGACCAGAGTCCCCCTTCATGCATCTGTTTCTCCTCTTTCCTTTCACACCCACACCATCTCCCATAAGCCCCAGTTGCTGATTTAGGAATGCATAGGCCCACTCCTGACTCTGGCTGGCCACTCAGTGGTGTGAGAGCAATGGTCAGATTTCTACCACTCACTCCACACTGGCTGCTTCAGAAATAGCTCCAAGCCCACTGCTGGCAACAGCCATCTGCAGCATGTGCTCATCAGGCACTCCCACGGGTGAGGTCAGGCAGCGATGGACTGTGAGCTGCTGCTGGAAGCACAGAGCTCAGGCTAGGGCTCTTGCTCTTGGTACTGTTACAACCAGACAACACACCTCCCATGAGAAACCGAGTCCTCTCCCTAAGACTGAAGCCTGCCCTGGCTATTTCTGTACTTGAACCACCCCTGGGGAGGGATCTATTGCAGAGGTCACCTGCAGAGCAAGGATATGAGCAGGGCAAGGCCAGTGAGGCCAGCTGGAGGGAATTGTGTAAGGCATACAGCATTTATTGAGTACCTATTATGTAGGGTACAAAGCAGGCTGGCTGCACCCATTCCTGTTGTTCCCCTGTCTGGCAACGAGAGCATGATGGTTTACCTTAATTTTCACACTGAGTTGACTGAGAAATACCTAGGAGATTAGTTTGGCACCGTTGCTGTGATAAAACATAACAACCAAAAGACAACATGGAAAGAAGAAAGGTTTATTTCATCTCACACTTCCGGAGAATAGCTCAGCACTAAGGGACATCAGGGTAGCAGCTTAAGGCAGAAACCTGGAGGCAGGAACGGAAGCAGAGACGACCGAAGAACGCCTCTTTCTTCATTGCTTCCCCACCCCCACCTTGCTCAGCCTTTCTTATACAACCCAGGCTCACCTGGCTAAGGATAGCACCTCCCACAGTGGGTTGGGTCTTCTTACATCAGTGAAGTTAAGAGAATGCTTCACAGACGTGGTCATAGGCCAATCTGATCTGGGTAATTCTTCAAATGAGGTTCCCTCTTCCCAGGTGATTGATTGATGGTTTGGTTGTACAGCTCTGTGACAATGCAGGTACATTCGTGTCACGGCACATGAGGAGGTTAGAGGAAAACATCTAGGGAACCAGTTCTCTCCCTCCATGTTGTTTTGAAGCAGGTCCTCTCATTTCTGCCCTGTGTTGTGCATGCTCACAAGCTGCGTATGTGAACTTCTCACTACGAGATTACAGGCGTGTATCACTGCATCAGGCTTTTTACATGGACTCAGAAGACTGAACTCAGGTCATCATGCTCGTTTAAATGGCAAGCCCTTTTAACCCACTGAGCCACTCACTGGCCCCAGTTATCTCTGATTTTGAAAATGGGGGAAGTGTGTATTAGAAAAGGTAGGACACTTACTCGGAAAACATAACAGGTCTGGGCTTCCCAGGCAAGTGTGTTTGTTTCCCAAGCCAGTGCTCCAAACCACCAAGTCACCTCTCTCGGGATGAAGCTCTAGAAGGACAAGTTGCAAGGACAAGGTGCAAGTTGTGGCACCAAAGCAGAAGAGAAACTGTGATGCTTGGGTTGCCTTCCGCATCTGAGGCAGGAAAGAGAGCAAGCCGCTCAAAGACACTTTGGCCTTCTTACTCTGTGTTCCCGTTGTCCATCCCAGGAGGGTTCTTCAGGCAGGCCTCCGTGAGCAGTGTGGAATGAACGAGGGGCCCTGGTCTGGCTGAGAGGAACCCTACCAGCCTCGGCAGTGGAGACCAGCAGCATCAACTGCAGACACCACGATGGAGAAGGACCTTGTAGGGTGGGAGGGAAGCAACACAGCAGGCCAGGTAGTGAGCGCATTGTCTGCTCTGAGGTTGAACAAGGACAGGCCTGGGACCCCCTCATTCTTAACCAGCCTAAATTGCTTGTGGGGGGAGGGTGTGATGCAGGCACAAAAGAGAGGAGACCTGACCCACAACCAGACACAGGCAGTGGGGTGGGGCACGGGTAGACAACAGGAAGAAGGCTAGCCAGACATTTGGAGCCGTGGTTTGAGGGTCTGGTAGCAGCTGTGATGAGCAGCCAGCATGTCCAGTTGGAGGGCATACATGTCTGGACAGGTGGCTGGAGTCCAGTGACAGGATTCTGGCAATGGGCAGTTGGGTTCTCCATGCCCCAAGTCTGTGGCACAGAAGACCTTGCAGATGGTAGTTCAAAGGCTACTATTGTGGGGCAAGAAGCCAGGCCCACTGATGCCTCATGCACAGCATGAGACCTTGGCACACATATCAGTCATGAAGGCTCTTATCTCTTCAGTATGTCCTTGGTTGTTGGGGCCAGCCTGCTGAAGACGGCCACCCGAAGCCATGACTGTAGCAATGTCATGCAGCTGTACAAACCAGGGCTGAGGCTGCTAAGGGGGAGTACCTCTGCTTGGAGCAGCTACCCCAAAAGTCTGCTGGCTCCAGGGAGAAAAGGGCCAAAGCTGACACTTTGGGACTGTGCCAGGGAGCTATCTGTGGCTATATTGAAAGAGGAGTCTCTGCCTTTGTTAGAAAATCTAAGCAGAGAGTTAGACGAACGGCGCATTTAGTGAGGTGATGGTTTGTAGGCGTGAGAACCTGGGTTTGATTTCCCAAAATTCAGTGAAATAAACTAGACTTAGTGACATGTGTGAACCAGAGCTGAGAAGAAGCAGTAGTTCGATTTCTGGGGCTCATTGCATTTGTCAGCTGCCATAGCCTATGTGGAGAAAGAGCTCTAGGCCAGGGAGAGACTGACTCAAAAACAAAACAAGGACTTTACTAAAACCAAAAGGCTAAACAAATAAACAAAGCCCCTAAACAAAAATGAACAGACTCAGGGTGGGCTGGCATCTGAGGAATGACAGCCAAAGGTTGTCTTCTGGCCTCCACTTCACACATACACATACACACACACACACACACACACACACACACACACACACACACACGTGCGCGTGCGCGCGCATACGCTCATTTATACGCCTAAGTGGAACGTTTCTAGAGAAACAGGGACCAAATGAAGCCTCTACTGTTCTTTACTTTAGAAATCACACACTCTGCTATATATGGAGGGTGAATGCCATGCAGGGAATACAGCTGAGCAACGTTGAGATCCTGGACTGGTTTGGCTACACACGAGCCCTTTCTCTTGGTCAGAGGGCCAGGATGATGACTCCCCCAGGTCTCTTAAAGGGACCTGGGAGGACGGGAAGGGAGAGTCATTGCTTAATGAGCACATGGTTTTTTGGGGGATGATGAAACCACTTTGGAAACAGCGGGGTTGGTTGCACAACATGGTGAGTGCAGTTTGCAATGCTGCCGAATTACTAACAAATGGTCAAAACAGCAAAAATGTGCTCTTTTTACCCCCCCCCTTTGTGTCTACTTATGTACATTTGATGCTACACACACATGCATTTTACACAATAAAACAGAGAGATTGGGATTACAGCCAGTTGTCCAGCATGCATGAGAGAAGCCCTGGGTTCGATTCCTAGCTCCCTATAGACAGGGCACAATGGCCTACGCCTGTGATTTCAACGCTTAGGAAGTAGAGCCAGGAGGATGAGAAGTTCAAGGTCTACCATGGCTACATTAAAAGCCTGAGAGGGGGGCAGGGAGAGAGAAAGAAGTATCTAGGTTGTGAGAAACAGGGAAGGACTGAGAATGGGGTATAAGATGATAACTAAGTACAAAGTAGAAACCGGAACTGGAGCCTGACAGAGGAAGGACCATTTAATGTGCATTCCAGGAGACCTAATGAAATGAGCATGCTGTCTGCAGCTGAGTCGACAATGTCGCTCCAGCGTTAACTTCCAGCTCTGGGAAATGTGCCTGGTTGTGTAAGAACCTTGCGTTATCGGAAGGCGGGTGAAGGACACTCGGGAACCCTCTGTGTTCTTTCCAACTTTTGTGCAAATTGAAGACAAAGGGGCCCTTAGACTGCCAAGGAGAGCATGTGTGTGTCTGCTCTGCCTGGGGCTGGCGGTCAGCCCCTGGGTGAGATCTACCCTTAGCTTTGTGGAGCCTGGTCCCTGCTGGGAAGACAAAGGTTTAGAGAGGTGGGTGCTGGAATATAGGCTGAGGATAGAAAACAGCTCTGAGCAGTGTCAATGGGCACCCCGGAAGCTCCATGCTAGTCCGTGTTTCTCCTCGCTGGTCCACGGGGTCTCTGTTCTCCAAAAGAAAGTCCCAGTCATTCTTGTGAACATGACGTATGCCAAAAGACCAAAGTTGTGGATCTGGCTGGGCACTTACTAAACACACGGGGTTGGTAGCCCTGCCTGGTGCCACCTAGCCCATCTGGAGCCACATGACTAGTTTCTGCTGCCTGCAAGAAATGATTCCAAGTGCCTCAAAAACTTCTCCAGACTCAGCACTGGGTGACTAGGGCTCTGACAGTGGCCTCCCCCAACTTGGAGGCCTGCTGCATGGCTGCTCTTTGTTCACACCCTCATATCTACCAGCCTGCCCAGCTGCACTGGCCCTAACAGGCCAGTCTACTCCAGGCCTTTGAATGTGCACCTGGGGTTTCCTTTTATATGTTTTTGGCTCATCTTCTCAATATATGATGCCAGATTTTCACAGTCTTGGTCAAACACTATCTTCTAGAGACCTGCCTGTTGAATCATTATTAGTCTTGCCTCTATTCCCCAACAAGTCCGTCATAGTTCCTCTCTTTAGCTGTCGCTGTGCCTGGCTCAGGACCCAACATGAAGAAAACCTTGTTAAGGAATGACAGAAGCTGCTGTGGTTCTGGGGTTTGGTCGGAAGATGCTGTCAACGTTGGGTCCAGTGTGACCATAAAGGCAACAGGAGTGTCCTGTCCTTTAGCTGAGCACTAGATAAACCCACCCCTTACTCAACAGAGCCTGGCAATGCTTCTGTGTCCTATGTGGAGCAGGAAGGAGCCACCCCTTGGGCCAATGGCTTTTTACAAATATAGCCCACTTACTCTTGACCCAGACCCCATCTCTATGCCTGCGGAGGAGAGGGAGACTATTCTATCAAGGCTCTCCTGAGGATGGCTTCAGACACCTCCAGGGCCCAGTGACCAGCTTGACAATGTGGCCAGTCTGCCCTGGTCAGCGCATGGTGAGAGAGGTGGAGAGTAAAAGTAGCCGCTCGCAGTAGCTGAGGATTAGGAGGAATCAAACAGGACCCCTGGCTGTCCCTTATCATATCACCAATCCTAGGTTCTTAGTTATTTGGACTTCCATTTCTGCTGTAGTTCTACCCAACAGTAAAAACCTGGGCACAGAGAGATGAGCATCTAAGATGTGCTTTCTCAGCTCAACGTGGTCACGCAGCCAACACCGATCTCCGTTCTTCAGGCAGCTGCAGCCAGAGGTTTCTACAGTGGAAACCACACGAAGGAAGAAAGAGGGGAAGCAAGAGTTTAGCAAGCATTGAGTACATGGCAGGTTGACAGAATGACAGTTGGCTCCAGAGTCTCTAATAGTCTGTTGCTTTAAGACAGGGTCCTGTTTTGTAGCCTGGGTATACCTCCTGATCTTCCTGCCTCAGCCTCCTGAGTGCTAGAATCGCAAGGGTGTACCACCATGCCCGGATCCTTGAGTGTCTGCAAAGCTCACTAGCAGCTGCAAGGCGTGCTTAGCCACTGGAACCCCACACACACATCCCAAATCAAAAGACTAGGCTAGTAAGGAATGAACTGCCCAAATGTGGTAGCATTAGGGTGTCAAACTGATGTGGCTTAGACCCCGGATTCTGCCTTTTTTGTCTCCATGCTGGGACAAAGATGTGATAAATCTAACCCTCTAGGCTGGGATCACTACCCATGCTGAGGGACATTCTGAGCTTTCAAAAGGATCAGGACAGAGGGCATAATTGATGGTGTCCTTCCCAACGGGGAAGACTACGTGGTTAGAGAGCCAGAGTTCTTATGTTCTTCTGACCCTCTGAGGCAGGGATTGTTCTGGGAAAATGCAATGCAGTGGTTACGTCATGCTTAGAACTGCATTCTATGATGTGGGTCCGTAGCTTGCTGTATAGTCCATGGAGAGATCACATGTGTCCTGGAAGAGGCCTGAAGTCATACTCTTCTTTCCCTCTCTGTATGTTTCCATCCTTTCAGGCCCAGATCTGGTCACCCCCTACACCACTGCACCACCAAGACTCTCCCCAGCATAATGGACAGTTCTTACCTCTAGATAGCAGCACCCCATAGCTTTAGGAACTAGGTCCTTTATTCAGATGGGTGGCTGCTCTGTGGGTACCACGAACTCTCAGAGAAGTCCATGCTTTCCATGTTCTCTGGTCCCCACCAAGGTGGCATGTGTGGGCTCTGAGTTTGAGACAGACTAAGAAGCAGGGCTGAGGTCATGCTTTTCCTGAGCATAGACAAATGAGCCTCATGTAGGAAGTCCTGGCTGGAGTCCAGGCAGCAGGGAACACCCCTGCTTTCCCTGAACTAGGTCTTGTACGCAGCCTAGGCCCAGTGCATAGTGTACCTCTGGGCACAACCTCCATCCTGAGCTGTATTCTCCCGGGTCAGAGAGGAGGGTATGCCCAGAACATCCTGTGACTGCAGCCTGTGGCTGCTGGGTCTGCGCAAAAATGAATGGGGTGTGTCTAGTAAAACGGAGTGACAAAAAAAAAAAAAAAAAACTCCCCCACTGACCTTAGAAATCTCAGGGATCAGCTGGCTGGCTTGCCCTTGGAAATAGCCTTCTGGCAGGACACAGTGGGAGGGAGGAGCAGAGCGTTTCAACGGAATCCCTTGCTGGCTGCCAGGGGAAGCAAGCAGAGTCTTCCCCGGCTGGGTACAACCCCAAGGTCTCTGGCTAGTGTGGAGCATGAAATCACAGACATACTCCTGAAGGAGGCCCTCTTCTTACTCCAGAGCCCTTTCCCGGAGTGCTGGTCTATATCCATACTCCCTTCCCATCTCAAGTAGTTTTACCTGCTTCACTCCGATGATGATGCAGCCCCAACCTTAACTCCTTGCCTTAGGTCTCGGAGAGGCATGGGCCAGAGCATTGCTGCTGTCGCGTATCATTTGCACAGGTTCAGGCTGAGGAGTACCTAGGGACTGAAAGATTGACAGTGTTTGTGCAGAGGGAAGCTTAGGGTATAGCGTCAGGTGTGCGGTAGCTCCAGTTATAGCCAGGAATGTGGGACAAAGGCCCCTTAGCATGGAGGCAGAGGATGACATAGTGGGGAAAGACAGGTCGGGAAGGCTTCTTGGAAGAACAGGCATTTGACACTTGAAGGAGAGTTAAGCCAACCGTGCCTGGGAGTGTTGAGTGAGGAAAGAAGAAGGAAAGAAGGGGCAAGTTCAACAGCACTTTCCCAACATGAGTGAGGCTCTAGGCATGCCCACAGTACTGGGGTTAGGAGACGAGAGAAAGAGGAGCCAGGCTAGGTGACGTGCTTGAAGGAAGAACTGGCTACATGGGTGGGTGGGTGAATCCAAGACTGGGTGAAGAAGAACCCAGTTTTGTAAGGTCTCGTGTGAAAGTGCCCAGCCCCAAGTGGAACCCAGCGTGGTGCTCAAGTCACTCTCCCTTGTGACCAAGTCTGGTGACAAATAGGCATCTGGTTTCGGAGAACCCAATTTCATGGTCTGCCAAGAACCTGGGAGGACAGGGGCTTCTGCACCTGGCATGAGCTTAAAAGAACCACCCTGGGAAGAGATGGACACCAACACACACCATCTTCTCCAGCGGGCAACCAGGCCTGCCTTGTACACAGCACGAAGGAGGAAACTAACGAAAGTCACAGAGCTCCTAGGCAACCCCTGTTCATAGTGAAGACTGTGCCCAGGGCTACGTTCCTCAGGACCCTCCCAATATCTCCTCTGGCCTTCCTGACTAGGATTTCTCCCAAACCTCACACAAGGCCACATGAAGCCCATGTGCGCACCATAAGGAATGACTTGTATTAGTTACATATACATCTCTTGTCTCAGACAGAGCTAATTGCTCAACCAAGGCCTCCTGCCACATGCAAGAGACATCAAAGTGTCCTGGGAGGCTCACTCCTACACAAGCAGCCCTTTTGCTGTCCCTGGTAACCAGGCCAATCAAGACTTGGCTTCAGTTTACAAGCAGCTTCCAAGTGCAAGGACATGCTGAGGTGTCCTTGTCGGCTCGCTAGTGCTGTGAGAAACATCAAGACCAAAAGCAGTTTGGGGAGAGAAGGGTTTGTTTTAACTCACAGCTTCCGACACATCTTGTGAGAAGCCAGAAACTAAAGCAGATACCACAGGGGAATGCTTATTTTCTTGCTTTATTTTTCTTAGCTTATGTTTTCATAGAACCCAGAATCACCTGCCCAGGGGGTGGCACCATCCAACAGTGGGCTAGGCCTTTCTACACCAATCATTAATGAAGAGAATGCCCCCACAGACTTCCCGACAGTCCAGTGTTGTGGAGCCGTTTTCTTGATTGAGGCTTCCTCTTCCCCAGATGACTCTAGCTTGTGTCAAGCTGACAAAGACAAACAAACAAACAACCACAGAACCCAACCACCAAAACAACCTAACCAGCACATGAGGCATAGCTGGATGAAATGCCACAGGCTCTCCTGAAGATAGGTCTATGCCATGCAGACCTTTCCATCTCGACGTGCCCGTTTGTAGATGGACAGTGAAATGGGCAAGTAACGGCCTAAGGGTAGATCAGAAGAAAGAGAACCCTGAGGAGGGAAAGTAGCTTTCATCTGGCTATGCCCAAGGCTCTGCCACCCATAGTTTAGGATGATGAATGGGGGCCATTTCACCTAGTCTCTTCAGGGAGGTGACGGGGCTGTGACCACGTCAGGACAAAGCCCCCCTTACTGAGCTTCAGGAACTGCCTGATGAGGTTTACCGCCTAGGCTGGGGCTCTGTCCCACATCCCACCCCAGAGCTGCCTGTGAGTGTGAGAAAGTAGAATGTGGAGAGTAACGAGTGTCCAGTTGAGCTGCCAGTAGGAGGAGCATTCTGGTACCAGTGCAGAGGAAAGGCCATCACAGAGGTGGCAGTGGAGGATGGTGGGAATGTCTGTGAGCAGGCCTGTCAGGGGTCCTTGTGGTGAGAGTGCCCTGGGTCTCACCTGCATCTGCACCAGTCTCTTCACATTCAGGCTGTGGCCTGTATTAGAACTCTGCCTCTTGAGTGCTGGGATTAAGGGCCTGCATTGCCACACCCGGCTTATTTAATGGTGTTAAAGTTGTTGCTAGACTTGCAGACCAGTCTGGGCTCAAACTCACAATTCTCCTTCCTTAGCTTCCTGGATGTTGAGCTTATACGTGTGGAGTACCACACTGTAATAGCAAATATTTGTCAAAGAACACACACACTCCAAACTGGGGTTTGAGAAGAGGGGCCATTCTGGAGGTGGATGGTTGAACTCAGGTAAAAATGGCCAGGAAACTGTCGCTCAAGCATAAACCTGCTCTGGGGAGAACGTGTCACAGGTTTGAGGCCAGAAAGGTGTGTGAGTCCAGGGCCTTCTGAGCCCAACAGAGGTGAGCATTCATCAGCAAGAAGAGGACTGTGGAGGAGTTAAAGAGGAAACCCTGTGCCAGAGGGAGCCTGCAGGAGGTAAGGAAGTTTTCGCTCTCAGTGATGAATGAGCAGGAGTGAGAAGGGCAGGAGAAAAGATGCTGGCTATTCATGGTATTCATTTACACCGTCACTGTCATGGGCTGCTTCAGCCATGTAAGGCAGAGCGGACCCTGAGAGGGAGCTGAGTCAGCAACTATTTTCAGTTCCACAGGAAAAGATTAGACCCTGGGTCTGGGTGCAGGCAATGAATCAAAAGGCCACGCAGGCATTTAATATGGTCCAGGGTATGGTGTCTGCAGCTGGCTCAAGGATCCACACCTCTCCAAGCTGTCTTCACTCTGACCTCAGTACAGCACGGTGTGTAGTGGGTACTGACAGCCAGCCCTTCTAGCCCTGAGCAGGTGGCTGATGACATAGACAGTAGAGACGAGGCCTAGTCGTGGAATTATAGGGGAAGGGAACTCTGTACAGTAATACAGGACCATCGTTTGCACACACACATTTTCCAGTGCCTGAGACAGTCCAGTATAACTAAACTTCTTTCTCTTTGCCAATTCTACTTTGCCAAACAAATCTCCTGTCTTGTTGAGACCCCCTCCACATGGCTGAACCTCAGTCCCACTTCTGTCAGCTTCCTCCAACCCCCAGAGTGTCTAGTACTGTACTGCATCTTTCTGTGTGGACTCTGGACACAGACATCAAACAGACACTGCTTATTCCCTTGGAGGGCAGAGTCTGACACAACTCTGACACCAGGTAGCCAAGCCTTCCACGTGGCATCTTTGGCCTGGGTCTGTCAAGGACAAAGATATAGTCATGCCTGGGCAGAGAGACTGGCATGGATGCTCATGCTCTATAAAATCGTTTTGAAATTTGTGTCTAGTGTGAAAAAGTTAAATTGAGCTTTGTTCTTCCTTCTTCCTTCTTCCTTCCTTCCTTCCTTTCCTCCCTTGTTTCTTTCCTCTTTTGTTTTTTGTTTTGTTTTGTTTTGTTTTTCAAGACAGGATTTCTCTGTGTAGCCATGGCTGTCCTGGATGAACTTTGTAGACCAGGCTGACCTTGAACTCACAGAGATCCACCTGCCTCTGCCTCCCTGAGTGCTGGGATTACAGGCATGTGCCACACCTGGCTCTTTCTTTCTTTCTTTCTTTCTTTCTTTCTTTCTTTCTTTCTTTCTTTCTTTCCTTCCTTCCTTCCTTCCTTCCTTCCTTCCTTCCTTCCTTCCTTCCTTCTTTCTTTCTTTCTTTCTTTCTTTCTTTCTTTCTTTCTTTCTTTCTTTCATTTTTATTTATTGATTGACACTGGGTTTTGAATCCATGGCTTTGTGTATGCAAAGCAAGCACTCTCCCTAGAGACCATCTAACCCTGACTCAAAAGGATCCCTTGAGTCTAGGAAGAGAAGAACGGACAACACTATTGGATCTTCAACCTGAAGCCTGCCTAGGACTCTGAAGCAAGGTTTCATCAACAGCCCTGGTGGGGTCTGTGTTGGGCTGGATGCCAAGGAAGACATGGGAATGGCCACATAGGAGGTGGGGGCAGACGGACTCACAGTCTATCCCATATTTTTCCTAGATCAAGTTGGTGAAATGGGACCTTGTCTCACAAGATCAGAGAAGATTAGCTACTGGTTGGAGGCCTCGTTTGTATTGTGGCAGGCTATTGGAAGAAGCATCTAACACAGAGATTGCACAGGGGTTGCATGTCAGATATCCCACATATCAGATATTTACATTCTGATTCGTGAAGTAGCAAAAAAAATAATTTTATGATTGGGATTCACCACACCATAAGGAATTGTATTAAAGGGTCCCAGCATTAGGAAGGCTGAGAACCGCTGGCCTAGAAGGAGTAGATTTGGCTCATACTTCTCAAGTTTGGGGTCAGAAAAACAACTGCAGAGGAAGGAAGGGTTAGACCCAGGGCTGAGGTGAGCACTTGATCTGGTTCACAAGGACCATTTACCTACATCGACTGAGCATCTCCTGGACTCAACAAGCAATGGAGGCAAAGCCAGAGAAGCCACTCAGAACTTACAGCCAGAAGTCAGAAGACCTCAGCCTCTTGGTCTATACCATGTCCAGGCCACAAATGAGAACTCCCTGGAGAAGACAAGGAGTGAAGGCTGAACGGGAAGCCGCTGAAATCAGACAGTTCTCACAGTGGTATGGGCCTAATGCTCTCATTTCTCATGTGATGGGAACATTTTTCTTCATGGAATGACTCTCTCGGGGCTCTCCCTTGTGCTCTGTGCTTTTACTTCTTGGAGGGACTCGAGGGAACAGTTCAACAGAGCCCTAGGGTTTCACTCTGGGCTCCAGCACATCTTAAGATCTGTTGTTTCCAAAACACAGTAAGATCTTCTTGTTGTTATTTGAGACAAAGTCTTAACTGTGGCTGACCTAGAAATTCTCAATTCTCCTGCCTCAGCTTCCTGTGCGCTGGATTGTAGGCATGAACCACCCCAGGAGGATTTGATAATGTACTGCCAGTTGCTACAAGGATTATCAGTACTGTATGCAAAGGGCGAGGCATATGAACGCACACAGAACAAGGAGCTATTAATAATTACGACAGCTGACTGTGATAGCCGCCCCCTCCTTTTCAGTGGTCTTGGCTTTTACCTCCGAAAGCACTGTGCCCACTTTTGCAAGGGTTATGTGGAAGCAATCACCCCAAGAGTCAGGACAGTCTAGGAGAGGAAATCGTGTGGCTTCTCTAATCCTTCGTCCTACACTTTTTACAAGGCGTCTGAAAGGAGCAGCTGATAGGCAGCTGGTCCAGAAGCGTCGCCTCTCACAGGAGTGATTAGCTGTGTCATGCATCCATTTGTAATGAAATAGAAACGTTTTGATTTCTCGGGGAAGCCGGATTTTCTCCCAAATCCTTGCTGCTTTCATCCTTGGATGTGAAACAGCCCATTCTAATCTCACACCAAGGACAGCCGTTATAAAAAGCCCATGAAATCTGATCTCCGACTTGTCCTCCAGTCCCTCCCTTCCCAACCTCCTGCGGCAGCTTTGATGGCTGGGAAGGAGCCAGTTATCTTCTGCCTGGTGCTAATAGCTCCATGCATTATTGAAGAGCTGTGTTTGCAGACCCGTCTGGGAGACATCCCTAGTGTGGGCTGAGATTCAGTTGCCTCCCCTCCTCCTCACTGTGGAGTTTTGGTCTGGAAGAGCCACTGGAAAGAGGCATCTACAGTTAGGAGAGATGGCTCAGTGGTTAAGAGCACTGGATGATCTTCCAGAAGACCCAGAGTTGATTCCCAGCATCAATATGGGGGTGGGGTGAGGTCATAACCAGGTGTAACTTCAGTTCCAGGGTTCTGGTGACATCTATGCCCTATGGGCACCATCCACAAACATGGTGCATAAACATGCAGACATAACTCCCATACACTAACAAATGAAATTAAAGTACAATTAAAAAATAAAAAACAAAAGGAGGAGGAAGATCCTGAAGAGACTTGATAGTGTATGGCCAGCTGGCTAAGGGAGGAGGGCTCTCCCTTTCTGAGGACTGGGGGAGAGGAATAGGCGAGATGAAGGAGGGAGGGTGGGACAAGAGGAGGGAATAATAGGAGACAAGAGGGAGGGAATATGATTGTGATGTAAAGGAAATAATAATAATAGTAATAATAAAAAGCCTGGCATGGGGGTGCATACCCTTAATCCCAGCACTCAGGAGGCAGAGGCATGTGGATATCTCTGAGTTCAAAATCAGCCTGGTCTACGCCAGACTTCCAGGACAGCCAGAGATATATAGTGAGACACCGTCTCAAACAAACAAACAAACAAACAAACAACAAACCACACATTTCTTTAAAAAGGAAGAAAGAAAGAGGCACTTGACTATTTGCATTGCTTTGCATTTCTTGTTGGATGGAGGCTGAAAAGGGACAAGAAAATAAAATGAGGAGGCTAAAGAGATGGCTCAGCACGTGCTCACAACCATCTGTAACTCCAGTTCCAGAGAACTCAACACTCTCCTCTGGCTTCCATGGGCACCAGGAATGCATGTGGTGCACAGACATAAAAGTAAGCAAGACACACCTACATATAAAATAAATTTTAAAATTTTAAAGGGAGAAGAAAAAAAAAGATGAGGGATGGATGGAATGATGGCTTAGTTGGTAAAGGCACTTGCCACCAATGCTGACAACCTGGGTTCAATCTCCAAGACTCACACCATGGGCTGTGGTAAACCTTGTATGCAGTCTGAGTTATATCTAACCCCTGGCTCTGAGCATGATTTTATCCCATCAGAAATTATGGTCTGGTATGTCTGTGTCCCTTCCTGAGTTAGTATGTCTTAGCCCTACATGCTCTGTACTTGGAGGTGGGACTCGGGAGACATGACTAAGTTTAGATGAAGCCATGAAGCTAGGACCCTCACAATGGGGTGGCGCCTGCTGCTGCTTCCTCCCTGGAGCACCTGTTGCTGTTGTTGCAGTGAGACAAGGATTGGATTGGCTCCAAGGAATCCGACGACCCTAACCAGTAGGAAGCAGCTAAGAGAACTGTGTTCTCTCTCCTACTAACCCTTTCTCTCTCCTACCTGGTACTGGGGTGTTGATAGGGATTGGGGTGGAGTAGGGAGAAAGAGGTATAAGAAATGTAAATAAAAGAGTTTTTTAAAAGTATGCCAACAACGGGGTAAGGGGTACTTGTCTAAAAAGACATAGAAGAGCTTGTAGTCCGAGGTCTATCTTTCCAGCTCTCTTTGGATGAAAGGACATAGTGAAAGGTAACCAGGAAACAAGTTCTCACCAAGAACTGCATTTGGCAGCACTTACGTTACCGGAGTGCTGTTTCCAGACCATGTGAAATACACGTCTGTTGTCTAAGCTGCCCAGTCTATAGCCATAAACAGGCTGAGCCGCACTCTAGGGAGGGCATGGGACCCACCACAGGAGACATCCAGGGAAGAGCTGTTGTGTTTACTTCCTCACAAAGGGAAGGTCCGTGAGTTCAAGATCTGAGTTAGAACAGAGGCCCTAGAGAACTCTGAACATTCCTTCAGAAGTCCTGAGGTTAAAAGTATTCCTGTGCTTTCTGATCTGCCGTCTGCGGCAGATCCTCTGCCAAGATGGAGATTTTTGTGAAGACCCTCACGGAGAAGACCATCACCCTCGTTGACCCTGTGGATTGGACTGAATTGGAAAGCAGCAATCAGAACCCATTCTATAAGCTGTTCTTCACACTGCCTACTTTTGTTTGACTAAACACATTTTCATAAACATATTTTACTTGTATTAACATATAGATGAGCCTATTGGTACTATTTTAAATAAGTTATTAAGCAGTTTGAAATATGCCCAGCTTCAAATGCTAACATGGTAAATACTGAGAAATGCAGCCTATTAAAAGAAGAGACCTTAGGGAGGGTGGTGATGGTGGTTCTCATCTGTAATTCCAACCCTTGGGAGGTGGAGCAGGAGGATCAAGAGTTCAAGGTCATTCAGCTGCACAGTTTGAGGTGAGCTTGAGCTACATGAGAATTTGTCAAATAGTTTAGGAGTCTCCATTTATTTGAGGGGGTTTTTTTGTGATGAGTTTTTGTATGTTTATTTTGAGTTATTATCTGACTCTATAGCCCAGTCTAGGCTAGAACTCACTGTGTAGCCCAGGATATCTTCAAACTTGCTGTAATCTTTCTGACTCAGCTTCCCAAGTACTAGAATTACAGGAATGAGGCACCCTGTCTCGCTGGGATATTTTATTTGTTTGTTTGTTTAAATATTTTACTTATTATTTATTCAGTATTCTGCCTTCATGTGTGCCTGCCTGCCAGAAGAAGGCACCAGATCTCATTATAGATGTTTATGAGCCACCATGTGGTTGCTGGGAATTGAACTCAGGACCTTTGGAAGTATACCTGAGCCATCTTTCCAGTCCTGTTTATGTATTTCTAAGACATAGTCTCTTTGTGTAGTCTTGGCATCCTGGAACTTGCTCTTTAGACCAGGCTGGCCTCAAACCTGGACATCTACCTGCCTCTGCCTCCCGAGTACTTGGATTAAAAGTATGTGCCACCACGGCCTGGCAGTTTCAAAGAGTATAAAACAAGGATCCAGAGACTAGAGAATTTGAGGACTGCAAACAGAGGAAGGCCTCTGTTTCCCTATTCTCTTCAGTCCCCTCTTCCATCCTTCACAAGGTATCAAGGTGCCATAGTAGATCAGCAACAAAGACGAAAGCGCCATGGCCTCCAGAGACACACTGCTATACACATTCATACTGGGTAAATGCTGGCTTGTTTTCTGTCACTTAAGGAATTTTAGCCACTCTGAGCTTTTATACTCCCCTGTTGATTAGAATATAGAGAATGATCTTTCAAAAGAAAAACTGACTCCATGCCTCCCTGATTTAAAATCTTTCTACTTCCTCCAATCAATTGGAAATATTAAGGCTCCAATTGGCACTAAGTCCTGCCAGGCCTTTATAGTCTACCAGCATCACCATTCCTGACCAGGGCCCCACCCCCAGCTACTAGGAGCTCCCTGAATTCTAAAAGACGCCCTTGCTATGGAGCTTTGTGTGCGTGCTATCTACAGTGTCCTGGTGAACCCTGAAATACCTTTTTCTTCCCTTCTCCAGCTCCACTAGGATCCAGCTCTGAAGCATCCCTTCTGTGAAGCTGCTGCTGACCCTCCCCCAGGCCACCAGAATGTGGGAGACTGTGTTCCAAGGCCGAATCTTCACATCTATACACATCAGAATGTGTTGGCTCTGACTGGTTAGTTTCTCCATCTGACTGCTCATGGCCCTGATTGTTAAAATATTTTAAACTTCTCCCTTTCCAAAGTCCTCAAGAGAAAGCACTCAAATATTTGCCAAATGACTCAATGAACAAAGTGCTCTGGGCTCCAAATGGCACAAGGAAAATTACTTCCAGAGCCAGAGGGCTTGGCCTGTGATTAGGAAATTCTCTCTAGACTGGGGGGTTGAACCCAGAACCTCACATCCTGAAGCTATGCTCCACAACTGAGCTCCCCCACCTGCTGAATATCCCAGGCCCTCCTCCATCACAGGCCTTGCCTCGAGGCTGTTCTGAATTCCTCAGTCGTTTCTCAGCGTTTTCTGAACCACAACACAGCACATAAGCAGGCCTTAACATCTCAACAATCTCTTCCCAGCCACCTTCTCACCCACCTGAACCTAAAGAGATGTATCCTGCACACTCACGTCTGTCCAACATCCTTAGTCCAGACGCATCTCTGCTGAGAGCTCAGTCTCCACAATCCTGATTTACCAACCATCACTGCAGGTTAAGTTTTAAAGGGAGTAAGCTGCCAAGTATTCCAATTTACTTGAAACAATTAAGCATTCAAGTCAATACCCTTTCATTTGTTGCTAGGAAGAATTCTATTCTAAATCGAATCCAGTCATTCCCTCCACAGTGGAATACAATAAAGGCTGAGGTCAAAACCTCCTAACATGGTACCAAGTGCTGTCTGCTTGATCAGTAATGGCTAGAAGATGGTAGGTCTATTTCAATACTGTTTTCTTCATTCATCTGACAAATGTTCATTCAATGTCTGCTGGTATGATAGGCTTTGTGTGGATGCAGCCCCAAGTTTATAACACACATACCAGCATGCATACGCTTACACACACCACACACACAGAGAAGAAGACACACCACACAGACACACACAGACCACAGACAGACACACACAGACCACACACAGACATACATACCATATACACACACAAACACACAACACACACAGGCACATACAGACACACACACACAAACATACACACACATACACACATGCACACAGGCACATACAGACACTTATACACATACACACACCACACAGACACACATACAGGTATACATACATATACATACACATAGACACACACTACACATAGACACACGCACAACACAAAGACATGCATACACATACACACAGACATATACACATACAAACACACACAGAGACATGCATACACATGCACACCACACAACACCACAGCCACAGACATGCAAACACATACGCACATACACATACAGATTCACGCACCACACACAGACATACACACACCACACAGACACAAACAAACATGCATACACACAGAGAGACACACACAGACACACATACAAAAAAAACTACACACACACAGACACACAGAGACATGTACACACAGACATACACACAAACACACAGTCTCACACACACACACATGCACACATACACACACCACTTTTGCTTGACAACATCAGGAAAAGTAGCTTCACAGTTATGAAGATATTCAAACCTATCTGAGGAGGAACGAGAGAGGAATCTCAGTGTGCAGAGCTCCATGGACAGTTAAGGTGATCTAGATAGGCCTGGTTTCTTTGAGATCTAAAGTCCAGGCCCAGAGTGAATGGGGAGCTGTTACCAGGCTTCTAAAGACAATGGCTCAAGAGACAGGTTACTGGGCTTCCTCTGGCTGCTCTCTACTGCGCCAACTATGGTCACTCAGCCAGGCTGTCTGAAGGCCACAAGACAGCAAGGATGACCTGTCAGAGGCTGAGACTGGACAGGAGTGGTCATCTACAACCTACCACAAGAAGACCTTTCTGCTCAGCTGCCTCCTCCTGCAGCTGCCTAGAAAACAAAACAAAGCAAAACAAAAACAAAACAACAACAACAACAACAAAGCCAGGGAGCCCAGAGTCCTGGGTCATTTGTGGGACTGTGTGGAGCTTTCTGTTGTTCCTGTGAATTTTTCAACCAGGGAAGAAGAGGCTTATTTCTTGTTTTTAATTGATTTTAATGCCGCTCAGCCAGGCTAGATGAAATTTCAGCTTCTCCATGGCCTATGAGGAATGGTGTGAGGAACCATCTGAATGTTAATGAGGGCTAGAGAGAGGCCAGAGGAGGCACAGAGGACCTCATCAGTTTCTGTGGCCTCTGTAGCCCAGCCTTGGCCTGGTCTGTGGGCTAATGTATATTTCAGAGGAGATGCAGATATGGGAAAGTGGAAATTGACCTCCGACCTGTGGAGCTGATGCACTGAAATAAAAAGGTATAGTTGTATTTACAGTCTGGAGAACCTAAAATGAGTACAGGTTTTGGCCTTGAACTGCCTAGCTTCTCATTATTATAATGAAGTATCTGAGGCCGTTAATACACAAACAGAAAAAGTTTAATACAGCTACCAGTCCTGGGGCTTCCATCCCAAGATTCTTTGGAGTAGCCTATCACAGGAGTGAGCAGTGAAGGAAACGGCTTACTTCGTGAGACAGGGAGCCCAAAGAGACAAAACAATACCGGCATTGCACAATCCCTGTCACTGGCGTGCTGCAGTGACCTAAAGACTGTGCATAGACCCCCACTTCTCCAAGATGTCACGGTTTGCCGCATGGACTGTTGAGGACACTCATCTGGACCACAGCAGGGCTGCAGTGAGATGATGTGGGATACACCCACCCTCATCCCAATCTCCTTCCCCAGGGCTTCGCCTCCTCTTCAGGTGCCTTTGCACTTCTCAGTGGCGCTGTGGGTACGGTCTGGAAGCCAGGCAGCTCTTTCTATGAGCTGTTTCGTCTCTTCCCAGCACCCGTCCCAAGCTTCGCTGGACTCTTCCTCTATAGTTGTTTTATAAAGTCCAGAAGTGGGGCTTATGTCCCAGGATCTGAGTCATTGAGGGAAGGTAGGCTGGGCACTGAATACTCTAGAAGGTGTGGCGTTTCACAAAGTAGAAACCCCTCATGAGCCCTATCTGTTCTCCGGCTGATGGAATTCTATTGGCTTCTTCCTGTGGTCACCACAGTCATCTCATCTCCAATCTAGTCCTTCTAGACTCAATAGAGCATCCAGAGGGCCTCACAAACCCAGAGAGCAGGTGGGTGAGCCGGGTGAAGGAGAGTGTCTGTCTTTCCTTATTTCTCAGTTCCTCTCTCTTTCCTGCCATTCAGTAAGGAGGGCTAGTTTAGTTTCTCATACTGATTCACACTACCCAAGAACAGGTTTTCCAAACAGGTCCTCTTGACACACATCCTTTGAATGAAATCTCCAGCTGCCATTACCCCTAATTGGTACATGTGCAACTGTGGAAAGCCAGGTAGCTGGGGCTTCCCAGGCTAAGAGGCAGATCTGAGGGTATTCTGGGCTCTTGGAGTGTAAGGAAGAGTGGAAAGGGCCAGGGTCTGCAGATGTCTGCTCCATTGCCAGCCAGAACAGGAATAGAGCAAAACTGGTGATGAGCCGTGCAGAAAGGACTCTTACTTCAAGCTTGGAGCTGTGCTAGCTGATCTTTTCTGCTGATGTGGGAACTGGGTCAGGAGTGGGAGCTGCCACCCCCTCACCACTACTTACCCCCGTGCTCCTTCTAGAAGATCAGTTATCTGAAAGTCTTCCTCCTCAGCACGGTGAGTGCTTGCCCTCCTGAGTAGGCTGGAGATTCAGCGCTCCATTCCCCCACTAGCCTGCGTGCCCGGAGCTTGAGCCTACATCGGTTGTCACTGGGTCTGCCTTGCCTAAGCACTCAAAAGTGGGTCCAGGTTCTGTTTTCAGTGTCTCCTTGGGCATGCAGATGACTAATGAACTGTACTGTCTCAGGTCCCTCTGCTTCAGGCTTTGCCCAGGTCCTGTACTGACTTCCTAGCCAGCCAGCAGCCTCCTACCTACGTGGCTGCTCCTGCTGCTCCACATTCTCTCATACCTGAGCTCCACACTAGTTTTAAACTGTGAATAAACTCCTGGACATTTGGAAGGCATCTTGGAGGTCACTTGAGGGAAGGAGAGCTATCAGACCCCGAGTCTCAGAAGTTTTGGAAATGAGAATAGGGAGGCTGGGGACTGTGATGGGGTCCCAACTAAGTCAGTATATACTCCAACAGCTGCCTGTGGCACAATCCCATTCTCATCTGGCAGCCTAGCACACATGGATGGGGCTAGAGGATGCCACAGAAGGCATAGGTTTTGGTATCTGTCTCAGGCGAGGAAAAGTAAATGGAGAAGGTGGCTCCAGGGCTTATCTCAGGCAAGTGTGCTAGGGTTTAGGGACAGAGTATGGCCAGGCTCCCATCCCACTGATGGGTAAGCAGGTGATAGGGCTCAAGCCCCACCCCCTTGAGAAGATCTATTCTCTCCATCTCTCCCCAGTCCTGTTGTGGCGGCAGAGGACCAGAGGACCTCATCAGTTTCTGTGGCCTCTGTAGCCCAGCCTTGGCCTTGTCTGTGGGCTAATGTGTATTTCAGAGGGGTCTGGGCTGGTCACCCCAGCCAAGAACCCAACAAGAAGGAGAGGCTGGGTGAAGCTATAGGGTCCTGCCAGGTGAGGAGATGAGGAGAACTGCTCTGTTCTTGCTGAAATTCCCCCAAAGGGTCTGGTTCATCTCAGTTCCCAAAACATGGTTCAGGGAATACAATGATCAAGTTCTGGGTATACATTTGCAGGGTAAATAGATGGGTAAAGGAGTGGTGAATATGTGGGCTGAGGATGTAGCTGGGATACATCCCTAGCACCCCATAAACCAGGTAGTGATGCTTGTTTCTAATCCCAACACTTGGAAGTTAAAGGATCTGAAGTTCAAAGTCATCTTTGGCTGTAGTCAGCCTAGACTATGAGACGCTGTCTCAAAAACAAAACAAAACAAAACAAAAACCAAAAACAACAACAAAAAAAACCTAACTTCATAACATAGGGCCTGATCATAGTAAGGCAAAATAGGTATTTACCGGAATAGAGGGGGAAAAAAATCCCAAGATTTCTCTAATACACATACCTACATGTACAAGAGCATACTTCCAGAACATGTTGAGAAAATTCTGCTCTGCAACAGCCAAATGGTATCACCCAGTACACCAAGTACCTCACTCTGAACACAGTCCCTGTGTTCCTCTGCTGAGACACTGTGATGTAAGAAGAAACACAAGTATTTTGTCTCATCCCCTGACACAGAATTCAGAAAATCTTTAGCCTCTGCACAGTGACGGGATGTTTTTGTTCACTAAGGACATGACAGGTGACTACTCTCTAGACACACTCAGGGTGTAATCTGATCACTAGGCAAGACTCTGGTGACTGAGAACTGACCCCAACCCCTGGAGAAGACAGAGGAGCTGAAGGTTGAGTGGGTAATGGGTAATGAAGCTGATGGGTAATGATATAATCCATTATACCACCCAGCAAAGCCTCCAAGGGACCCAAAAGATCCAGGTTCAGGAAGCTTCCAGATTGCTGACCACAAGGAGATATGGGGGTGGGGGTGACCAGAGAAGAGGTAGCAGCGCCCTCTTCCCCAGTGCTCAGGCACAATTGGAAATCTGTATCATCCTCACCAAGGCTCAGGGACCACTGGGGCAGCGGGCAAGGACAGTAAGAACCAGAGATTAGGGAGCGCTGGAGAGAAAGTGTCTTCTGGGCGTGTCAGGACCACTGCACACGTTTGCCTGCATGAGACATGCACAGGGTCAAACCCACATTCTACGCCAGCCCATGCCGGTAACAGAGGAGCAATCGACAGTTGGTTGCTTTTAGGGGAAGGAAAGACAGTTTTCTTTAAGAGTGTGGCTTCTGGTATGTTGGCCATGCTCCAGTGGATGCCCCCCGCCCCAGGCCCCACATAAGCACAAACTAGACTTGATGAGTTATGAAATTAGAGGACATGAAGTGGGAGGGGCAGGAAGATGAGGGTGGACTTAGGTGGAGGAAAGGGGCTTTAACATGATTAAAATAAATGTTACGACATTTAAAAAGAATATATATATATATATGTAAATGTACCATGTTTTCTTTATCTATTTTTTGGTTCAGGGAAAACCAGGTTGTTTCCAGTTTCTGGCTATTAGGAATAAAGCTGAGATGAACATGGTTGAGCAAGTGTCCTTGTTCTATGGTGGAGCCATTTAAATATATGACCGGAGTGGTATAGCTGGGTCTTGAGGTCTATTCCCAATTTTCTGAGCTACCACCAGATTTCTTTCCAAAGTGGTTGTACAAATTTACACTCCCACCAGCAATAGAGGAGTGTTTCCTTTGGTCCACATCATTGCTAGCTGTTGTCACTTGAGTTTTTGATCTTAGCCATTCTGAACATGTAACATGGAATCTCAGAGTTGTTTTGATTTGCATTTCCCTGATGACTAAGGATATTGACCATTTCTTTAAGTGCTTCTCAGCCATTAGAGATTCTTCTGTTGAGAATTCTGTTTAGCTCTGTAAAAAAAAAAAAAAAATGGAACAAATGTACAAAAAAACTCAGGTGTCTATAGGTGTGTGTGGTTATTTCTGAGTCTTTGATTTGGTTCCATTTTTAATTGGGTTATTTGGTTTGTTGGTATTTAACTTCTTGAGTTTTTTATATAGTTTGGATATTAGCTCTCTGTCAGATGTAAGGTTGGTGAAGATCTTTTCCCATTCTGCAAGCTGCCATTTTTGTCCTATTAACAGTGTCCTTTGCCTTACAGAAGCTTTTTAGTTTTACGAGGTCCCATTTATTGTTGATTTTAGTGCCTGAACTGTTGGTATTCAGGCCATTGTCTCCTGTGTCAATGAGTTCAAGGCTCTTCCCCACTTTCTCTTCTATTAGACTTGGTGTATCTGGTTATATGTTAAGGCCTTTGACTCACTTGGATTTGAGTTTTGTGCAGGATGATAAATGTGAGTCTATTTGCATTCTTCTACATGCAGATATCCAGTTAGACCAGCACCATTTGTTGAAGATGCTTTCTTTTTTTCCCATTGTATGATTTTTAGCTTCTTTGTAAAAAATCAGGTGTCTGTAGGTGTGTGGGGTTATTTCTGGATCTTTGATTCAGTTCCATTGATCAACCTGACTGTTTTTTATGCCAATACCATTTAGTTTTTTTTTTTTTTTTTAAATTGCTATTGCTCTGTAGTACAGCTTGAAATCAAGGATGGTGATATCTCCAGAAGTTCTTTTATTGTACAGGATTATTTTAGCTATCCTGGGGTTTATTTATTTTTTCCATATGAAGTTAAGAATTGCTCTTTCAAGGTCTGTAAAGAATTGTCTTGGGGGCTGGAGAGATAATTTAAAAGTTAGGACCTCTTCCAGAGGTCTTGAGTTCAATTTCCAGCAACCACATGGTAGTTCACAACTATCTATAATGAGATCTGATGCCTCTTCTGCCCTGCAGGCATACATACAAGCATAACACTGCATATATAATAAATAAATAAATACATAAATTCTAAAAAAAAGAATTGTGTTAGAATTTTGATGGAAATTCCATTTAATCTGTAGATTGCTTTTGGTAAAATGGCCATTTTTACTATGCTAATTCTACCAATTAGCATCTTTTCTTTCTACCAATTCCATCTTTTCTTCAATTTTTTTCTTCAGAGTCTTGATGCTTTTGTCATACAGTTCTTTCACTTGTTTGGTTAGAGTTACACCAAGATATTTTATATATTATTTGTGGCTATTGTGAAGAATGTTGTTTCCCTAATTTCTTTCTCAGCCTATTTATCATTTGTATAAAGAAGGGCTACTGACTTGCTTTCAGTTATTTTGTATCCAGCTACTTTGCTGAAGGTATTTATCAGCTGTAGGAGTTCTCCGGTAGAATTTTCAGGGACACTTATGTATACTATCATATCATCTGCAAATAACGATACTTTGACTTTTTCCTTTCAATTTTTTTTCCTTGGTCTCCTTTAGTTGTCTTATTGCTCTAACTAGGACTTCAAGTACTATATTGAATAGATATGGAGAGAGTGGGCAGCCTTGTCTTGTCCCTGATTTTAATAAAATTGCTTTAAGTTTCTCTCTATTTAATTTGATGTTGGCTATGGGTTTTCTTTGTATTGTCTTTATTGTGTTTAGGTATTTACCTTGTAGCCCAGATCTCTCCAATACTTGTTTTGTTTTGTATTGCTTTTTCTAGACAGGGTTTCTCTATGTAGCCTTGGCTTCCTGGACTTGCTTTGTAGACCAGGCTGGCCTTGAACTCACAGAGATCTGCCTGCCTCTGCTTCCCAGAGTGCTGAGATTAAGACGTGAGCCACCAGGCTAGGCTCTTTCCAATACTTTTAACATGAAGGGGTGTTGGATTTCTGTCAAAGGCCTTTTTTTAGCCTTTGGTTGTCTTATTGCTCTAGCTAGAACTTCAAGTACTATATTGAAGAGATTCAGAGAGAGTAAGTAGCCTGTCTTGTCCCGGATTTTAGTGAGGCACACAGAGACTGAACCACCAATCAAAGAGCATGTATGAGCTGGACCTAGACCTCCTACACTTGAAGTGCCAGAGTGGATTAGTGCCCCTTGGGGCCTTTTCCCTCTCTGAGAAGGAGAGGGAGGAATGGGGGAAAGGGGTGTGAGGGTAGGACTGGGAGGAGAGGAGAGGAGGGGGCTGGGATGGGGTTGTGACATGATGAAAGAAAGAAAGAAAGAAAGAAAGAAAGAAAGAAAGAAAGAAAGAAGGAAAAGAAAGAAATGGGAAAAAATTAAATGCAAAAAAAATGTACCCATTAGCAAACTAAATTTTCTTTTAACCTTGTTTTTTTTTTTGTTAGTCAAGTAAGATAGCAAGTAGTAGAATATAGAATATTATGTTATACTGTATTATTATATAACACTACCTAATTAAAATAGGAAATGTATTGGTCCAAGGAAGATGAATGACTGTAACTGGAAAAGGGATTAAGGTTATGTAATAGTGCTTGTGTTCAGTATGTGACAAGGCCTTTAAAGACTACATTTAAAGACTTTCTATAAATGTACTGTCTCATATACATAAAAAAAAGCAGCTCCCCATTTCCACTGGTCTTGCCTTCTCCACCTCTCTCATCCAGCTGTTCATCTGAATCCTTCATTTATCCTGTGTAACAAATGAGCAAACCTAAGTGAGGCGTCTCCCTGAGTTCTGTAAGCTGTTTTAGCAAATTAGCTGAACACGAGGCAGGAACTGTGGGAATCCCTGATTTATAGTTCACTGGGGGAGGCACATGCTACCACCTCGGCATGTGGAGTGGGGGAAGTGTCGTGAGACTGAGCCCCAAGTCTGTGGGATGGATGGACACTATCTGCAGGGTGACCGCATCAGAGCTGAGCTGAGTTAGAGGACACACTGCTGCTACTCGCTAAGAACTGCTTAGTGTGTGGGTAAAAGTCCCCACGTATTGACTGTCTGATGTGCCCTGGTGTGATGGATGAGAGCAGGAAGACACTTGTTTTTCTATCTTTGACACCCCTCCCCCACTCGCTCCCAGGAGAGCACATGGCAGCTCCAGATAAGCCACTCAGCCTTCCCACCTCTTTGTCAGCTGCTCTAAGGAATGTCAACCTGGAAGGTGCGGGGCTTCCTAAAAATATCGGAAAAGCCTTGGTGCAGCCAAGACACGGTGGATACCACTAAGGGACGGTGGAGAGTGCTTTTCAGTAGTCAGGAGCAGATTAGAATGAGGATGGAGGACACCCAGGGATGGAATGTTGTGCCTCAAGTCCTTCACAAAGGAGCAGCTTTGGTTGTGCAACCCCCAGTCCATGTCATCCAAGACCTCTCTTCTTTCTTTTTTTCTTTTCTTTTTTTTTATTAAAAATTTTTAAACTTATCCTTTGAGAATTTCGTGCATGCTCACAATGTACTTTAATCATATCCATCCCCACCTCACCCAGGAGCAGCTCTCTCTTTGACGATGCTTCTTCATGCTGGGTGCTTGACAGACATTGCGGTTTGGTGTGTGACAGGGAGGAGGTGAGTGGATGGTATGATCTCTCTAGCTGACCAACAAAACACAAGAGCTTCTAGAACTCACCCCAAGCCTCAAGCTGGAGGATGATTCCTGTTCTGTGTGGGACCTCCAAGCTGCTAGAGCTGGATGTGTTTGTTTCCAGGGCAGGGACCCTCTGACCACAGTCACCAGCTCCGTCTCATCCCCTGCTGGCTGCCAACCAGAAGCCCTCTAATGGTTCTTCCTCTGGTAACTGATAACTACTCAGCTTCCTGACAACTACCTTTTTGCCCCTCCCCCTTACCTGAGCATGGCACAGCTCTGAGATAGCCACAGACAGGGTGCCTGCACCAACTTCCTTCTTGACTAGTCCTCTGAACTATTCTAGGATCTCTGGTATGTGGACCAGAGAAGGGGGACTCACCCCTCAGCTCTCTGAGCTTCTGCCAGGTTCCCCATGAGTCTTAGAGCTCCTGAGTCCCCAAAAACACTTTGGGTGTCAGTGGGCCTCATGTTCCCAGGAACACCAGAGGTGTTCTGGGGTCCTTCCTGGTTTAGGCAGGATCCCAGTGTCTCTCACTCTTGTATGCCAATGAAAGATCCCCGGAGGGTATCTTCCGTCAGAGAGACCCCCTCCC
>NW_026585644.1:28600198-28621789 GCF_907164565.1 Psammomys obesus
AAATGGCATTAGCTATGTTTAACTTAGTGTGAGGCTGGGGTCTTTCACCAGCACTCTGATGATGGGCCCCTCTTCTTGGCTGTGGCTCCACCCAGCTGTGAAATCCAGAGAACTGGTCCCAGGCACCCCCTCCCCTCCTGGAGATCTCCTTGCTCCCTCTCCACTTTGTGTGTCCCACTCTGGAATCTCTGGGCGATGCAGGACTCCTGAGTATGGGTTGACTGGTTGTGCTAAGCAGAGGCACAGGCCAGACACCCATGTCCTATATGCATCTAGTCTTGCAATAATGTGATCTGGTGAGCAATTTTACACATGGAGAAATAAGATTTGGAGAGCTGGCTTCAGTAGGCTCATAACCAGAGGTTTTAGGGTACAGGCCTGAGCCTAAGGAATCCTAACAGGCAAAGCTCGGGCATTTTCCCTCCCCCACCCCCAATTAAAGATTCAAGTAACAGTGAAACCCAGAGAACAGAGGTTTATTTAAATCGGCCACATTGGAAAGAGGAACTAAAAAAGGAGTTTGGGTGATGCCACAAATCTGTCTTCAAAGTACTGGACATGAGATTGAGGACTCCATTGTTTGTCTTTTGTCAAGGTAGACAGGAAACTAGAGACTAGATATTAGCATATGAATGGAGCTGGTTGATACAGAAAGGGAGGACGCTATTCCTCATTTCAGCTGAAGACAACAAATGGAACATGGGAGTAAAGTCACAATACATAAATTTGGGCCCAGTGTGGTATGGTGTTGCATGTCTTTAATCCCAGCGCTCAAGAGTCAGAGGCAGGTGAGTCTCCATGGGTTTGAGGTGAACCTAGTTTATATTGTAAGTTCCAGGACAGTCAGGGCTATGTCCGAAGACCTCAGGGGTCTCAAATAGAAAAAGCAAAACAAAACAACAAAAAAAGTGGAAGAGACAGGTGCTATGTAAATGTCCTAGAAAAGGGTCAGGTACCTCCTAGCCCAGGGCTTACGGGCTTTTCCCTGAGCTCACTATCCCCCCGCCCCAGTTCTTGTGAGTGCTTGCCCCTTCTTAACAAACTCTCTATTTATATTAACTTTGTGTCCCTGGTCCACTTCCTTGTCGTGGTGGGACACAAGAACCTGGATACTTCTGCAGGGGCCCTGGAACTTAAAGCCAGTGTGCAATGGAAGTATGGCTCAGCCCATCAGTGACCTGTCACTGTCTGGACTCTTGGTCCAGAGTGATGTGACAGGTCAGAACTGTATAAATACTCTTCCTGGGAGACAAGTTCCCCCTCTGGCTGGTACCAACGTTTCAGTCTTGCCCCTCCCTCTGGATCAGGTTCATGGAGGGTGGGGCAGAGGCCCACCCTTTCAACAGCCTGATAGCCAAAAGAGAGCCAGCCACAGGTGTCTCCAGAATATCCTTGCTGCTCTAATTTTGGTGCTCCCCCAACCTGCCCTTCAGTGGCAGCAGCTTCAGCGCTGCCTTGCTGCTAGGTGAGCCAGGCCCCAGCCACTCCAGATCGTGAGCTCTCTCTTTCCCGTTCCTCCTCTAGAGACAGCCTTTTGCTCCCCCCTCCCCCAATAAACCTCTTGCCCTAGATCTGTTTGTTGCATGGCGTGATTTCTTAGCGGCATACCTTGGCACTGGACCCCACCCCCACCCATTCCACTTTATCCTAGCACTTGCTCTTTCCAGGACCGCCATAAAAGAGGCTTAACTGGCAGGGGTGGGATTCAAATCAACACGGTTGACCTTGGGTTCAAGTTCTTTCCAGGCCAGTGTGCTGCTTCTTGGGATGAGAGACAGACTTTCCAGGATTATTAGCTTTGTCCTAAACCTCCTAGGCAGAGGGCTCTATGCCAGCAGGGTAACCAGAGGACATGGGCTCCAGAGACCCCTGTTTCCCCTCCTCCTTCTTCCTTATAACCCCAGCTGGTCAGTCAGACTAGACAGGAAAAAGGCACCCGGTGCTGGCAGCCAAACAAAGGGGTCTGTGGGTCAGTCGGATACTTCCTCTGCCGCACAAAGCCCCATCCCTCCCCTAGACTCAGACCTCAGCCTTCAGGACCCCAAAGAATGCCTGGAATGTAATGGAGCCAGACAGCCCCTGGGCTCCTGAGGACAGAGACACTGCCTTTGTGCTAGCAAGCCTGACCACAGCCTGGAAAGGTCACTCCCTGACTGATGGTCCCCCTCTTACCTTATTCCCTGGGAGTAGCTGGGTCGCCCCTTTCCACAGGATCCCCAGTGTCTGTCTCTTGCTTGTCCCATTTTATAACAGCCAGGAGGGAGAAGCGGGATGCTCCAGCTGATGATAGTCTCCTGAGAGTCTGCGACCAGTCTTCCCTCGCTTCATACCTGTCTCCGAGCTCACAGGCCACATGGTTCCCTGGCATTTACTTGAATGATCAGTGCCCCCCCCCCCAACTTCTTGTTGCTCCTGTAGGGTCCTCTGGCCTGTGTCCCTGGACCCTTCAATCTTGCTAGGTGTCAAGCCCTCAAGAATGGGCCTCTGTCAGAACACATGTGAATCCCATTACAGGAGAAGGACAATAAGCCTGAATGGAGCCTAAATCAGGAGTGAGCAGCAAGAAGTGAGGGTAGGCCTGCATCATAGTAGGGCCAAGGTCTTTGAATGACTTCTTGATGGTGGTGGGATGTGAGAGGTTTTTATTTTTATTTTTTGCCAGTCCTCGGCAAATGGAAAGTGATAGATGTATAACCGCTGCTCATTCCAGGAGCCTCACAATCAGTAGTCAGAAAAGGGAGAGCCCTGGGAACCAAGGTCAGTTGAATGGGGAAGGATAGTGCGTAGGCCTAAAGCCAGGGTAAATAATAAAGCCTGATGTTTAGCCTAGACTTTTTGCTACTGTGCAGGTTAGAGAAGGGGGCAAGGAGGAGGCAGGAGGCAGGGTAGCGGTAGAACCAACCTGGAAGGAATGAAGACATTCTAGGCCAGTAGCTCTCTACCTTCCTAATGGTGAGACCTTTAATACGGTTCCTCATGTTGTGGTGACCCCAACCACAAAATTATTTTAATTGCTGCTGCATAACTGTAATTTTGCTACTGTTACGAATTGTAATGTAAATATCAGACATTTCCGGTGGTCTTAGATGGCCCCTATAAAAAGTCCTTTATCCCCCAAAGAGGTCACGATCCATAGGTTGAGAAACAGTGTTCTAGACACTTGTGTCTCTTCCTCTGGCTTCCTCAAGAAATTGGAAGCCTGGTACCTCTTCCCAATGTGGCCATATTGAATACATCTGTTTTTCACTATTTCTTGTCTACTTAATTGGTGTGTTGAGCACAAGTGGGCAAACCTACTTTATTAAGACTGTCAAGGAAAAGGCTCTCTAAGCAACATCTGATTCATTTCTTCAGTCCGTCCTTTGATTCTTAAGGCATTATAGTGGATATCGACTGAATTGATTTTTCAGCTCTTAGAATATAGACAGTAATCCAAATTTCTTATCCAAAACTTTAACAGATATACTAAGTGTTGGAATCAGGGTTTTCAGGCATGTTTTCAGTTGTGTTGTATTAGAAATCTATACAGAGCTACTGTATACAGTTCCTGGCTTAGCCTGTTAGTTCTCAACAGTGGCTCCTTGGAAGGAATAAGACCTGGGCTGGACAGATGTCAGTCACAGCTGCTTTATACTCGGGATAGGGCTGGCCCTGTGCTGGGAGGGGGACAGAGATGAAAAGGGTAAGGTACAATGGTTTTCTTAAAATATTCCCACCTGATGGGGAGAGGCTGGCCTAGGTGGTTTTTCCCACCCAAAGCCCCTAGCTCAGGTTTAGTGACTGCTCAGAGACAGTGGTATTCTCTCTGCCTCAGAGCAGCCCTTGGTTTCATTTAAACCTTGGCCTGAAAGGTCTGAGTCTCTTAGGGGTTGAAGACTCTCAGGGGTCTTTGGAGTCAGAGATCTACACGGAGCTGGTGGCCAGAGTGGCTTGGTCGGTGAGGCTGACAATAAGCGTGGCCCTGGGTCGGCTCACACTCAAAAGCCAGAGAAACATGTTCAGCTTTACTGTGACTCATGCTTCCTTAGAAGAAAACTTTGTTTTTTCCTTCAAAATCGCAGACTTCCACCTTCAGACAATAGCATGTTCTCAGGAAGTCATGCATTTTGTTTTTCTGTGGAAGATGCTGGGGGTTGGTTTGTTTCGGAGTAATTTACTGGAATTGGATCTGCAGGCTACCCTATCTCTCAGACCAGGCTGATGCCCAAATAAGGTGCCCAAATATGGCAAAGAGAAATACAGGATCCCCAACTAAAAATTATCTACATTTGGTCTAAGTATGTCCCTTACAATATCTGAGATGTACTTAGACTTGGGGGGGGGGGGAGGCATATCTGAAAGTCAGATTTAATCTATAATTTATTGGTAATCCTGCCCTGGCCTGAAGTCCACAATGGCCAATCCCACTGGGTATTCCACTTGCCCTCTGCCTCCTGATGTCACCATCTGAAGACACCACAGAACCTGATGAGTCTCCCACTCATGGGCCCAGCTCTGTCTCTGCCTTTACACCTGGGTCTAAAGACAAAGTCCAGGCCTATGGCTAAACTTTAAAGTTCCTCAGGGCCCTAAAGCCTTGCTTTGCCTTCCATCTGCCACCCACCTCTCCATATTTAGGAAAGTAGCTGGGTGGTTGTGTCCACTGTCCTCCACTGTCATTCTCCCTGGGACCAGTACCCTTTACCTGGTCACTAATAGGAGAGGATGTGCTGCTCTCCAGCTCTGCCCAGGGTTTTCTGGCTTCTTGAGATGAAGTGAGCGAAAAGTTGGTCATGCTTGTGTTAGTACTGAAGAGACTGTGATCTTCATCAGTCTGAGGAGTTCCCCCAGAATTGTAGGAACCTCAACTCAGGCCAAGTTAGGATCTGACTTTGACACCAACTTTAACTTGAAATTCTTTTTTTTTTTTTTTTTTTTTTTGTCTTTGTTTGTTTGTTTTGTTGTGTGTGTGTGTGTGTATGTGTGTGTGTGTGTGTGTGTGTGTGTGTGTGTGTGTGTGTGTTTTATACAGGGTTTCTCTGTAGCCTTGGCTGTTCTGGAACTTGCTCAGTACACCAGGCTTGTCTCCAACTCACAGAGATCTACCTGCCTCTGCCTACTGAGTACTGGGATCAAAGGCAAGCGTCACCACCACCCTGCTGACACTGGCATTCTTTTCATCACAGCACTGCTGGAATTCTGGCTCTGCCACCAGTGAGCAGGTTCAAGCAGTTGCCTGGGTGAGGGGCTCTTTTCTTCTTCCCATGTCCGCAAGACCTTCCCTGTCTTTCTATCCTGACTCACTTGAGCAGCCCTGCTCCGTGATGGCCGATTCTTCCCTGGCTGCGAACGCCCAGAGCCAGCACCTGCTCCTCACGGCCATGTTTGCAAGTGGAGCTGACTCTCTCTTTCCAGGCTGAGATTCGAGAATCCAGATTCTCAACACTTTCATTTGAGAGCCTTCTCCTGCAGCTCTTGCTCGGGATGGGTGTTTGTTCTGCTCTTTTCTCGTCTCAGAAGATCTTCCCCAGACTTGAGATCTTTCTCCACCTCATGTGATAGTTACTCTCTGGGTACCTGCCACGGGCATGGCCACACGTAGCTCTGAGCCTACAAGGACATGTAAGAGATTCTGTTGTGGCTCAGTGGGATAGGAAAGAGATAGCAATTATTTTGGTTTCAGGCATCCCTGCATCTCTAGCCGCTGCAGGAGTGGCTGGCACACCCTGCCCTCTATTCTGAATCCCCTAGGCCAGGGGTGGGGCTTCCCCTCTCCCAGAGGTCCAATAAACCTGCATTTATTTTTACATAACTTTGTCTTGTCATTAGCTCATTCCGTTATTTCAATCAGTGATGACCAATAATCATGCAGTGGAATTCTCATGTCTGTTGTGGAGAGCACTGGGGCTACCCCTGCCAGAATAGCAGGGGCAGCTTTTGGAATGGCAAGGTTTGAACTGAAATCCCAGAGATAATTAAGGTTCTTCCCTTGGGGGAAGAAATGGTATTTCACAAAGAGGGGCAAAATGGGCATGGCCTGAGGCTTGGGAACAAGCAACTCTCTGCATGGAGGAGCGACAAGTGCCTGAGTCCCAGGGCCAGTCCCACTATACTCTTTTACACTTCTGGAGCTGTGGTTCCTTGTGACCCAAGAACCCAGCTTCCCTCCCTTCCTGTTGAACACTCCCCACATTGTTTGCTCTTTGTCTGTTTTATGCCAAGCCATTCCAGCTTTATTACCCTGTTTCCCTTAAGGATTATAATGCCAAACTGGGGTTGGCACCACAGTTTAGAAAACAGACTTGAGAATAGCTGAGCCCCCTGCTGGGCCCTAGGAAGGAAGCCAGCAGAGAAGGCCATCTGTCTGTTTCCATCCCTTGGATCCTTTTGGGCCTGGCAGAGCCTGTCCTACCTATAACATGCCTGGCACCCTGCTCTGGACATACAGGTGGGAACTTTTGTAGGGGTGGTATGGTACTGAATCCTTCCTTGAAGGGCAAGGCAGACCCTGGGGTAGATCTGGGACCTCTTGGTGCAAATCTGGTTGAGTTCTTTCCAGCTTTGTTGCTTCTTTCCCGCTAAGAGCACCATGATTTCTATAAAACAAATAGCAAGAACCTCCCGTCTTAGGGTTTCTATTGCTACAGTGAAACACCGTGATCAAAAAGCAAGTTGGGAAAGCGGGGCACTGTAATCCCAGCAATCTGGGAGGCAGAGGCATAGGCGGGAGGATGGATCTCTCTGAGTTTGAGGTCAGCCTGTTCTACAAAGCGAGTCCAGGACAGCCAAGGCTACACAGAGAAACCCTGTGTCAAAAAAAAGTAAGTTGGTCGGCGGGGCAAGATGGCAGCGCCGGGAGGACTCTCATTCTGAGGAGCAGCACAGCAGGATTGGCACAGTGACCAGCAATCAGAACTCGCGGCCATAAAACACAAGTGGTTGTGTTTCTCAGGTGAGAGGATACCCCACGGTGGGGGATTCGATCAGCTTTAACTCACCCGGCAAAACCGCGGAAGAGACCCCCGTTCCGCCAGGCGCTTGGTCGCCAGCCCAGAGCTACCCGCCAGCGCGATCTGGTCACGGTCCCAGACTGAACTGTGGGCCCACAACACCATAGACTGGATCTCCCAGTCGAGAGATAACCCCACGGAGCAGGAAACAATTGGGACCGACCCCAGGTTACCCAGACATCCCCTGGAAAAGACTCGGGTTCCGCGGGTGCCCCAGGAGCCAGCCCGGACCCAGAGCCGGGAGGGACAAAGGCGCCTGCCTGCACAGAGCCCTGCCTGCGCGCGTGATTCGCCGCCTCAGATAGAACTGTGGGCACCAGGGCAACAGGGCACCAGACTGCGTGTCTCTGGCAGGAGGAAACCCCCAGCGGAGGGGGTCAGCAGCTCTAACGCTTAGGACACCCAGCACCAAAACACTTCCTGGACTCACGCAGACTCTAGTGCAGGCAGAAGCGCTGTGCTCTGCCGCCATTGTTGCGTTCCCCTGGGGCACTGGGACACACAGCTGCATCCTCGGACCTGCAGGAGTCGAAGAGCCATTACAGCAGCCCTCAGATACTGTGCCAGGGGTCGGCCAGTTGTCCCTGGCTGGACTGCCAAAACTGTAGGAATCCCTGATCCTTCAGGGGGGCTGCACCCACAGCGTCTGGACCAGAGCAGTGCCTGTAGCCGCCATCCCAGACAGAGACACACAGCTTCTGGTCCAGAGTGAGGCACCCAGCCTCCAGACCAGAACAGTGCCCCCAGGTGCCAAATCAACCTAGGTGCACATTCTCCAGGTCCAGAGCAGAGCAATCAGCCTTGGGCCCAGAGACTTGCTGAGTGCACCTCCCACTTTCTCAGACAGAACTGTGCGCCCCAGGATAACAGACTGAGTTTCCCTGTTGGGAGAAAACCCCATAGCTAGGGAATCAGCAGTTTCTTCAAGAGGACTGTACATGGAAATTTAGTGAGCAGCAGCACACTAAATTTATAACAAGAAACCCAGCAGTGGGGCAGCTGTCTTGAGAAATTTTATGGGTAAGAGGAGATCCCCCCCTGCCTAACATAGACCACAGCTACTACTCAGGGCTATAAACCTGAGGTGAGCAGTGGCATCTCCGGAGAAACACTGGCCATACAGTGACCATAACCAAAAATCAGAGAAGGACTCCTTCAGGAAAAATCATCTTCCGGCCAAGGGGATACTCCCTACCTCAGGACTCCAGGAAGCACAGAAACTAACAGCCAAAACCTAAATCAGCCCAATGGGTAGAGGTCAGCGTAAAGGCTCAACCAACAAAAGACAGAGCAATATGGCATCTCCAGAACCCAGCCATCCAGGGGCGAACAGCCCTGAACAATGCAGCATAATAGAAAATCAAGAAGAGGACCTTACATCTATGTTAATGAAGAGGATAATAGAGGAGACAAATAAAATACGTAAAGAATTAGAGGAAGATAAAACCAAACAGATCATGGCTATCCGTAAAGAAATGGAGGAAGATAAAAACAAGCAAATTAGGGCCATCTGTGAAGAAATACGGGAAGATGCAGCCAAACAGCTTGTGGCCTTCAGAGAAGAAATAATTAAATCACTGAAAGAAATCAAAGAGACAGAGTTGAAGGAACTAAAAGAAAAAGAGGAAAATACAAGCAGACAGGTGAAGGAAGTAAACAAAACAACTCAAGACCTGAAGATAGAACTAGAAAAATTAAAGAAAACACAAATGGAGGAAATAATGGAGAGGAAGAATTTAGGGAAGAAAACAGGAACTACAGAGGTAAGCATAACCAACAGAATACAAGAAATGGAAGAAAGAATCTCAGGTGTAGAAGATACAATGGAAGAAATCGATGTATCTGTCAAAGAAAATGTGAAATCCAAAAAATTCCTGACACAGACCGTCCAAGAAATCCAAGACAATATGAAAAGACAAAATTTGAGAATAATAGGAATAGAGGAAAAAGAAGACTCCCTTCTCCAAGGCCCAGAAAATATTTTCAACAAAATCATTGAAGAAAATTTCCCCAAGTTAAAGGAGAAGCCAATAAGGATACATGAGGCCTACAGAACACCCAACAAATTTGACCAGAAAAGAAAATCCTCCCGCCACATAATAATCAAAACAGGAAGTATACAGAACAAAGAAAAAATACTAAAAGCTGCAAGGGAAAAAGGCCAAGTAACATATAATGGCAAACCCATTAGAATCACACCTGACTTTTCAACAGAAACTATGAAAGCCAGAAGGGCCTGGACAGATATCATGCAGACCCTAAGAGAACACAGATGTCAACCCAGGCTACTATACCCTGCAAAACTCTCAGTCCTCATAGACGGAGAAAACAAGATATTCAATGACAAAAACAAATTTCAACAATACCTACACACAAATCCAGCATTACAGAAGACACTGGAAGGGAAAATACAACCCAAGAAAATTAGCTTCTGTCAAGAAAACACAGGAAATAATTAACCTTACTACAGCAAAACAAAAAGAAACCAAGCACACAAACTTATGAACACAGCCAACATCAAAATCAAAGGATCTAACAGCCACTGGTCATTAATCTCTCTCAACATCAATGGACTCAACTCTCCAGTAAAAAGACACAGATTAACAGAATGGATACGTAAACAAAACCCAGCAATCTGTTGCATACAAGAAACACACCTAAGACACAAAGATAGACATTACCTGAGGGTAAAAGGTTGGAAGATGACTTTCCAAGCAAATGGACCCAAGAAACAAGCAGGAGTAGCCATTCTAATATCTGATAAAATAGACTTTCAACCAAAAATAATAAAAAGAGATGAGGAAGGACACTTCATACTCATCAAGGGAAAATTCCACCAGGAAGACATCACAATCCTGAACATCTATGCCCCAAATATAAGAGCACCCACATTTGTAAAAGAAACATTGATAAAATTTAAACCACATATAGATCCCCACACATTAATAGTGGGAGACTTCAACACCCCACTCTCAACAAAGGACAGGTCAACAAAACAGAAATTAAACAAAGAAACAATATCTCTGACAGAGGTCATGAATCAAATGGACCTCACAGACATCTACAGAACTTTACACCCAAACACAAAAGAATTTACCTTCTTCTCAGCACCTCATGGAACCTTCTCCAAAATAGACCATATAGTTGGTCACAAAGCAAGCCTCAACAGATACAAGAAGACTGAAATAATCCCTTGTATCCTGTCTGATCACCATGGAATAAAGCTGGACTTCAACAACAACAGAAATAGCAAAAAGCCTACACACTCATGGAAACTGAACAACTTGTTACTAAATGACAGCTGGGTCAGGGAAGAAATAAAGAAAGAAATTAAAGCCTTTCTAGAACTCAATGAAAATGAAGACACAACATACCCTAACTTGTGGGACACAATGAAAGCAGTGCTAAGAGGAAAGTTCATAGCACTAAGTGCCTTCAAGAAGAAATTCGAGACAGCTCATTCAAGCAACTTAATGGCCCACTTAAAAACCCTAGAAAAAGAAGAAGCAGACACACCAAAAAGGAGTAGACGGCTGGAAATAATCAAACTCAGGGCTGAAATCAATCAATTAGAAACAAATAAAACAATTCAAAGAATCAATGAAACCAAGAGCTGGTTCTTTGAGAAAATCAACAAGATAGACAAACCCTTAGCCAAGCTAACTAAAAGGCAGAGAGACACCACCCAAATCAACAAAATCAGAAATGAAAAGGGGGACATAACTACAGACACTGAGGAAATCCAAACAATCATTAGGACTTACTTCAAAAGTCTATATGCCACAAAATTTGAAAATCTAAATGAAATGGACAATTTTCTTGATCGATTTGACTCACCAAAGCTGAATCAGGACCAGGTAAATCAACTAAATAGTCCTATATCCCCCAAAGAAATAGAAGCAGTCATCAAAAGTCTCCCATCCAAAAAAAGCCCAGGACCAGATGGCTTCAGTGCAGAATTCTACCAGACCTTCAAAGAAGAGCTAACTCCAATTCTCTTCAAACTATTCCACAAAATAGAAACAGAAGGAACATTACCAAACTCATTCTATGAAGCCACAATCACCTTGGTACCTAAACCTCACAAAGACTCAACAAAGAAAGAGAATTTCAGGCCAATCTCCCTTATGAACATTGATGCAAAAATACTTAACAAAATACTTGCAAACCGGATCCAAGAACACATCAAAGATATTATCCACTATGACCAAGTAGGCTTCATCCCAGGTATGCAGGGGTGGTTCAATATACGGAAATCCATCAATGTGATCCACCATATTAACAAACTGAAAGAAAAAAACCACATGATAATCTCCCTAGATGCTGAAAAAGCATTTGACAAAATCCAACATCCATTCATGTTTAAAGTACTGGAGAGATCAGGGATACAAGGCACATATCTAAACATAGTAAAGGCGATATACAGCAAGCCTATAGCCAACATCAAACTAAACGGAGAGAAACTTAAAGCAATCCCACTGAAATCAGGGACAAGACAAGGCTGCCCACTGTCTCCATATCTCTTCAACATAGTGCTGGAAGTCCTTGCTAGAGCAATAAGACAGTCGAAGGAGATCAAGGGGATACAGATGGGAAAGGAAGAAGTCAAATTATCACTATTTGCAGATGATATGATAGTATATATGAGTGACCCCAAAAACTCTACCAGGGAACTCCTACAGCTGATAAACACCTTCAGCAAAGTGGCCGGATATAAAATTAACTCAAAAAAATCAGTAGCACTCCTGTATACAAAAGACAAAAGGGCTGAGAAAGAAATTAGAGAAACAACACCATTCACAATAGCCACAAATGACATAAAGTACCTTGGCGTAACCCTAACCAAGGAAGTCAAAGACTTGTATGAAAAAAATTTCAAGTCTCTGAAGAAAGAATTAGAGGAAGATATGAGAAGATGGAAAGATCTCCCATGCTCATGGCTTGGCAGGATTAACATAGTAAAAATGGCCATCTTACCAAAAGCAATCTACAGATTTAATGCAATTCCCATCAAATTGCCAACACAATTCTTTACAGACCTGGAAAGAAAAATTCTCAACTTTGTATGGAATAACAAGAAACCGAGAATTGCTAAAACAATCCTCTACAATAAAAGATCTTCTGGAGGTATCTCCATCCCTGATCTCAAGCTGTACTATAGAGCAACTGTTATAAAAACTGCATGGTACTGGCATAGAAACAGAATGGTGGATCAATGGAATCGAACAGAAGACCCAGAAATAAACCCACACACTTACGGACACCTGATTTTTGACAAAGATGCCAAAACCATACAATGGAAAAATGATAGCATCTTCAACAAATGGTGCTGGTCCAACTGGATGTCTACATGTAGAAAAATGAAAATAGATCCATACTTATCACCCTGCACAAAACTGAAGTCCAAGTGGATCAAAGACCTCAACATAAAACCAGACACATTAAATCGGCTAGAAAAAAAAGTGGGGAATACCCTAGAACTCATTGGTACAGGAGAAAACTTCCTGAACAGAACACCAACAGCACAGGCTCTAAGAGCAACAATCAATAAATGGGACCTCATGAAATTGAAAAGCTTCTGTAAAGCAAAGGACACCGTCATCAAAACAAAGCGACTGCCTACAGATTGGGAAAGAATCATCACCAACCCTCTATCTGACAGAGGACTCATATCCAATATATATAAAGAACTAAACAAGCTGAAAAGCAACAAACCAAGTAATCCACTTAAAAAATGGGGAACAGAGCTAAAGAGAGAATTCTCTGCAGAGGAATATCGAATGGCAGAGAAGCACTTAAAGAAATGCTCAACCTCATTAGCCATTAGGGAAATGCAAATCAAAACAACCCTGAGATTTCACCTTACACCCATCAGAATGGCCAAGATGAAAATCTCAAGGGACAACACATGCTGGAGAGGTTGTGGAGAAAGGGGAACGCTTCTCCACTGCTGGTGGGAATGTAAACTGGTACAACCACTCTGGAAATCAATCTGGCGCTTTCTCAGACAACTAGGAATAGCGCTTCCTCAAGATCCAGCCATACCACTCCTAGGCATATACCCAAAAGAGGCGCAAGTACACAACAAGGACATTTGTTCAACCATGTTTGTAGCAGCTTTATTTGTAATAGCCAGAAGCTGGAAACAACCCAGATGCCCCTCAACTGAAGAATGGATGCAGAAACTGTGGTACATCTATACAATGGAGTATTACTCAGCAATGAAAAATAAGGAAATCATGAAATTTGCAGGTAAATGGTGGGACCTGGAAAGGATCATCCTGAGTGAGTTGACCCAGAAGCAAAAAGACACTCATGGTATATACTCACTCATATAAACATACAATATAGAATAAACCCACTAAAAGCTGTACATCTAAACAAACTAAGCAAAAGAGAGGACCCTAACTAAAATGTTCAATCCCCATCCTGAAAGGCAAAGAGGATGTACATCAGAAGAAAACGAAAATAGGAAACAACCTCGGAACCCGCTACAGAGGGCCTCTGAAAGCCAGAAGAAAACAGGAAACCACCTTGAAACCTGCCACAGAGGGCCTCTGAAAGCTTCTGCAGTATAGACTGTCAAAGCAGATGCTGAGCCTGATGGCCAACTGATGGGCAGAGTGAATGGAATTTTATGTAAGAAGTGGGAAATAGTAAGAGCTGGAGGGAACGGGAACTCCACAAGCAGAGCAACAGAACAAGATAATTTGAACACAGGGAACTTCCCAGAGACTCCTACTCCAACCAAGGACTATTTGTGGAGATGACCTGGAACCCCTGCACAGGTGTAGCCCATGGCAGTTCAGTGTCCAAGTGGGTTACATAGTAATGGGAAGAGGGACTGCCTCTGACATAATCTGATTGGCCTGCTCTTTGATCACTTCCCCCTGGGGGGGAGCAGCCTTACCAGGCCACAGTAGAGGACAATGCAGCCACTTTTGATGAGAACTGATAGACTAAGATCAGAAAGAAGGAGAGGAGGACCTCCCCTATCAGTGGACTTGGGGAGTGGCATGCATGCAGAAAGGGGAGGGAGGGTGGGATTGGCAGGGGAGGAGGGAGGGGCTTATGGGGGGATACAAAATGAATAAAGTGTAATTAATAAAAAATAAATAAAAGATTAAAAAAAAAAAAAAGTAAGTTGGGGAGAAAAGGGTTTATTTGCCTTATACTTCCACAGCATTGCCCATCATTGAAGGAAGTCGGGACAGGAACTGACTTATGGCGGCATTTTGTCAAGTTTCCTCCCATTCAAATAACTCTAGTTTGTGTTGATATATAAGTTAATATAAGAATAGCCAGTGCACCTCCCATAACTAACCTGAGCTCATATTTTGTTCTCTTACTAGCTTTAACAGGTGATTTAAACTGACCGGACGCCGTGTCTTCAGTTGCAAAATGGTTAAAACGATTGTGAGGCTTCAGTGGAGGTAATGAAGAAAAGGACCTAAAGTCTGTAACATAGGGCAGTGATGGTTTCAACCCTCCCACACCTCCCTCCCTCTCTTTTTAACAGAACCTTGAGCCTGGGTTGGCTCTCAGCTTGTCTTATGAAGTCTTTGCAGGGCATATGTGGACAGGCACAGGTGAGCAGCCACAACTCTATGGCTGCCGTCCTGTGCCTGGTGCTTCAAATGCTTCCTTACCTGCCATTAAGAGGGCAAAGAAGCTAGGACAGCCCGATTGTGACTTTACAGTTCCCAGGTCCACAGCCCACTGGGGCCCATCAAAGCATGAGAGATTCGATAGAATAATGGATTCCTAAGAAATCAGGTCTGAATTCTTGGGATCTACGAATGTCTATGAAACTATAGCGTGTTGAAAGATGTCCACCCAAAGAGATATGCTCAAGTGCCTGCCCCTGGTACCAGGAGAGAAGACCTTATCTGGAAATAGAGCTGTGGTGTCATTTACTTACGGCTCTTGAGATGAAACTACCCTAGGTTTCATGGGCCCTCAATTTTAGTGATGGCATCTTTATAAAAGAAAGAGGGGACTGGATTGAGGACAATTGCCATGAGAAGGCAGTGAGAAGTTGAGGTGATGCTGCCAAGGCTAGGGACACCAGGAGCCTGCAGAAGACAGAAGATGGTGGGGGACCATTCCAGAGTAAGTATGCCCCACCCCCAGGACTTGTAGTGCTCTGCTTTAGATGCCCCCCCCCCCAGCAGTGTGAGAGACTAGACTCTTCGTTGTTGTTGTTGTTTGTTTATTTTTATAATCTATGGGCACAAATAGGGGACGTGAATCAGAGTAAGTTAACTTCAAGACAGCCCATTGATTCCTCCTGACCCGGGGCTGGCTGGAATGGCTTTTCTCATTGTTATTTTTATTAGAGGGTGGGATAACTTGCTTGGACTCCTTGGTATCCACAAGCAGGAAAACAACTCAGAGCTGGTGTCTGAAAGGGAAGAGGAAGATGAGGCTGTTGTGTTGGAGATAACCTTCTGCTTCTTGTGGGAGCACAGCACGCCGACAGGGTGAGAACAGACAAGGGATTCACTGCCCTGCAAGCCGGCCTTGCTCACCACTGAAGCAATCCTCAGGGAGGCTGATGTCAAAATATGAAAGCATTTTGCACACTTGACATGGTTTTGAAAGCTGCAGAAAATGCAAAATCAGGTCCTTGCCTCAAGATGTTCTCAAAACCCCCGGGAAAGTGTCATGTTCACAACAGGGGGAACAACCGTACTGATTAATTGTGCTCCTGTTGATGTCTGCTGGATCCTGACTTCTGTATGCCGTGCCATGGTGTGGCCATCTGCCAGATGGAAGCTGGTACACCCACCCAGCATCTTGGATCAAAGTGCAAAGCCTGGAGACACGAGCAACCTTGGTAGAATTGCCATTTACTAAATGGCCATAATCACTAAGCAAGTTACTCCTCATCCAGCAGTGGGCTTTGGAAATAGGTGGTATATAAAACCACAACGTGGAAATGTAGAGATTCTCTTTTTCTTTCTTTTTTTTTTTTTTTTCCTTTTTCCTGCTGAGCATAGCAGAAAATATTTCAGCTTCCAGTGGACCCCACCAGTTGATAATTTTCTGCAAGTCTGTCGTCTGTGGCTGCCTCCTCTCACCTCTGCAGAGAGCCCTAGGCTTAGTAAATAGGGTCAAATTGGCCTCAGAGGGAAAATAAGGAGAGACCTCATTCCAGGCTCCAGAGAACAGCAGGAAGGAATGGGTGCTGAATAGCCAAGGAAAAGGCAGGACTTAAATATCAAGTCTTACGGGCCAATAACCTAGCTAGCCTGGCTCTGTTGTTACCTGGCCTTCACCCAGCAGATTTCAATAGGCATTGCTGGGCAAATGACCTCCTTCTCACCTTACAAGAGTCTGGCTCTTGATCCAGCTGAATCCATATTACAAGGCTCAAGGGAACCAGGCCTCCCTTTGGATGGTCCAAAGCATTTCATCACACTACCTAGGAAAAGAAAATATAATTCTGGTTCAACTCTCAGCTCAGGCCCTAGCTAACCTAAGGACCTGGGGGAAGTCATGGTGGTCTTTGGGCCCAGTCCTCTCATCTCAATCTACCGTGGCTCACAATGCTGGCTTTGCTAGATTTTTGCCAAAGCTTCATAAGAACACAGAAGGGGAAGTGGTTGTTATTACTGGCATAAAAATGAGCCCTTTCCCAGCTCATTAATGCAAACAGTGTAAACGTCTGGAAGCCCAAGACAAATCCTGGGCCCTTCCCGCATTCCCCGCTCACTCCCATATTGTGACTGGGAATTTGTTTTGGTTCCTCTGGAACTTTCATAACAGGAGGAGGAGTGGGAGGTCCTATTCACAGCCCCTCAGGAAGCATGTCCAGAGCTCAAGGCCACATTCCAAGGGCCAAGGGCCAGGGGCCAGGCAGGATGTTTACCTGGATCAGTAGGTGATACCGGCAGAGTGGCATTTCTGGGGACAGGATGCCCAAAGATGTCCACTAGCCTCTCACTCTGGAAGCCCTGGCTCAAAATTTCCCAGGCTTAGTGAACAAATCAGCTGACAAACTGTTTTAAGCCTGGAAATGCCATATCCCGTCTCCCTCCAGCTATTTGTTCCCAGTGGTGACAATGGTTCTCTGGCTTCTCCTTGTGTGGGCTCCCAAGGAATGTAAAGTGATTCTGTTGTTCTGTTGTTTTGTTTTACGAGACAGAGTTTTTCTCTAGCCCTGGCTGTCCTAGAACCTGCTCTGTAGACCAGGCTGGCCTTTAATCCCTGCCTGCCTCTGCCTCCCAAATGCAGGGATTAAAGGTGTGTGCCACTTAAGTGATTCTTTTTTTTTTTTTTAAACACCAGCAGCATTTTTTTAATGTATATGAAAGTTATTTATTTTATGTATACACGTGACAGAAGAGGGAATCAGTTCACATTATAGATGGTTGTGAGCCACCACGTGGTTGCTGGGAATTGAACTCATGACCTTTGGAAGAGCAGACAGTGCTCTTAACCACTGAGCCATCTCTCCAGCCCTTAAGTGATTCTTATAGTACTCCTAGAAGCCCCAAGATGGTACCAGGTGAGAGGAAGGACCTAAGTGAGGAGTAAGGGAAGGCTTTCTTATCTCCAAGGCTGAGCCTCAGTTACATGCTCAAAGCCTTGACCCATGGGCTGGGCCCTTCCACACAGGACCTGGAGAAAGACCCTTCTTTACTCTCTAGGATAGGCCTTTCCTTTGGCCGATGGAAGATAGGGGTCGTGAGGCTCTGCTATGGGTCCATACATAAGGAGGGAGTGCTTTTTGAAAGACATCTGTCTATTTTATTTATTGTTTTGAGACCCTGCTTAGGTAGTATTGGAAACTGAACTCAGGGCATCCAGAATGCATGGTAAGCACTCTGCCAGCTGAGCCAGTCTTTCAGTTCCCTACAAAGGCAGCTGTTGTAAGGACAGGTTCTTCAACAAGTCTCCAAAAGTTGAAGGGGAAGACTTGGAGCTTTAAGAAAAGGAGATGAAACCTGTTTCATTCCCATCCCATCTTTCCCCTTGGTTTTCTCTGCTTGGTCTTGGCACAAGTTACTAGTTCTGTCTGATTTCTTTCTCTTTACTTTGGAACTTTGTCGTGTGTGTGTGTGTGTGTGTGTGTGTGTGTGTGTGTGTGTGTGTGTTGTATATCTGACTTTTGTCTCACTTTGTAGGTGCTCAGACTAGTGTGGTGCTCACTAGGTAGCCCAGGCTGGCCTTGAACTCATGGACAAACTGGAACCTCACTTCCTTGAGGGAAGCTTCCCAGCACAGTTCTTCCTGCCATGGAGTCCAGTTTTCCATGATGGCCAGTGTTGTCCTCCTGATTGCCTTGAAGCTTCACTGCAACCCAGCTTTATTTTAGAAGCTGTTGACCTTGAGCTGGGTTTGTGTCCGAATTCTGCCACATTCTAGCGAGCTACATGACATCCTTCTGAACTGTACATTATGCTGTCATGTTAGAAGCTTTTGCCCTGTAGCTGATGCCAGAAATTGCATTGGCCCCACAGTTCTGCAGGAAACAGGTATCTCGATAATGTCTTCAATGTGAGCGGGGTTCATACCACCATCCAGGGGCTTTTATTCCACAGGGGAAATAGAAGCTGACCCAGCTACAGCTTCTTGGCTCTTGGCTGTTTTCTGGGAATCAGAGGGACAATTCAAAGTGAAGTTGCAGTTTCTATCACTCAGAGAAGCAGTTGTTTTCTAAGACTCAAACGATACCCAGTTATATCCTTTTGGTCATGGAAAACAAATGACCAGGGGGCAGAATTTCCTAGAAGCGGATCTATTCCAGTTGGAAGTCTAGTCCGAGTGGCCCTCAGGAATTCCCTGGGGATTTCCTATAGTCATCCGTCCTTCAACTGAAGTTTAAGTACAGATGTGACTGAACTACAGGGGAGGCCCCTCATGGACTCACGTATTAGGCAAATGTTGCCAGTCCAGTGGCAGCACCCATCTTAGAGGATCTTGCCACAGGCTCCCAGCCCACATCCAAGCAGGCAGAACACCCGACTCTGGAGATGTATTGAGATCAGCACCCCACAGACAGTGGATGACTGTAATTATATGACATGCGCTGAGGTTCTAGACAGTCTAATTCTGTGAAATAATCCATCCAAGGGCATGTGGAAGGTGATGTGATGATGGGTGCTGGGTGGGTTAGGGAGGAACACAAGGTGGCTGAGAACCGAGCTTGGCCTTGGAGACAGCTAGGCTTGATGGGACCAGCAGAGTGGGAGAAGAAATTCAGCAAGTGGAAAAGATCAGGTTTGGAGAGCCAGGTGATGGCAGAACCGGAGCCGCCAAGAGGTCAGTGAGGGTGGGTAATGGGAGGTCAGGCTGTGGGACAGATCACAAGGGGCTTCTGAAGCAGGCAGTGGGTAAGAGTGTCTGCCTTGGTCTGGGAAGCTGAGTGATGGCATAAGGAAAGCTAAGCTGGAGGACCATTCCTCTGCTACTTCAGGGCTGGCTGGAGGCGAGGCTGATGGAAGGCCTTCATGGAATGGGTGGGAAGATGGTCCTGAGTGATGAGGCTAAGAAGGATGGAGGTATGTGGGCCTGCTGCCTGACTTTTTAGAAGGATGGAGCAGAGGGACCAGTGAGGCACAAGACAGGCACAGGTATGTCAGACAGTGAGCACAGCTCTTCAGGAAAAGGGAAGACTCTACCACACACATGGAATAGTCACATACATTTCTTTAACATTTTTTAAAAATCAGATTTATTCATTTTTATTTTATGTTGGAGTATTTTGCCTGCATGTGTGTGTGTGTCTGTGTGTGTACTACTTGTGTGCCTGATGCCCAAGGAAGTTAAAAGAGTGTATCAGATCCCCTGTGGAATTGAGTTATAGATAGTTGTGAACCACCATGTCTTCTGGGAAACTCAAGTCTTCTGGGGGAAAACATTAACCCATCTCTTCTGCCCTATGTAACATATGTTTCTTTCACATCCATCCTAAAGATGGGAACCATGAACCATTCAGTGCCCATAGATGGCTGAGAAAATGGCCCTGGTGTCCTATATTCAGCAAACACTACTTCTGTAGGAACCCGATACTGTTCCAAGTGATGGAATCAGTGTTTATTTGGTGCTGACTTTCTCAGAGAAAGACCTGCTATGCTAGAATTGGTCATACAGGAAGAATAGGGCTTTCCATTGAGTCTGGGGCAGTCCAGGGAAGGCCCAACATTTGAGACTCCAAGGAGACATCATAAATTGAGGCTTGTACATTAATGTATAGCATTAATGTATAGGAAGGCCCTGAGTGTTGAGTAAGAAGAAGATAGGAAAAGAAGACATTCATCATTGCCTAGAGTGGTCAGTTCCAGCCACAAACTCAGCCCCAAAGAGAGACCAACATCTCTGGGTCCAGCCCCTATGAAGCTGCCCAGCCACTGGCCAGGGCTGAGCATGATCCTGAGGTTTCTGCCTAGGTTTCATGTCAATTGCCCAACATTTCCTTTAGTGTGTAGTGCTTTTCTGAGGAGAAAAGAAGAGGGAGGAAGCATGTCTTCTAAGTTAGGCATGGAGGCCAAAGAAGCAGTGAGAAAGGCCAGCATGTCAGAGAAAGCATGTTTCAGAGTGCCAAGCTGAGGATCTAAGGAGAGACAGTATTCAATTCTAGGCTTTTGTGTCCCAGGAAAGCACGGCACCAAGGGACACATGGCTAAAAACAGAAAGAGAGGCAGCTTATTAAGAAGGGGAAAGGCCGGCTATGGTGGTATGTTGTCCTTGGTTATTTTTAACAAGCCTACTTTATTTAGGGTTATTAATGCTTGTACCTCCCTTCCAACCCCCCAACACTGGATAGGAGAGAAAGAAGTGGGGATGGGGACGGAGTTCTCTCCGTTACTTCCTGCTGGTAGAGTCCTAGAATTCTTTTGGGGCAATATCAGTATCAGTCATCTAAAAATCTAAAAGTCGGGCTGGAGAGATGGCTCAGAGGTTAAGAGCAATGACTGCTCTTCCAGAGGTCCTGAGTTCAATTCCCAGCAACCACATGGTGGCTCACAACCATCTATAATGATATCTGGTGCCCTCTTGCAGATAGAACATTGTATGCATAATAAATAAATCTTAAAAAAAAAATCTAGAAGTCCAGGTAACCATCAAATCAGCAAACAGCAAATGCAGCAGCAGGGCGAACCAGCGGCAAGCAGTCCTCCTCCAAGCAGCCGCGCCATCTTCCTCTGGGCTGTCATATTTATACCCCTCAAAATCCTCAAAATTCAACTAATTCCACCTGGCAAAGATCATGCTCCCCATGAGACACTTAACAGGTGTGGAAAAACTAAAATCCCCAACTTGGAATTTTAACAAAAACATGTTTACATACCATAAACCAAATATCCACAACAGTGGTACATGCCTTTAGTCCCAGCACTCAGGAGGCAGAGGCAGTATATCTCTCTGAGTTCCAGGCCAGCCTGGTCTATGTAGACCAGGACAGCCAAGACCACACAGAGAAACCCCATCTCAAAAAACCAAAGGGGGGGGGGTTAAGGGAAAAAAGAAGAAAGGAAGAAGAAGAAGAAGAAGAAGAAGAAGAAGAAGAAGAAGAAGAAGAAGAAGAAGAAGAAGAAGAAGAAGACGAAGAAGAAGAAGAAGAAGAAGAAGAAGAAGAAGAAGAAGAAGAAGA
>NW_026585644.1:28621799-28648828 GCF_907164565.1 Psammomys obesus
AGAAGAAGAAGAAGAAGAAGAAGAAGAAGAAGAAGAAGAAGAAGAAGGGGGAAGAAGGGAGAAGCAAGAATGGGAGTGAGTGAATGAGCTGAGGAATAAGCCCCTGTGGCCCAGAACCCTTTACATGATATTTGCATATCACCCACATTGCTCATTTGTTTTTCAGTGTTTTCCCACAATGCTCTGCTTCCTAGAGGAAGCCTCTGTGGGGACAAATTTCTCTTCCTCTGTAAACTGCTTTCTTTCATGGTAATCTTGATGTTTCAGCCTCCTGTCCCTATAATCCTGCCACACTTGGACACTGGAACTTCAGCTAGATCAAGCTCCTAGAGAAACAACTCTTGATGGCAGGCTGAAGATTGTAGTGTGAGGAGCTTTGTCCAAATAAGACTCTACCCCCAATACTGGGCCAGGTTGAGTGTGTCAGGTAGCTTGGTCTGTTCAGCAAAGGCAGGCAAAAACTTGTCTAGGTTTGTCCCAGGATGGCCTCTTCCCTCACATTTCTGCACTGTGACTCTGTAACTTCCTTCACAGCTGGGCTGTACTGTAGCCAGGAGCAATCATAGATCTGCAGAGGCCAATAGAATGGGAATGTACCTGGTGTCTCATAATGATCCAGCAAGCCAGAAAGCTCAGTGTGGAACACTAAGAACTGTGTCACTTCCCCTCAGGTAACTTTCTGTACCCTGGTGGTTATGGGCTAGAGTGTAGGCAGTTCAAAGTTCCTGTACAGAGCTTCAGAACCGGGGCTCAGGAGGGTGGCTTAGTGCAGAGGTGAAAATGTGGGGGAATCAAGCTGGGCTCATCTGGAAGTTGTTTGGAACAGTGCTTATCACACTGTGCCTTGACGCCATATCTTAACAAAGCAGCTGTTGGCTCCAATTTGAATACAAAACAAGAGGCGGAATGGTTCTGCATCTTTGTGCACGTGGACAGCTGCTGTGTAGACAAAATAGACTATGAAGCGCAGACCGATGACTTAGCCATACAGGTAAAAGAAAACCACCTTGGAACTCATCGAAGCAGATTGGGAACATGTGGGCACATGGCTGTATTAAAAACATAAAAGAAAGCGCAAAACCCGGCCTGTGACCTTACTCAACCCAGTAGATCACTGAGAGACACAGCCTCTCCTGGAAATAAAAGGAAAGCGGTGGCAGCGGAGCCATCAAACTGCTATCCTACCATTTTGTGCATGTGTCAGGGGCAGCTGTCTCCGGGGCTTAGCGTACAGTCTCCACTTGTCTGTCCCTTCATCCTGTCTTGTGCCCTGCCTTGAGGGCTGAAGGTCATCTGTGTGGGCCCGTGTCTCAGGCTCAGCTCTGTGAGCCTCCGCCTGGGTTCATTCATAGCCAACCTTGTGCTGCGACTCCCTTTGCATTTATATCTGTTTCTCTACCTCAGCCTCTTTGAAGTCTGTGGCCTCTTTAAACCCTCTTGTAAGTATGTTGTCGCATACACACATGCCCTTTATGTGAAGTATAATAGGTGGTCCAAGAGTTCAAATTGATTAAAACTAAAATAAAAGAATTTTTCATTGCCAGTGGCCGTGTTATCAAGTAAAACCAAGACTATTCAGTAAACTGTAACCAATGAAACCAACATAGCTTGTGAACTTATTATCCTTCAATAAATTCTGACACTGTAGAAAAACACAAAGAAACCCACCTATATTTCTGACATAGCACATTCATGACTTAATGGCTCCTCTTGATCATTACCTAATGCCCTACCTACTCTGAAAGGTAACAACTGTATAGAGGGACCGTCACTTCCGTGGGCTACAAAGCAAAGTCTTACAACCTGTTTCTTGGAATCCAAGGTCTAGACTTTGCACACCTACAGCAAAAGCTTCCTGGGATGAGATCTCATGGTAAGGATCACTCACCATCGTTACTAACAAACACAGAACCCCAGCCAAGGCAGCTGTGGCACAATCCTTGACACCCAAGCAATAGGGCAGTTCCCGGAGGCTCTGCAGACATCCCGAGCAAGCATGATATTCCTGAAGAATGTGTCCAGGAGGGGAAGGAGCCCTGATGTACACCATAAGAGACTCAGCAAGCGAAGCTGTGTAGTTGGCCTAACCAATCATGCCCATGCTTATCAAATCCTCTGACTGGCATGGCTGTCATCATTCAACAGGAACTTAGGCTCAGGAAGGGAAGGGAAGTTGGCCGTGGCCACAGGTCATACATGGCCCTGCTTCATGCCCACCAGTGGAATGAACACTCAAAGACAAACAACAGCGGTGTCCCAGTCAAAGAATTCAAGTTTCAGATAGACAGTTGGGTCCTGTTTCCTCCCAAGCAGTCCAGACAAAGGCATGCTGGAGGCTATCCTAGCCCTCGGTTTCCTGCCGCTCACAGGGACATTCCCAATTGCACTGGGCGGGGGGTGTTGGAGTGGTGACAGTGGCTTCATCTGAGTGCAGGAAACTCCAGAGGACACAGCTGAAGGTGGTTGGCTTTATCAGACACAGGCTGCGTCCAGGGAGAACAAAGGGGACCCCCCTTCCCCCCTCCCCCGGGCGTTCACAAGCACAAGTCTTTCCAGCCCGGTACAGCACCAGCTCCCTGGTGTCCACCCACCACCTCCAGGAACTCTCCCAAGGCCAGGATCAACCTCTGAGCTGATTGTAGGAGGAGAGTTTCCCTGAGGCTGGAGAGACAGGGCTTCCCCAGCCCGCTGAGGATGAGATCATGCTCTGTTTCGGGCCGGACTAAAAGATCCGTAGGCATAACAAAGCTGAGCCAGGAGATAGCCTGCATGACTCATTCGTAGGCTGAGCACTGGGGGCTTCCGGCCCTCAGAAGAGATAGACACAGAGGTTATTGTTGGCTCCGGAAGCCCCCATGGCACAGCAAGCTCAATGGGGTCATTTGTGTTTTCTCCCTAGTTCTTGATCAGAGTCCTCAAGGCTGCCTGGGCCCGGGCAGGAGAATCAATATTCAGTCACTCCCTCTGGGAATAAGACCCTCCCCAAATTGCAAATCAAGGCCTGTCCTGAGAGGCAGAAGCTTGGCCTTTAGTCACGATTTAAGACTCCAAGACTCAGGGGTTGAGGAGAAGGCTTAGGGGGTATAGGATCTGCTGAGCAAGCATGAGGGCCCGAGTTTGGATCTCCAGCCCCCGAGTGAAAACTGGGTGTGGTGACATGCTTCAATAATCCCAACACTGGTAGAGGGTGGGAACGCAGGAGGCTCCTAGAGGCTCACTGGCTGGCCGGCCCAGCCTGAACGGTGAGCTCCAGGACCTTGTTTCAAAATACAAGGTAAAGAGTAGTAAAGGAAAACACCCAGTGTCCACTCCTGTCTGTCACAAGTGCCTAGGCGTGCGCGCAGGCGCAGGTGCACCCTACCCTTTCCCAGTCTGTAGAATTCATTCACTCTAACTCAGTCATTCATCCTCTTTCCAGTGAGGATGATCGATCTGAGCCAGAGAGACACAGACAGTGACCAGCTCAGACACTGAAGCCATAATGACTCTATACTTAAGTCTTCTCATCTCACTTCCCAACCTCCAGACTTAAAAAAAAAAAAAAAAGAATCAACTTTAGGCCAATAGAAGAAGCAGCTGCTCCACTTCTGTCATAACAGACTGCACAGGCTTTTACTGAGGACTGAAACACTCTGCACTCACACAAACAGTCTACCCCAGAACTGGGCCACCCTGGCAGACACAAGAGGACCGAGTCCAATGGTCTCAGCTGAGCACAGACGTGGGCCTTAGGCAGAGTGACTGAGGGGCTGCTCCAGATTTCAGACAAGTCAGAGGCTTGTCATGGGGCAGAAGGGAGAAGAAACGGCAACACATCTTAAAGTGTAAAAGGAGGGATGGGGAGACCAGTCAGTAGGCGAAGTAACTGGGCATGGTGCCTGTGTTCCTAGCACTCTGGGAGGCAGAGGCAGGCAGATATCTGTGAGTTCCATGCCAGCCTGCTCTACAGAGTGAGTTCCAGGGCAACCAAGCATATATAGAGAAACCCTGTCATGAAAACAAACAAACAAACAAAGAAATCAACATATAAATTCAGACAAGCAGGTGTTGTGAATGGTCTTTCTAGGCCGATCCGTGGATATAGATGCCTCTACTGAGACCAGAGCCATAGATAAGTAAGTGTCCCATACAGAGGCCAGCAAAAGCCTGGTATGTACTTCTGTTCACACCCTTTTGAGCTCATCAGGCAGGTTGAAAACCAGCGATAGGGAAGGCACCAGAAACCAGAGCCTGCCCACTGCCCAGCTTTGAGCCAAGGCCCAGGCCCTGGAGGCCCAAGTTGTTTCATGCTCTCAGGCTCCAGTCCGACCTTGGAAGTCTTCCACCCGCTGCCTGTACTGTTACATTGTGTGACAAATTACTACAAAGTTAGCAGCTCAGGACAACACCTCTGTGTTTTCTCATGGTTCCTGAGGGCCAGAGGTATGGACAGAGTTTATTTGCATCTTTTTGCCCAGTGTTCCCTGAAACTGAAGCTATTTGCTGCGCTGCGATCTGGTCTGGAGGTTCATGCAGAAAAAAACAAACAACAAACAACAACAACAACAACAAAAAAAAAAATCTAAATCCACACTCATTCTTTCTTTGGGATGGATGTATGGAAAGGCAGCTGGTTTTGGGGGGGGGTTGGGGTGGGGGGAGAATCAGCTGGAAACTGCCTTGGGGGGGGGTGGTCCCAGATTCTGCCTGTAGCTCCTCTCCAAGATGGCTTCTGTCATGCCTTCACGGAGCGGCTCCCTTTTTAGGAAGGGTCAGCTGCTCTTGCAAAGTTTCTTCCGCATTGGAGCCAGAGTCGTGCAGAAGGGTCTGCTTTGATGACTTTAAAGGCTCTAATTCCATAGGCCAAAATCCCTTCACCTGGCTAGAAATGTGTCATTGGTCCTCCACTTGAGAAGATGTTTATAAAAACACCAGGGTGAGAAGTCTTGAGCCATTTGCATGGTCTGAGGCTCTCCCAAGGCCCAAGACCTCATTCTACTGAGGAAAGGATGTCCTCAAGATGTAACTTCCTCTGGGATCTGTGGGGAAGGGCTGGTGGGATGCAGTTGGATGCTAGGGCCAACTAAGATCACTAAGATGTACAGGGCCTACAGTAAAGGAACACGGGGAAGGCGGGTCCTGCTGGGAGGGCTGGCTGTCTACACAGGTTAGATAAGTGAGAGGCAGAGAGAGCTGGCCCTGTGCATGCCTGTGAGGGCCCCTGAATTTCCTTTCTTCCAGCTGAGATGATCCCAAAGGAACACCTTAGCCCTCACAACAACAGCCTCCAATACGGGAGCCCTCTGTCCTCCCTTTGCCCTTTCTTCATGAGGTTTGCGAAGGTCCTTAAGGGTCTACTAAGGGCTAATGGGCCATGCTGTACATACACCCTAACTGAGGGTCAGTGGGAAGATCGTCATGGGTAGATGTGATCTCAGCCTGTCAGGCTTCCTCCTCCAGGGAGCATCTGTGTTAGGCAGGAACAAGCAGGCCTCCTCCACCCATGGAACTCAGACCTGAGAATGGACCTTCATGCCAGGTCAGAACTTCCAGGGCCCACAAAACTGTTTGGTCTGACCAGGGCTGCTATCCCCAGGCCTTGGGCCTTGGACTTTCTCCAAAATTTCCTCACATGAGCCACTGCCTCTGAGAGCTTCCAAGGCAGCTGTTGAAGGGAGGGAATAAAGAGCAAGATCATGCCAGCTATGGAGTGGAGGTGGAGGGAGTCCTGACTCCTACACTGTCTCTCACAGAGGAGGGGGAAGAGGAGGAGGAGGAAGAGGAGGAAGAGGAAGAAAAAGTAGGCTTTCCTTTCTTAAAAGCCCTCAATTACAGTAAGTGTTCAGACACTAGTGTTGGACCCTCAGGCTAGCACCCACCATAATACCTCAGAACAGCTAGTTGTTCAACCGCTCACACTGTGAGGAACAATCTCCCTGGAAGATCTAAGGGCACCTAGTGGACAGGCCACTGTTGGGACCTGGCCAGCCAGGGCCATATAACACCCTGTACGTGTTAATAGTGAATGAAATGCCCTGTCCTTACTGGCCACATTCCCAAGTGGAGCAAGGCTGGTCCCTGTGTGCGTCTGGTATTTCCATTCCTGTCTGTTCCTTGGCGTTTCTGATTATCCTCAGATTCGGTACCTGCCTCCCAGACTCAGGGCCCGTTATGTTTTAATCCTGGTCATATGGCCACTTCCTGAGATATCAGATGAGGGGATCTCTTTTGTGATTGCGAGAGATTTGCTATTAAATTTCTTCGTACAATCAAAACTGGACAAAGCTATGTCCCCCAGAGAACCCTTAGCTTAGTGTGGGGCATGGGAGTTACAGCCCTAGAGTGGCTGGCCCTTTGTTACCAGAGGGGATTTTGAGGTATCCCATGATTCAGTGTCCAGGTACTTTGTGTCTGAACAAAGAATTGAGGGGGACACAAGTTACCAGGGAATCATGGTTCCTTTGTGCAGATTTTTCAGCCTTGTTGATAAGACGATCTTAATATGGACTCAGAAGCAAACTTTCGTATCATTTTATCTGAGTCTGAGAGGAAAAACCACACTGCAGACACACTGTAAATCTCAGCAGCTTCTGGGAGGAAGGAGCTGGAGAAAAGGAAGAGAGAAGGCCATGCCTTTTGAGTCAGAGTCAGCAGCAAAGGTCTATACGCAGCTATGTGGACAAGAGGATACGGCGTCTTCTAAGAGTAGGAGAGAAATAACAGAGTGTCAGGGCAAGCTTGATCGGGAGTCTGGTCCCTTTGCAAAGAAGAGATAGAAGGAGGAAAAGTTTTAAAAAGCATCTCTGCCTGGCAAGGTACTGCATGCCTATAATCCCAGCACTCGGGGAGGCAGTGGATCACTGTGAGTTCGAGACTGGCCTGGATTACAAGGGAGTCTAGGACAGCCATGGCTACACAAGATGGGGGTGGGGGGGGAAGCACCTCTGAGTTAGAACTCAGGAGAGTGGGCAGGCTCAACAGTGAAGATCTGTTGGTAATTACCTGGAGGGAGGGGCTCCTTGGGTAAATAATACATTATCTCATGAAGGGATAATTATTCTTCCCATCTCAGCATGTCATCAGGGCTAGCCTCTCAGCCAGCTGATTGACAGGCCTAGTTAGAGTAATTCTTCAGAGAGCAGACAGTAATGGGTAATACTGTAATCTCTGGAGCAGAACTGAATGTCATTTCACCAGCCCAGGGCTAGAGGAAACACTTAGATTCTGTTCAACAAAGTCTTAGTACTAAGATGTTTTCATACGGTATTTTACTTCTCACGATTATTTATTTATCTATTTATTTGAGGCACAGCTTCTCTGTGTAGCCCTAGCTGTGCAGGAACTCTCTCTGTAGACCATGCCTTGGATTGCTGAGATGAAAGGTGTGTGCTCCTATGCCTGGCTTCTTTAGGAAGAGGGAGTTGTGATGTTTCCTTCTTTGCAAATTGGAGTAGTGTTTCAGAAATGAAGGTGGAGTCCAAACTTTATCATGAAGGACCTGTCTGTTCGTTATGGCCTTCATGCCTGCTAACGCAGAGTTAGGTACCTAACACCTTGAGGGCAGTCAACATCCGGGAGACTTTGTCAGGGTCCTCAGAAGGCCTGGCCCAGGCAAGCTTACAGGAGAGAAACTTCTCGCAGTTCTGGACCCAGGGGCTCCTTCTGTCTGTGCTCATGAACTGGCCAGGGAAAACCTTCACAAACCAACCTTCCCTACAACTATTTGGTACTCAGTGGCTCATGCTGACTCAGCTTGCCTGCTTCACTCTCTTGAGCACTGAACCTGATCTTTGGACTCCCTCATCTCTGTCTCTTTTTCCCACCCACCCACTCACACATCTAGGGCTATGTGGGCAAAGAGCTGAGCCTCACAACAGCAATGGCACAAGCCTCCTTAGGAGGTTGGCCAAGGCCAGGCATTGTTGCTCACAGAAGAACTGGCCCTCTCTGGCTTCTTGGTTAGGCCCGCTGTGAGCTCACCTTTCAGTGAGGAATTCACCCCTGGGAAGGGGAATCCAATGATTACACATTCCTGAAGGCTGAGTCATGCCTGGCTGGGGCTCTAGCATCTGGAATGTGCTTGGGTCATTGGGCTTCAGGGAAAGAAAGGATTTCTGCCTAATCTGCATTAGGCTAGCCCCAAGGCCAAAGGCTGGGGCCTCCTTTCAAGGAAGAGAGGCCCAGGCTTTGACTCTGACGCCATTAGGACAGTGGTCCTCAAACTGTGGGTCACTTCCTCTTTGGGGTCAAATGACCATTTTATAGGGGTCGAATATCAGATATTTACATTACAATTCATAACAGTGACAAAATTACAATTATGAAGTAGCAACAAAAATAATTTTATGTTTGGGGGGTATCACCAAATGTGAGAAACTGTGGCGAGGGTCACAGCATTAGGAAGGCTGAGAAAACTACTTGCAGTATGATATTGCCACAAGACCTGCTAGGGGAGGATTGTTGGTATTTTAAAAATGATGCCACATGCACACAACAGGTCTTATATGAAAGAACTTATTCAGGGGAAGAGTTAGGACCTAAGTGGGCCATGAGGGCAGAAAGATAGAGACAGAGATGGGGGGAGATGGTGCCCCAACAGAGAGAGGGGAGAGAGCAAGAGAGGAGCAAGAGAGCAAGAGAGAAAGGTAAGAGGTTGGGGTCCTTTTATCCTGGGCCCCCGTGGGCAGCAATCAATGATGGCATCATTAGGTGCCAGAGCAACCTGGGAGTGGGCTACTACATCGAGATTTATGAACTAACAAGGATCATTTCCAAGGAGGCAGCACAGAGACTGGTATCCAGGGATCCAGGTTATGTAGTTTCTGTCTGGTTTAGAGTTGGTTTTTATTGCTCTTGTAGGACAAAATTGAAGAGGTCCAGGCCAAGCATGGCCTTTCTTTCCTACAGTGGCCCTGGAAAAGGAGCCATTTCTTTACTCTCTTCTATCAAAGATTCCCCGAGGTCAAGGTTTGGTGAGGCTCTGGCCTCTCTGGCTCTCCTTGGAACATGGCTGTTAAGTTCTTTGCCCTGGTCCTATCCAGGAATCTGTTATATAGTCCATGTTTTTACTTACTTATTTGTTTGCTTTCCAAGACAGGATTTCTCTTGTAACTGCCCCTGGCTGTCCTGGACTCGCTTTGTAGACCAGGCTAGCCTCAAACTCACAAGAGATCTGCTTGCCTCTGCCTACCTGAGTGCTGAGATTGTTAGAATTTTTAAAATGATGCACACAACAGATATTATATGAAAGAATTTTTTGGATGGAGTTGGAGAGAGAGAGAGAGGGAAGGAGAGAGATATGGTTGGGGGAGAGAGGCTCCCTGACAGAGAAAGAGGAGAGAACAGAAAGGAGGGCAAGATAACTAGAGAAAGGGAGTGGGTGTGGCAGACCAGGTTATATCTGGAGTACCTGGCTCAGATGGATGTCACAGGATGCAGGTAATGACGTAAGATGTTGTCAGGACCCTAAAGGTCCCCTAAGGGCTGGCCAGTTGAATTGCCTGCACAATATAACAGGGATTACAGGTGTGAGCCACTGCGCCCGGTTTAGTCCATGTTTTTATAACTATGTCCAGCACGGGCAACTGATGTTGGGGAGACACACTACCCCATAGCTGTCATCACTGAGGACTTGTGAAAGGGCTTAGTACTGTGCTGGGCCTTTCACAGAGTGGCCACATGCTCTGGCTTGCTGGAACAATGCTGGGCCACTGGGATATGTGCTGAGAAATACAGCTCTCATTTTAAAGAAATAAGGATATTTATTCTCAGTCACACATGAGTGACTATGACCCAGGAACATAGATTCGGGTTGTGCCAAATAATGTGTTCCACAGTAATGTGTTTCACAGTAGTTACATGAGCATTTATAGTCACAGAATGGCAATAGACATAAATGAAAGCATTTTCCAAATATGGTTATGAGGACTGCAGACAGGTAGGTCACAGCGAAAAGGGGAAATCTCTACAGATTTCAGATGTTAGCCAATGACATTCTTAGCTTTTAGGCAGGTGGAAGGCAGGGACCAGTCAAATTAACACATTCCAAAGGTTTTATCTGACAGGTGAAAGGACTTTGGATCAGACCAGCAGCAGGCGATGAACGGCCTATTAAACCAGTTTACAGATAGTCCAAGATAACTCCAAATCCCTAACATTTCGATTCTCCACAATCAGGAGGCGGGAGTCAGTCAGCCCTACAGTCTTTTACATAGGTGTGGCTTTATTCTGGGAACTCCAGTTCATAGATGATTTTTCCCAGTGTGGAAAACTGGAAGGTAATTTCACAGTGTTCCAGTGTTCCAGCTAGAAGGCAATTCTACACGTACCTGTGCTTTCTGAGAAGTTTTATGTTATTTTGTGTTCAAGCCTCATGGTACCTAAGAAGAAAGGCATCTCTGTTGTACCACGAAGGAAACGAGGCTATATTGAAGTGACTTGCCCAAGACCACACAGTCAGCAAGGGCCACATCTGAAAGTGGCTGGGAACTCAGATCTTGGCTTCAAGGCTCTTTTGCTAGGCAGCCAAGCAAACTTCCTAAGATTCTTTGCTTGGTGCTTTGGAGGACCTCGAGCAATATCTCAACATGTTAGAACAATAGGGTCCTGTAGTTAGCTCTCTTCCCAGTCCCACCACTCGGCACTTGTTTTGTTTGTTTGTTCTGTGGCTTTTCAAGATAGGGTTTTTTTTCTGTGTGGCCTTGGCTGTCTTGGACTCACTCTGTAGACCAACCAGGCTGGGAACTCACAGAGATCGGCCTGCCTCTGCTTCCTGAGTGATAGGATCAAAGGCGTGTGCCACTACTGCCCAGCTTGGCACTCATTTTTTTTTTTTTTTCTGGGCAAAGGTGCTATGCACAGCAACACCTTTGTATCAGCAGCAACATGACACAAGAAACATCACTGTGCCTACCTGTGGCAGGTGTCACACAGGGTCCCATTACCAGATCTCTACACCAACCCTGCCAGCTGAGTGTCAGGAGGAGGAGGCAGCACAGAGACTGGTATCCAGGGATCTCAGCTTTGAGCTGAGTGAACTCTTTATAGTGAGGTGTAGAGTGATGGATACACTGTGGAACTTGGCAATAGAGTCATGTTTTGGCCCTAAAGGGCGAGGGCTCTTCTGTTTCCACAGCAGAGCCACAAATGGCTTCATTTGTGTCATGTATGAACATGTACGAACCCCAGGCTTCTCCTACCAGGGAAGGGCACTCTACCCTCTGAGCAGATCTTTACAACACACACTCTTCACGACTTGGGCAGTTGCTACATTTCTTGGTTAGGTTTAACCTGAAGATCTGGTTACTGCCCTCAGGATATACCCGTCCTTGTAAACCTGCCTAAAACATACCTGCTTGGTTGATTAAACAGCCTATACCTGGGCAGGGCAGAGCGGAATAGGCATGGCTAGGGTTCCAGGCTTTTGAGGAAGAGAGGAAGAAGGAGACACCACAATGGGTTAGCCTGGAGAAGAAACCACATGGGGCCAGAAAGAAGAACTCCAATAATGGTGTGAAATGGCCCAGATGGAGAATAAAAGCAAGTATTCAAAAGATTATGAATGGAAGGTAGAATGGTTAAGGAGGATGGCATTGGATGGGGGCTGGGAGATGGATGGTGAGGATATTGACACAGTGTGAGTGAACTATCTGCCTGGCCCAAGGTAAATAAGGCAATTATAAAAATCTAACAGGTGCCTGTGTCTTGTTATTTGTGATAGCAGGTTAAATAATACTGCCGTGAAAAACATAGGGCTAATAATAAATACTTTATAGCCCAACACTGGTAATATTTTATTAATTACTACAACAGTTAGGAAAGGCCAGATTTCTTTTAGGATGGAGCACAGACATATCCAAGCAGCTGTGGAAAGAGCAATTTGTGAGGCCCTCACCCTGTGGTGGATCTATCCTCTTCCGCTTGCCCCACTGGCCTCTGGGGAAGAGGGATAAAGCAAGCACATTCCAGATGTTCCCAGGAAAACATATTTAGGAAAAGGATGTTTTCTCGAAAGTTACCAAAAATAGAGAAACGAAGAAGAGGAAAAGGCAACCTCTGATCCACTTAAAAGAGCCATTTCCCAGTAAGGACTTTCTAAGTCACAGATATGGCAGAAAAAGGAAAAGGCCAACAGCTTTAGCATAAAAATGTAAATCTCTGGCATACCAAAACCCACAGAAAGCAAAATGAAAGGAACACATTAGTAAAACACAAACATAGGGGCTAATAAGATGCCTCAGGAAAAAAAGAAAAAAAAAAAGATGCCTCAGTTGGGGCCGGGCAGTAGTGGCTCATGCCTTTAATTCCCATACTGGGGGAGGCGGAGACAGGCGGATCTCTGTGAGTTCTAGACCAGCTTGGTCTACAGAGTGAGTTCCAGGACAGCCAAAGCTACATAGAGAAACCTTGTCTCAACTTCCCCCACCACAAAACAAAACAAAAAAGATGCCTCAGAGGGTAAATGCACACGCTGCCAAGCTTGATAGTTTATTCTTTGGAGCCCACATAGTCTATAGAAGGAGAGAACTGACATGACATGTGCATGTCCACACACGTACACACATACTTATTAAACACGCAACCAATGTAAAAAATATAAGTATAAACAACAGCAAAATGGCAATGCATAGCTCAGAAAGTGATTTTTCAATTCCATCAAAGCCTCGTTAGAAAGATGGCCGAGTCAGGGGAGTACTTGCAAGCACAGGGACCTGAGTTTTATCTCCAGCACTTACATTAAAAAAATTAAAAAGGCTAAATGCTTGTAATCTTAGCACCGGGGAGGTAGAGTCAGGCATATCACTGGTGGCTCACTGGCCACCCAGTTTAGCCTACTCAGAGAAGTCCAGGTCAGTGAGAGACCCTGCCTTAAAAAACGAGGAAGATGGCTCCAGAGAAACAGCAGTGAGATTGACTTCTGGCCTTACACTTTACAGCCATGAACCCATAACTACATACCAAAAACCAGGTTAGACAAACAAGTAAGGTATGATGTCCACCCCCCTCCAAACTCCTGCATGACCAATAACTGAAAATGTGGCCTTAAGCATGTACTCTGCCACAAACTACAGCCCCGGACCCAAAACATGGTAAGAAAAGAAGATAATAAAAAAAAAAAAAAAAGTGGTTTAATAATTATGTTTTAATTGTTGTTGCTTATCACATAAAATAGAATTCTGAATTACCATTATTTGCCTTTTAGATAATAAGATTTTTCTTTACTGGTATTAGCCTAAATTGGAACAGACAAGAGTCGCCTCAAAGGGAGGCACACCAGCCAGGGGCAGCCCTTCTGGAAACCATCTGACAAATGCATCAAGGAAATTTAACAATAACAACAACAAAAATCTTGGCATTTTCTCTGAGGAAATAACTTAGACTTTCAGACAAAAATTTATGTACAGATATGATCAATAAAGAGGATGTTGAATACCAAAAAAGTGGAAACCCAGATGTTCTAAAATACATAATTACATGTTTTACGATACATCTGTAGGATTACATAGCCATTTCAAAGTATTTCTGAGGAATATTCATGCAAAGAAAAAAGAACCATAAAATACTAATAAAAAAGTAGGCTAGGATTCCAACTTGGAAAAGTATGTATATACATTATATATCTCACATACACTCGTACATATATGTATTTATACACACAGACACACACACACACACACACACATATCTCTGGGTTTCAGGCCAGCATGATCTGTTTCCAGACAGCGATAGCTATAAAGTGAGACTATGTCTCAGAAAAAAAAAAAAAACAAAAAAAAAACCAAACCAACAAAAACAAGGAAGAAAGAAAAAAAATTGTCTCCATTAATCACGTCTATCTATACCAGGAGAGGAATCAACAATGCTTTCTTCTCTGATGCCACATCTTACAACATGGAAGCTGCTGCCGTCCCCACAGTTCTGAGGAAAATGGATGTCTGCAGATGCTTCAGTGTTTCTGAAGTTAGACTAGAGCCTGGAGGCAGAGGAGAAGGCTGAGGTCAAGCAGCCGCATGGTAGGCTGCTTGGGTCTTTCAAGACAGTGGTGGTCTCATGGTGGACCAGTAGCCCAGAAAGTATTAGGGCCAGTTTGTTGAAGGTAGCTCTACCATGAGGGGCACAATCCTAGTGATCAAGGGCTGTGGGGAGCCAGGCCAGTGAGCCCCGTGTCTTGGCAGGGGAACAGGCTACTCTGCCTTCACAACAGACACTTCTCCCTGCTGACATGTATTGTTACGATAGATAATGATGCGGTGATTAGGGGTGCCATGACAGACCCATGCCAAGGTGGGACCCCTGAGAAATTGTGCCACACAACAGGTCTGGTATAAAGGAGCTTATTGGGGAAAGGAAAAGGAGTGAGGGTCTTGAGAAGGGGTAGAGGCAGCAAGTGAGCCATGACATGGTGGGAATAGAGTGAGAGCTGGGATAGAGAGGACAGAGAGAAACTGGAACAGAGAGAGGGAGAAAGCTGGGGGTGGCGGGGTTCCTTACATCTCACACACCTGGTGCACCTGGCAGCGGCAGGTAATGGCCAAAGGTAATGATGTAAGCAATTGCTAAGACCCTGAAGGCAGGACAGCTGAATCGCCTATACTCTAACAGTTTTATCACGAAAAGTTATTTTATTTTCTCTATGCTTTTCTATACTTAAAAAAAAATTCTGTATCAATTATATACTACTATAAAAACATAAAGGTTGCTGGGCATAATCCCAGTACTTGGGAGAGAGGCAGAGGCAGGAAGATCTCTGTGAGATTAAGGCCAGCCTGGTCCATGTAGTAATTTCCAGGTTGGCCAGGGATACATAGTAAGACCTTATCTAAAACAAACAAAACAAAATACATACACATACAGAAAGAAAGAAAACACTTAAAAGGTCATCAGAAAAATAATATACAGGAGCCTGGTGATTGATGGTGGCAGTGGCTTTAGTCCCAGCATGGGTCAAGGCTCGCCCTGTCCACAGAGTGAGTTCCAGGACAGCCAAGGCTACATAGAAAGACCCTGTCTCAAAAAACCCACTAACCAACCAAACAAACATGCTCTTACAACTTTTTAGACTTCTCCACAGTTTCATACATGTATACAATGTATCTTGATCCTATCCACCTCCATTCCCACAGGACCTCCTCCCCCACTTTTTTCTTTTACCTTCATTTTCTCCCCCTTCTCCTCCTCCTCTTCTACTTCTTTATAAGCCACAGAGTTCAATTAGTGCCACCCACATGTACAAGGGGGTGGGGCCGTCCACCTGAGCCTTGGCAAATCACCAGCGGTAACAGCCCAAGGCAAGGTTCCTCCTCCTCAGCAGCCACCAACTGCCAACAGTTCCTCCGCTGGAGATGGAGCCTCTCTCGTCCAGGATGGGATGCAGATTGGTTGGATCTTGTGCAGGTCTGGCACGGGTATCCATGGCTGTTGTGAGTTTATGAATATACCGGCCGTGCCATGTCTGAACGACAGCAAGCATTTCAGTGTTCCACCCATCCTCTGGGTCTTACATCCTTTCTGCCTCACTCTTCTGCAACTTTGTCCCCAAATGCTCTTCCTTTGTTCTTTCTTCCTTTCTTTTTTCTTCCCCCTTTGGTTTTTTGAGACAGGGTTTCTCTGTGTAGCCCTGGCTGTCCTGGCACTCACTCTATAGACCAGGCTGGCCTCACACTCAGAGATGCGCCTGCCTCTGCCTCTTCAGTGCTGGGATTAAAGGCATGCACAAACACTGCCTGTTTTTTTTTTTTCTTTTTTAGTGATTTATTTTAGTGTGTGTGTCTGTGTGTGTGTGTGTGTGAGAGAGAGAGAGAGAGACAGAGACAGACAGAGAATGTACTTGTGAGTGCTGGTGCCCAGAATCCACAGGCATTGGATCCCTTGGAACTGGAGTTAAAGTAACCTATGATACCATCACTGCCTTCCCTTCTAGGAGCTGCCAGGTGGAGAGAGAGAGAGCTCTTTGTCATCTCCCTGGGGAAAAGCAACATTCAAGCCAGACACTCCAAGCCCTTCCCTTATGAGGCAGGCACAAATCTTTCTTGATACCACTCATTATCAGGCACCATCAGGACACACACACACACACACACACACACACACACACACACACACACCTTTCCTTCTCCCGGCCATCCCAGGAGCCACCACCACCCAGAATCTGGAATCATTAGAAGTTGGGAGTTGCCACAGTACACAGCTGACATGTCTATTGTCAAGGCTCTGTACCCAAGCTACGTGCTGCCTGTCACCTCTGTCTCTTTGAATCCTCATAAAATTATTTATGAGCAGAGAATATAGTTACAGGCAGCTGGGTGAGGGAATCTGTAAATCTATCCTAGCTAGCAGGTTGCAGGAAACACATTTTCCATCATGTCCTTGTATAGTCAAAGGGCACAGAGTTCAGAAATTGACCTCGGAGGAGGCTGGCTTCCCTTTTCCTAGTCTGCTTACTGGAGGATGGGCAGGTTTGCAGGGCAGCCCGGCTGTCCCAGGGTAATCCTGCTCTCACAATTCCAGTCCAGCAGATCTCTCTATTCCCTTGCAGTTCCTAGGAAGCTGTTCTGCTGAACTCAGACCTAGAATGGGTCTCTGGGGCAGGCATTGGAGGACACGGACCTTGTAGCCCTAACTGTGAGGAGAGCACTCTCCCCTCCCCTGCTTAATAACCCTAAAGGAAGCTATCTATTTTTAGAAGATATAAGATCATGGTGATCACAGCATCCTGGGCCTGAAGATACATGAGACATGCCTGATGGCCATCTACTTACAAACCTTTTCCTAGTGCTGTTCTCCATGTTCCTTATATCTAAACACAGCAACCCATTACGTCAGGACTAGCTAAAGTAAGTCTCATCCTATATATGGACTTGGCTAGCTCTAGTGTAGCTGCTAGGGCACTGAGTTGATAGGGATTCTGACCAGGGCTCAAGCCAGGCATAATAGGAAAGAAGTGCAGTGGCGCATTAGTGATGTCTGCTATGGGCACAGGCAGAGAGGTGAGTGCTCGGATGTGCTAAGGTGGCTGAGTGTGAGGGAACTCTGGGATATAGACTGTGGCAGTCTAGGGCAGAAAAGAAAGATCACAGAGGAAGGGAGTAGGCCCCAAATGAGATCTGCTAGCATCAGAAACCCTTATTAAGTTTAGGAGACTCTGAGGCCGTGAGTGTGGGCTCTTGTCTGGGAAGGCCTGCATGACTAAGCTTGAACCTGCTTTTTCCTTGGACCTAGGCAGTTAACAGTCTTGTCTTGAAGTTTGTTCCCTATGTGACTTTGGTGCTTGGTGGTGGGGTCAAGGGCTTGGATCTAGAAAAACATGCTAGCTAAGGCTGACCAAGCATTTGCTAAAGCTGGCTGGGACTGGGGTCTCCTGTCTTAATCCTTTCAGGATTCCACAACCAAGTACTGTACACCTGGGGCTATCAGCAGCTGAGATTCACTTCCCATGGTTCTGGAGACATTCACAAAACAGGTGCCTTGGCAGCCTGGGGAGAAGAACCCCAATACTACCAGACCTCCTTTCCCACCTGGAAGTGTAGGTCATGATAGCCAGCCACTTACTTTTCAGGTGGTAGCAGAGACCTGCAGAAGACCATGGTCCCTGGGCCGTGTCCTCCAGGTTCTTCTGTAGCTAATGCATTTGTTCCCTCTTAGACCCATTTAGCTTTATTGGCACAAGACAATGCCAGCACTGTCTTTAAGAGATGACTGGGGTTTAAGGCTTCTGCTCCAGGAGTGGTATTTTACTTATTTATTTATTTTTCATAAAAAAGTATTTTTCATACAGTATATTCTGATCACAATTTTCCCTCCCTCATCTCCTCCCCGATCCTTCCTATTCTTCCAATTCCATGTGTTTTCTCTCTCTCTTAAGAATACAAAAAACGGGGGCAGTTGGAGAGATGACTCAGAGGTTAAGAGCACTGGCTGCCCTTCCACAGGTCCCAAATTCGATTCCCAGCAACCATGTGGTGCTTCATAACCATCTATAATGAGATCTGGTGTCCTCTTCTGGTGAGCAAGCACACGTGCAGGCAGAACACTGTATGTATAAATACATACACAAATACATACACAAAGTATAAATACATAAACAAATAAAAAAAAGGAAACAAAAAGGCAAATGAAAAGGAAAACAACCAAGAATAAGACAAAACAAACAAATAAAAAAGGAAGAACACAAGAAACTGATACATACGCAGAGGCCCACATATACAAACGAAATCCATAAAAACGTACATTGTGCTGGGCCTGGTGTCACATGCCTTTAATCTCAGCACGTGGGAGGCAGAAGCAGGCAAACCTCTGAGTTGGAGGCTACCCTGATCTTACAGGGCAGGTACCAGGACAACCAGGGCTACAACAGAGAAATCCTAGTTCAAAAAACAAATAAACAAACATAAAATCGGAAACCATAATATAGAAGCAAATGACCAGTAAAAAAAGGCTAAACAAAGCAATACAAGGCAAACAAAAAAAACAAAAACAAAAAAAAACCTCCACAAAAAGCACACTGAGTTCATTTTGTGTTGGCCACCGACTTCTGGGAATGGGGCCTGCCCTTAAGTGTGGTTTGTATGTATACCCGGTGAGACTCCCTTTTTGAAACTTGGGGATGGAAACTTGTGTCTGTTCCCATCTCAGCACTGGGACCCTGTCTGGTTTGGATCTGCAGGCCCTATGCATGCTGGGATGGCTGCTTTCTGAAAGGGTGAGTTTGCCCTCCGTCCCTTGTCCTTGCTCAGCTTTTCTATGTGATGATTACTAAGAAAGCCCTCACTAGGGGCAGCCCAGGGATTTTAAGTTTGCCAGCCTCTGGAACAATGGTTTTCACCCTTCCTAACACTGTGACCTTTAATACAGTTCTTCATGTTGTAGTGACCCCAACCATAAAATTATTTTGTTGTTACTTCATAACTGTAATTTTGTTAGTGTTATGAATAGTAATGTAACTATCTGACATGCTACCCCTGTGGGGGTTTGAGACCCACAGCTTGTGAGCCACCGCTCTACCAAGTCTTGGGGATTCTGCCCCAGCAGCATAGCCAGGGTCAGTCAACAGCGGCAGAGACTGAACTGAAGTCATCCACAGCACCCAGGGTGTGAGGTTCTCTAAGAGTCACAGGTTGTGCAGACATTGTCAATACAGATTTTTAAACACGAGGGTTGAAAGAAAGAGGGGAGCCCTGGGAAAGACGAACACATACCCTAGTGTGGGTATGACCTTCCCAAGGGTAGTCACAATAGAGGGTCTTAGGGGACATACAAGCCATTTGGGTGGCTTTCCGTCACATCTGAAAGGGTTGCTAAGACGCTCCCTCTGGCTTTCTGATAAACTCGAGCATGGGCTGGTTCAGGATGTGCGTTGGATGGGATCGCAATCGGAGGAGGGAAAGCCAGAAGCCACCAGGGTTGCACAAGGTGTTCTAGGGTGTGTTCTTTTAAGGTACAAGGGTTTTCTGGTGAGATTCCTAGAAAACTGCAGGTACTTATAGTTAGGAAAGGAAAAAGGCCTTAGGCAATTAATTGTTAATTGCGACTGGATTTTTGACTATCAGCAGGCAAGAGGCTTTAGCCACACTTGCTGTGAGAGACCCCTTCCTTCCTTCCTTCCTTCCTTCCTTCCTTCCTTCCTTCCTTCCTTCCTTTTTTCTTTTCTTTTTTGTTTTTTTTGAGACAGGGGTTCTCTGTGTAGCCCTGGTTGTTCTGGAACTAGCTCTGTAAACCAGGCTGTCCTCGAACTCACAGAGATTCGCCTGCCTCTGCCTCCCAAGTGCTGGGACTAAAGGTGTGGGCTACCACTGCCTGCCTAGGGACCCCTTTCTTTTTCCTAAGCCCTTGTAATATTCCCTGGTAATATTCTTTCTTCCTGCCTCAGTACCTCTGTCTAATTCACACAGAAATGCCCTGTGTATTACAGGCATCCCAGGCTTCACACCAGCTGAGCTTCCAAAGCTGCCATTCCTCTCTTCCTTCCTCTTCCTCCCCACTTTCACGGTCACTGTAGATGGTCACTGTTGAGTCAGTTAAGCACAAAAGAAGGGACAGAGAGGAAGAAGGAAGGCTTGAGCTGTGCCTATGGCAGCCATTGACTCTCTTCTTGACTCTCACATGCCTGCTGGGCTTCCTTCCCGAGGGGCATGCGGTCCTTCTCAACTGTACTTCTTCCTGCATCTGTGTTTTACCATCTCTGACCGCTCTGTGACATACTTGAGATGAGGCAAAGCCAAAGAAGATGCTGGCTGGACTGTCCTGCTGGGCAGTCGGGTGATTTTATCTATAAGCCATGGTGCTCCTTTCAGGGTTGGACAGGAGAGGAAACCTGTGACTCAGATACCTCTAAGTGGCACGGAGATGCCATTGCCTGGCTTGAGGCATAGACAATTAACATGGCATGCTTATGACGTTTTTTTTTCCCAGGAGGTACTCGATACAGTGGTTCTGGATTCTTCCTGTGGGGAGCCTAGGATATGAAGTCCAGCATTTTGTTCCTTTCCTTTGGGGTCTTGAAGCACTTCTACCAATCGTAGGTTCTGGAGATTTCTTAGCTTTAAAGCTGATTAGTTGCTGAGCTGGCTCAGATGGCAATGGCACTGCAAGCCATAGCCTGGTTTCAGCTCAACCCTCGAGTCCATATGCTGGAAGGAGAGGACTGAGTCCTGTGTATTGTCCTCTGACCTCCTCCACCACGACCACCATCAAACACACACACACACACACACACACACACACACACACACACACACACACACACCACTGCTGTCTGACTCTTGTATTACCTGCTCTGTCATTCTGAAATGGTTCCTCTCTCTTGGAAAACTCTTAATCATCTAAAGTTCTACATGAAATCTTACTTCCTAGCCAGACCATGTGGCACATTAACTGTAATCTCAGCACTCTAGGAGGCAGAGGCAGAGGCAGGCAGATCACTGTGAGTTCAGTCTACAGGACCTGGTCCAGAACAGCCAAGGTACACAGAGAAACCCTGTCTTGAAAAAACAAAAATGAAAACAAAAAACAAAAAACCCCGAACCAAAACAACAACAAAATCTTACTTCCTCTGGGAAGCCTCTATAATGACATAAATCTTTGTATTCCCCAAATTTATATATCAGAAGTTGGGAGGGGATTTGCCTCTTTGTTAAGAGGCTCTAGGGACCTCCTTGCCCCTTTCACAGTGAAAGGGCCCTGTAAGAAGATTTCATCTATGACCAGATGGGAGGTCTAGGCATCTAGTCAGTGGTACGTTGAATTTGGACTCCAGCTTCCAGACCTGGGAAGAACAAATTTCTCCTCTATACACGCTATCTGATCTATCGTGTATTTTTTATTGCAGTCTGGAATGACTGAGGTTCCACTCCATGGGGTGGTGGTGGCTGAATGGTCACTTCTTCCCCTTCCTATCCTCTCCTTACCTCTCCAGCCTTTTTTTTTTTTTTTTTTTTTAACCCAGCTTTGGTCTTCTTTCCAGTTCTAGCATATTTTGACCTCTGCAACACCTGAGCTGGATCATCATAGCTTCTCCTCTTAGAACTTTTGGTGAGATATGGATCACATGGGTGTGTTGAGGACCTAGCTCGGGGCTTTCTTGAAGGTCACAGGAAGAGGCTTCAGCTGGAGTCACCTGTAAACCCAGGTCAGATTTGGGCTATGAGACTGAAGGTGTCCATCTCTACCCCAGACGGTTACCATAGGCTCCTGTATGTTTATGACTGGTCTTTGAATATGGAGTTTACAGTCGGGAGCAGGGTAAGGCTGTTGGCTACTGCCCGGCACAACACAAGCATTTTTCTCTGGAGCCAAAGGTCACTTCCTGGGTCACTGTGACACAGTCCCCAGCAGTGACATGAACAAGTAACATGTTCTCATGGCTCTAATTGTGCCCCAACCTTACAGTTTATTGGGGGGGGCTAAGGAAGGTCTTGGGTAGGTTTAGTGTCCTGCCTGGATTTCCATGGGACCCAGATCCACCATTGACTTGCTTAGGCTTCACTATGCCGATAGCCTCTTCTCATAGCTGCAAAGGATGGAAGTTGACTTTAAAGAGAGAGGGTGAGAACTGAGGGCAGGGAAACTTCGGGAATCCAGGGAACATGACCTCTCACCCGGGGAAGCCCTCTTCCTGATTGTACAGGTCACAGAAGTAAGGAATGTAGGTAAGAATCGAAGCAGGGGAAACATCGATTAAACCAACCAGCCAACCACTCCAATCCTGCTGGCTATGATTTCTCTGATTCAGGAATCTAGAGGATGTACTGATTTGGCAGTCTGTTCTACATTAGGAGTTGCAGGCATTTGATGGCTGACTGGCTTTCCTTTTTCTAGACGTTATCTGTGTCTTTAGGATTCTCCTGGTCTTTCTATGACTGTACTCTGGCTAGAGGGTTGGGTGGGGAGCAGGCCGTGCCTTTAAGTAACTTAATGCCTAGTGCCAGGCTCAGCCTGTGAGCGGGGCAATGACTTAGCCAGGAAGTTAAGTAGCTGGGAGTGGTGGGTGTGGCACCCACTTGCTGTGCCAGAAAAAACTTCTGTGACCTGTCTTTAAAGTCAAAATTATTATCATTTGGTTTCATTTTTTTCTGATCATCGCACTCTTTACATTCTTCTTGGAAATGTTCCTCTTTTTCTTTCAGGGGTGTAAAGGTTAGCCAATGGAATTTCTCCCCTGTGAAGGGGACAGAGGGACCAGGATGGAAGAGTCAGATGCTAGGAAAACAGGGTGGGGAGAGAGTGGCCAGAATGGCACAGTGAGTTGTTATGGAAGTAGATATGGAGTCTGGAACCAAACGTCTCGCCACTGTTCCAGGGATTTCCAAGGCTTGCTGAGGAGACTGCTAAACCCGGTGAAGGCGTCTCTGTTCATCTGTCCAAACTCAGCATCCACTCCAGGCTGAGGCTGTTGGGATTCTGAAACCACAACTAGGGCAGGAAGATGGAAGACCTGTCAGGGCTCCAGGCTGAGTGAGGACATAGCACAGGAACCCTACATGGCCCTCTCTTTCGGCCACCCCCGGGGCAGGGCAGGACACCCCTCGTTGGCAGTGCTGCTGACCTCAGGCAGCCAAGTGGACGCCCACAGCCCAGTAAGCTTTCTGGGCTTAGGCCCAGCTGGGGACATAGATTTGCGTCACCCCAATCATCCAGGCCACTTGAGTCAAGCAAATGAGATTTAGATGATTTAAAATAAGATTTGGACATGTTCCAAGCCAGGCTTCTGTCTGGAGAGGAAGAGTGCTGGGGTTGTCGACGGAGCCAACAAGTTTAGCCTTGTCTGCTTTTTCTTTCTTTTTTTTTTTTCCCTAAAAGAAAATGTACTTATAGATGACTTGAGCAGCACACACACACACACACACACACACACACACACACACACTCACACACACACACTTTTAAAGATCAAACTTAAAGAACTTCCAGTAAAGAATGAGCTGCTTTTAAATAGATTTCCAAGTAAGATCCTTTCCAGAAGTATTTGTTGGGGAGTTCTGGATTCCAACTATGCTTCTTAACTGTTCATTGATTTGGAGTCAGCTAGTTTCCCTGAGCCTCAGTTTCCCCATCTATACCACCTTACTGGGAGATGGTAACAAAGAGCCTTGCTGTATCCTGTCTGCCCAAATTTCTTGTGAATGAACATCCACTGCGAGCATAAAAGAGCATTTCAGATACAGTGTCCTCTAAAATGCTCGCAGGGTCCAGGTATGGGTACAGTCCCAGGATGCTGGCAATGGTGACACCACAGCCCTTTGTACTTTCCGGACAAGTCAGCTAAGCTTCCTTTATGGGACAAGTTACACCAGGCCCCAGAGAGCTTCTGGGTGTCCTGGCCTCAGTGCTGTCAGCCCCCATACTGCCCTCACTGCTTGGCTTGTCACACCAGCTGCTGAGCAGCCATGGTCTGAGCATGTCATTAAGACAGAGTTGGTTTGGTTAGGGATATTGGCCTAGTGACCCTGCCCCCATCTTGCACCAATCACTATGACAACAGCTCAAATGGGCCCCAAGGGCTTAGGAATCCCACTTCCACAGAGGGTGAGGTTGGCTGAGGTCAGACAAAGCAGGATTAATAGAGCCCTGTTCTCATTAAGCCACAAAGTGCCATTATGACAAGCTACAAGGGCCCAACCAGGAGATGTATGGTGCTTTCAAGTCACAGCCTGGTAACCTAAAGAGAACGTTCCCAGCACAGTCCCCAAAGTCACCATGGCACCTACAATCACAGAAGGACAGAAACAAATTGAAATAACCCAAATACCAAAGCAGCGGCCATCTTCCAAGACCTGGCACAGCTGTCAAAGGCATAGGCTCCAAATGACAGTGTTGATTACATTCATTAAACTCTCCATGACGCATGAAAACAAGTTCATGTATCATATGACATTCTTATGAGAAGTGACACATACAATAAAGTCTAAAAATGCTTCAGATTTGTTAGCGGCAGTTGAGTCTGAAAATTGAGATGACGTATAATAGTTCTCTGTCTATATTTTCTATAATGAACATGTACTTCTCCTGGTTTTCTTTTGTGCGTGTTTATATGCATGCGGAGGACAGGTCGACTTTGGGGACTCTTTCTTAATTATTCTCTACCTTATCTGCCAGATTTATTTTCTTTTTTGAGTGTGCATATGCACATGTGTGTGCGTTTGTGTGCCTATGTGCATGTGAGTGCAGGTGTGTGAGATTGGTGGCTTTAGGTTACCCTGAAGTTGGAGTTACAGCAGTTGTGAGCTGCCTGCTGGTGCTAGGAATTCAATTCTGGTCTTGTGGAAGAGCAATAAACCTCCTCAACTGCTGAACCACCACTCTAGCCCCATCCTACCTTTGCTTTTAAGGCAGGGTCTCTCAGTAAACCTAGAGCTCAGAATCCGACTAGAGTCGGACTAGAGTCAGTCAACAAGATCTTCTGGTTCCTGTTTCTCCCAGTACCCTGCGGCCACAGGAGTTTCTGGTCTTTTCCGCAAGTGTTCTGGAGAACAAACTTGGGTCCTCATTCTTGCTCTATGAGAATTTAGCTACCTCTTTGGTTTGTCTCTTGTATGCTATTTTATTTTTGTTTGTTAGTTTATTATCTATTTATGTACTTACTTATTTTGAAGCACTGGCTGATCTTCCAGAGGCCCCGAGTTCAATTCCTGCACTTAAGTAAATTAATTAAGAAAATTAAGTGTCAGACTCCTGCAAACAGACTGACAGTCTCAATATTCCACCTGTTGCTATTCTTTTCCACTTTCTCTACTCTGCTGTGTCTTTTTTGCCATCTTCTTAGGAAATACACATATGCCAGCCAGTGGCACCACATGCTTTTAATCCCAGCACTTGGGAAGAAACTCAAGCAGGGCAGGAACCTGGTGGCAAGAGCTCATTCAGTGGCCATGGAGGGGTGCTGCCTATTGGCTTGCTCCTCAAGGCTTGCTCAGTCTGCTTTCTTATAGAATCCAGGACCACCAGCCCAGGAACAGCCCCACCCACAATGAGCTGGGCCCTCCCCCGTCAGTCACTTAATTAAGAAAATGCCCTACAGCTGGTTAATATGTAGGCATTTTCTCAATTGAGGTTAACCTCCCCCCCTCCGCCCTTTCAGATAACTGTAGTTTCTGTGTCAAGTTGACGTAAGACTAGTCAGCAGACTCTCTTTTAGCTGGTAAATCCAAATACATGTTCACATTAAGAGGAGGCAGGGAGAAGATGCATCTCTGGCCTTTGTGCCAAAGAAGGGAACAGCTCCCTTCAAATATGGGTCTGTTTCTATGCTGTGGTCCTATGGAATCTCTGTGTTTATAATTTTACTTCCTGTTCCAGATTATCTTGGATACATGCCTTCAGTTTGCCCAGAATTCTTTGTTGTTGTTGAGGCCTGGTCTGGTGCTTAGCCAAGGCTGGCTTTGAACTCACAGTCCTCCTCCTTCAGCTTTGTGAGTGCTAAGGATTACAGGTATGAACCACTATGCCTAATTCATAATTCTATATGTGTGGTGCTTTGTTTCACCTGATGTTTTCAAAGTGGCATCAAGTTATCTCTAAAATGAAGTAGAATATAGTGAAAGGATGTTTTAAATGCCTGGGCTTGCAAAAGCAATGGTTCTTGGCTAGGCTCTCAAATCCTTCCAACTTTTCACTCAGTAGAATTTTTTTCTTTTTGATCCAATGATTGTTTCAATGTGAAATTACTTCTCTATGTCAAATACTTTAAAAGAAAAACCTGGAAACTTCATGATTTTAAACAAAGAGGCTTATAGCTGGATGGAGGTGGCGCACGCCTTTAATGCCAGAACTTGGGAGGCTAAGGAAGGCGATCTCTGTGTCTTCCGAGGCCAGCCTGGTCTACAGAGCAACTTCCAGGACAACCAGGGCTGTTTCACAGAGAAACCCTGTCTCAAAAAAATAAACAAAACAAAAACCCAACAAACAAATGAAAAAAAAACCAACAAACAGGCTTGTAAAAAAAATGGGATAAATGTATCAAAATTGAAAACAGTTTAGACTGAGAATAATTGACTACTGAGTGTTCAGCTCTAAATGGGACATCAATATCAGCCCCTCCAAGAATTCAAGGACCGTAGCAAAAGAGAGGGCAGAAAGAAAATAAGAACAAGAGGAAGAGAAAGCGTGTAGTGAAATGCTGTCTTCCAGACGTGACATGTGTATCATGCTCAAGAACCAAAGCAAGTGTAATTACCTGCACAAGTGTTCTGTCATGGATGGGAGAAAGGTCATAGGGTCCAATCTTTTTTTTTTTTTTTCAAGAGATATTGGCAGTTAATGGTTGTTTCGGTGCTACAGTCATTGCTAAGTTGCCTTTGCTTAAGTAAGTAAGCCCCATATATGCTAATGTAAGCAAACTTAGTTAAACTTAATGAGACACACAGATACACAAACACACACAAAGACATAAAAATAGTGGTGACTTGTTGGGAAAAATAATGAGTTCAATGGGAGCAGAAGAAAGGTGATCAAAGCTAATTCAGGGTGAAAAATGACTAAAATATATTACATACATATATAAAGTAGTCAAAGAATATTTAAAAAATTGTATGTGTACACACAAAAATAATAAAAAGTCA
>NW_026585644.1:28648838-28752521 GCF_907164565.1 Psammomys obesus
AAAGAGAGCCCACACAATGGGAACAAATATTTGCAAATCCTGATTAAGGATTTATAGCTAACATACATAAGGGATGCCACAACTCAATACTATCGAGACACATAATCCAATTCAAAAATGGGCAAAAGACCTAAACAGATGTTTCTCCAAAGATGATGTATAGTATCTAATAACACTCACATGAGGAGACAGTCAACACCATTAGCTCTTTGGGAGATGGCAGCCAAATCCACGTCAACGGGGGTAGCTACAAAGGACAGAGCGCCAGGAGGAGACAGATAGGAGCCTTTGGGCTCCTCTAGTATTTGCATTCACCTCTGAAAATGTAAAGTGGTGCACTTCAGGAAATGTTGTGCCACGTCCTCCAAACATTCAACATGGAGTTATCTTATGCCCCACCAATCTCTCTATGGGTCCATGAAAACTGAAGGCATAATTTTGAATGCACACACACACATACTCAAAATGAATGCATGCAGCATTACTTATAGCATATTTGCAGTGAAACAATCCAACAAGTGAAGTATAGATGGACAAAAACGTGAGGCATCCATAGACAGGAGTGATATTTGGTCACAGAGAGGAACAAAGCACTTAAAGATACATGCTGCAATAAGAACGAACCTTGAGATCTGTATGCTACTGAAAGAAGCTGGGATTACCAAAAAGTCATGTGCAAACACCATTCTGTTGGCAGAAAATGTCCAGAGGGAGATGAAGACAGAAAGTGTCCATCTAGAGCTTTGAAAGTGGGGGGCTTTGAAAGCTTTGAAGTGCTAAGTTATGTGGAATCTAGTTCTCTCCCTTTCTCCCTCCCTCTCCCTCTTGTTCTCTCCAGTACTTCCTTTTCTCTTTCTTTTTGACACAAGTTCTCAGCATGAAGCAGAGGCTAGCCTCAAGTTCATGTGTCTCATGCCTCTGCTTCCTGAGCGTTGGTATTAGAGGCATGTGTTGCCGCACCTGACTTGGGGTATCTTTTGGAGGTGATGGCTGTTCTAAAAACTGTTCTGGTGTTTTTGTTGTTGTTTTTGTTTTTGTTGTTTGTTTTAGGTTTTTTGGGACTGGGTTTCTCTGTGTAGCCTTAGCTATCCTGGACTCGCTTTGTAGACCAGGCTGACCTCGAACTCAAGAGATCTACTTGCCTCTGCTTCCCCAATTGCTGGGACTACAGGCATGTGCCACAGTACCCAGCCTGTTGTGTTGGTTGTATACTGTGAATGTAATCAAATCCACTGAACTGTATAGTCCACATGGGTGTGCTGTATGGTATGCAAATCTTATATTTGCATATATTCTAATTATAACTTAATAAAGCTATTGAAAAACATCTGGTATGATGGCACCCGCCAAAACAAGGTGGATGGCTCTTGACGAATGACAGCAAGGATGGCCTCTAGTACATTCACACACACACACACACACACATACACACACACACACACACACACGATGGAAAGAAATCTAATTCTCCAAACTTATATGTTAATGATATTTGGAGCTGGAGCCCCTTTGGGAGCTAGTTAAGACTAGGTGAGGTCATGAGGGTGGGGCCGCTGTGGTAAGTGTCTTAGTGGCTTTATGAAGAAAGGAAGGGAACTGGAGCTGGCATGCGTGCTGTTTCACCATGTGGTGCCCTCTGTCCTCAAGGCCAGATGCCTAGCAGATGACACACCACCTGCTCTTTTATTTCCCAGCCTCCAGACCCATTAGTCAAATAAACACCTTTTCTTTATAAACTACTCAGTCTCAAGCACTTTGTTATAGCAACAGAAAACAGACTAAGACGAGTCTCTATGGCCCCTGTCCTCAGAAGGTGTTACAAATAAGTGGGGCTGGTAGATTCCCTTTATAGGAATGAACTACCATTGGTCTTGCTAATGTTTAGATAACATCTGAGAGATGGCTTAGAGCTTGCTGCCAAGCCTGACCTCAATTCCCAGAACCCAAATGGTAGCAGAGAACAGATTCTAGCAAGCTGTCCTCTGACCTTCATACACACCATTCGCACACGTGATCCTCCAATAAATGTTTACAAATCGAGTAACAATTCATAAAGTTTATTGGAGTGAGAGCCTCAGACAGGGAGGCAAGAGGGGCCTGGCAGCTGTGGGAAGCTACCCCGCCTCTATTCCACAGGAAGCCCAGGAATGGGATAAGAGGTAGCTGTCCATGTGTCAGCGACTCTTAAGCGCTTGGGCCTTAGCTGGAGTGGCAAGTAGGTTTTAGTTTACACTCTTGGGCCCTACTTTTCTGGGGCCTGAATAGGCAACTTCATTTAAAGCCTGACCAGGGACAGCCCTGTGTCTGGAGGTCTTAGTTATAAAATCAGTGAGTCCGTGCCAGGTCCCTGGTGATTGGAGATTAGAACGCTGAAGACATGAGGGCAGATTGCCGGACTATAGTGGTCTTGAAGGATCTCTAGCCAGCTCGTGCCTCGAAAGCATGGTTCTGGCAGGTGTGGCCCGTCTCCTCCATTTCTTCTGCTAAAAACCATTAGATTACATTCCTAAAGCTAGCCGCCAAAGTCTATTGCCTTATTTGGCCATTTCCTCTTCCTGAGGCTTACTACCAAGATCCAGCTATCAAAGTATTGAAGTCCAGCAGTCAAAAGTCCCCTTTGGCTCAACTAATTAACATGCCCAATTAAAATTGAACACCTCATCTTAACATGGGATTTTTTCTTTACTTTTATAAACCACCATTTTCCTATGGGCCACATCTGTCTCCTCTCTATCCAGAGGCAGTCCTTTGTCCCCCTCTCTGGGACAAGTACCCCTCCCTACTCCCCTTTGTTTCCTTCCCTTTACCCCTCATCCTCTGTCTCCTGTCTTTGTCTCTTATTCCCTGCCCTTTGTCCCTCTGTGGCAAATAAATCTCCTTTGTGCTGAGAACTTGGTCTTGGGGTGTCCTGAGCTGATACTTTAGGGCCCTCTAAGCCACATCTCTGGAGGTCCCAGGGAGCTTTCCTTAACCCCCCTCCAGCTCGCTCAATTATGTTCGTGTTTCCAGGGTGTTCTCCCTCAGAATCCCACTGTTTAACCCCCAAGGAAGATGTTTTCCTTTTCTACACAGAGGCTTCACATATGTTATTAAGACAATGGCATGTTGGGGATCAAACCTAGTTTGCCAAAGCCAGAAGTCTACATGCCCTGCCCCCATCCCTGGACCCCACCTCGTCATTTCTGTACCCCAGTGCTAGCTTCCCTGTAACTCAGGCTCCCTGAATATGACCCCTCTAAATCTGAGGCAGGGAGCTTCCGCTTCGGGAGAAAAGGAGAAAGAAGCATGGCTGTCCCTACTTCCAAGCTCTGAATCCGTCTCTCAGAATGCCTGTTGTTGCCAAGAAAGATGAAGCAGATGTCTTGGCAGTAGCTTCAAACACTTCCTGCCAAACCAGGGGAGAGCTTGTCTTCAGTCTTGCTGCAGCCAAGACAGACAAGCCCCAGCCCACATTAGTCACAGGAAATGCATGCACACACTGGAGAGCATCTCAAACCTGGGAGGCCTGCAGCTCCCGGCAGAAGCCTCTCTTTAGCAGGATTTCTCTGCCTAAGTTGCTTGGCAAAGCTGTGATAGGCTTCAAGTGTCGAGCCTCTATCCCTCTACCCAGCCCTTGGGCTTCCCAAGTCATCCCCTTCTTTCCCATGATGCTTTACTCTATGGTGTCCTGGCTTGGTGGGGAAGGACACCTGCCAGGGAAATGCTATGCTACTCTAACACTCTTGGTTGTTTCTTCTCCTTCTCCTTCTCCTTCTCCTTCTCCTTTTCCTTCTCCTTCTCCTTCTCCTTCTCCTCCTCCTCCTTCTCCTTCTCCTTCTCCTTCCTCTTCCTCTTCTTCCTCTTCCTCCTCCTCCTCCTCTTCTTCTTCTTGCTCCTTTTCCTCCTCCTCTTCTTCTTCAAGGGGATTTAGAAACTGCACATAACACAAAATTTACCATTCTAATTGTTTCCAAGTGTCTAGTTCAGTGGTATTTAGTACACTCACTGTGTGGTGGAACCATCCCACCACCCCTTTTGTAATTCATGTAAACAGTTTTCTATAGCATGTGGCCACTCTGAGTGGCTTCATTCACTCAGCTTAGAGTTCACTCATACCTTAGCTATACTTCATGTACTGTATGGCCGAATTAGTCTCTTGTAAGATATACAATACACATTGTCTTTATTCACCCACCAGTTGATGGACATTTGGGTTGTACTAATGAAGTGTTATGAAAATTTTTGTATATTCCATTTATTCAAACATCCATCTTCAGTTATCTTGCCTGTGTAACCTAGTCATGGGATTGCCTGGTCATATAATTTGTATTTTAAAATCCTGATAAATGTTTTAATAACTACCAAAACAAGCTAGGTTTAATCCCAGCACTCAGGAGGCAGAGACAGGTGGATCCTTGAGTTCAAGGCTAGGCTTGTCTACAGAGTAGGTTCCAGGACAGTCAGTGCTATACAGAGAAACCCTGTCTCAGAAAAAAATAAAAATTATCAGTTTCCTTTCTTTTTTTTTTGGGGGGGGGGGGAGGTTGTTTTCCATGCTCATGTTGATAAACTTTGATGCAAAAAGGTTTTGTGATTTGATCAAGTTATATCCCACCCCCCACCCCTTTGAGCTAATTGTGCCTAGCATGCACGAGGTCCTGGGTTCAATCCCCAGCACTGCATAAACCAGGCATGGTGGCTCACACCTATAACCTTAGCACTTAGAAGCGAGAGGGTCAGAAGTCTGAGGTCATGCTTGGGTACAAAGGAAGTCTGAGGCCAGCTTTTTCTGCCTCAAAAAGCTAGAAAAATAGAATCACGTTGCAGAGATGTACAAGTATCTATCTGAATTCTCAGTTCCATTCCATGCACTGCTTCTTCTCCTTCTTCTTCCTCTTCCTCTTCTTCCTCTTCCTCCTCCTCCTCTTCTTCTTCCTCTTCCTCTTCTTCCTCTTCCTCCTCCTCCTCCTCCTCCTCCTCTTCTTCTTCTTCTTCTTCTTGCTCCTTTTCCTCCTCCTCTTCTTCTTCAAGGGGATTTAGAAACTGCACATAACACAAAATTTACCATTCTAATTGTTTCCAAGTGTCTAGTTCAGTGGTATTTAGTACACTCACTGTGTGGTGGAACCATCCCACCACCCCTTTTGTAATTCATGTAAGCAGTTTTCTATAGCATGTGGCCACTCTAAGTGGCTTCATTCACTCAGCTTAGAGTTCACTCATACCTTAGCTATACTTCATGTACTGTATGGCCGAATTAGTCTATTGTAAGATATACCACATTGTCTTTATTGCCTGTGCCAATACCACACTGTTTTCGTTAGTCTAACTCTTAGTAAGTTTTGAAGTCAGGATCTATGATGTCTTTAATCAACTCTGTTTGTTTGTTTGTTTTTCAAGACTGCTGTGGCTGTTCAGAAATTTTCTATATATTTTATTCCTCTGCGACAAGATGTCACTCTATAGCCCAGAGTGGCCTATAACTCATGGAGTGACTCGTGCTTCAGCCTCCAAAATGCTGGGATTAGGCGTGAGGCATCGTGCCCATCTCCATATGCATTTTAAGGTTAGCTTTTCTGTTTCTGTTTTATTTTCTTTTTAAAGGCCACTGGGATTTAGATATGGATGACACTGTCCTTTATATCAAACTGAAGGTTACTACCTTCTAAGAAAATGAAGCCTTTTCAAATGAGACTTATTTATCTAATTGTTTTATGTGTATAATGTTTAGCCTGAATGTCTGTGTGTGCACCATGTGCAAGCAGTGCCCTCAGAGGCCGGGGAGGGCATCGGAGCACGTGGGTCTAGAGTTATAGATGGTTTGAGTTGCCATGCGGGTGCTGGGTCCTCTGCAAGAACAGTAATGCTCCTAACAGCTGTGCCAACCCTCTAGCCCCAACGTTAGTTAAGACTTTCAGCCCGTAACTATGTGTCTTTTCATTCCTTTGGGTCTCTATTTTCTTTTAACAGTGTTCTTTCTTCTTTTATGTGTATGTATATGTGTATATGCCGCACATGGATGTGTGTCTGTGTACGTGTGTGTGTGTGTGTGTGTGTGTGTGTGTGTGTGTGATGTGATGTGAAAAGTCCAAGGCTTATGCTGGGAATCTTTCTCAATTGTTCCCTATCTTACCCTTTTTGAATCAGAGTCTCACAATAAGATCCAGAACTCACCAATAACACTATTTCCCCCACCCCCATCCCCCTGCCCGCGCCACCAGCTTGACTGGGATCCCTTGGCTTTGCCTCCCAAGGCTGGGATTTCAGGTGGTCACCGCAGCCACAGAGCATTTATGTGGGTGCTTGGGATCTTAGCTCTGGCTTTAGCTACTGACTCATCATGTTCCTAATCCTGTCAGCGATGGTTTACGGTGATCAGTGGATAAGTCTTTAACTTTCTTGGTTATATCCACTTCCAGGTATTTTCTTGGTTAAATACACTTCCGGGTATATGGAATTGCTCTAACAATCTTTCCTCATTGTGTATAGTTATATGACTGATTTGTATGTTCCTGTTATATCCTTTGGCTCTATTGAGTTCATAAACTGTTAGCTATCATAGTTTTCTCTGTCTGAATGAGTACTTTTTATGTGTCTGTCTACAAGTAAAATCATGCCATCTACAAAAAACACTTTTACTGATCCTTTAGCTATGTGGGTGCCTTTGACCTTTTCTTGCCTAATTGCCCTGGCTAGAACATTTGGTCTTATTGCTGACCTGAGTGTGTGCCTGTGTGTGTGTGTGTGTGTGTGTATGTGTGTGTGTTATGGTTTCTATTGCTGCAATGAAACACCATGACCAAAACGCAAGTTGAGGAGAAAAGGGTTTTATTTGGCTTATACTTCCAGTTCATAGTCTATCATTGAAGGAAGTCAGGACAGAAACTCAAACAGGGTAGAAACCTGAAGGCAGGAGCTGATGAGGAGGCCATGGAGGAGTGCTGCTTACTGGCCTGAGCATCATGTTTGGTGAGCCTGCTTTCTTATGGACCACCAACCTGGGATGGCACCATCCACAATGGGTTGGGCCCTCTACAATCAATCACTGATCAACAAAATGCTTTAGAGCTGGATCTTATGGAAGCATTTTCTCAGTTAAGATTCTCTTCTTTCAGATAACTCTAATTTGTGTCATGTTGACACTCAAAAGCAGCTAGTACAGTGTGTGTGATCAGGAATTCACTAAATACTCTCCTGCCTCTCGCTGTCATCCTTCTGTGGTCTTCAGGGTGCTTCCCACTTCTACTCACTTATACTGCTAGTCCCATGTCTGCCCACCATTTTCTCAGAAAATACCCATGTTCACAACTAAGATTGCTTTGAAGGATTTCTGGGCCTTGGTTCCATCTAGTCAGTTGGCATGAGTTCTCCTGGGCCCTTCCCTATCACCCCGGGCATGCAGGAGTTAGGGAACATCAGAAGTGCTGGAGAGCATGCAGGAGCCTTCAGACTTTTCTTTAGAGGCTGGTTTGCTGAGAAGAGCTATGTCTTAATCTTCTTGGTACAGGAAAAAAAAAAATCCCCAAGCCCTCCGGCCTAATTTGGCAGAAGAACTGAGGGCAGTCAGAGTCACAGGTGTTCCTGGGCACCTGACCCATGGCAGGTGGCACCTGCTGACAAGCCATAGACATAAAAACAAAAACTCAAATCGTGTTCCTTTCAGCTGGAGGAGGCCAGAAGTGTCCTACCCCTGAGCCAAGCAATGGCTGAAGACCCATATGGCTAGGTTAGAGAACAAAGCCAGAAATGAGCCTGGGGCTCAGTATCTTCCTGTTTCCTGCTGGAGGCACATCACAGACCAATCCTCACGGAGGTCCCCAGCCCTGCTTTGGGACAAGGACAGAATCTGTCCTGCGGATCCTTAGAACTGGCACCAAATGACACCCAGAAGCACTTGACATAATCACCAGAGTAAGATATATTAACATTCTGTCTCAAAAATAATGAACCAAGGAATCAAGAATAAATAAGGATACAGAACCCTAGGAAATATAACCAATAAATTGGAAGCTATATATTCTCTCCAAACAAGGTATAATTCAATGAAACTTAAAATGAATTACAAAGGCAATGTGAAAGAGAGAACCTGGGAAACAAAAATAAACACTCAAAACGTTACCAGCATTTCAAATAGTACACCTCCAACCCCAGTACTGAGCAGGGTAGAGTAGCAATCAGAGAACCGGTGGAGCTCATTGGCCAGCCAGCCTCACCCAACTGATGAGTTTCAGGTTCTGTGAGAGACCCTGACTCAGATAATAAAGGTGGAGATCAAGGACAGACACTCAGTGTTGACCTCTGACCTCTATAAGCGTGTACACACACATGTGCACACACATATATTGACAAGTCCATATGACGCATGTACATTACTTACACACACACACACACACACACACACACACACACACACACACACACATACACACCTTTACAAACATTTAAAACAGAAAGTGCAATGGCATTTGTTTCTCATAGATACAAGTGCTAAAAGAAATATAAAAAAAACTGTAGATTGAAAACTGGATTGATAGCATGATGACAATTTTAAAGTTATGGGAGAAGAATGTGTAATTTCAAAATCTAAAGAAGAGGATGCTTGTCTAGAAAAATATAAAGAATGAGAGTTAATTGGGGAAGAACTAGAAAAAAACCATGAAGTTAGCATTCACAGAAGAAGCAGGTAAGCATTGAGCTGGCGCCGGTGAAGATGGGCGAACCCGGACAGCTTGGGTAGGGCCCTTGCCATAGGCTTGATATTTCTGCAAAGCTCTCTCTGCTCTCCTGATCCCTACATAAACCCGGGGACCCTGTCCTTGAACCCAGGCTCTCAGACTAGTTAGTTCCTTAAACTTAGGACCCTTGAGCCTTAGGTCTAAGGGGTGTCCTCAAGGCCAGCTCAAATGCCATGGGGGTAGGGGGCGGGGATGATTTCAGGCAGGGGCAACAGCAGGAGATGGCCTCTTATTTATTAGCAATGATAATGTCTCAGGCTGAAAGTAGGGGACAGGAAATGACTTGCTTAGCTTGTTCCTTGTAACCATGAGACGAAACAAAACAAAGTGAAGCACCCATTTCTTTTTGGTCACTGTCAGCATAAGAATGAGTACTGCCCTCGGAAGGGGGGAGGCCCCGGAACTCACCAGGCACCCCTCCCCCGCTGTTCTCATAGCAGTGAGCAGTCTGGAATGATGCAGTTATCATTCTTTGCTTCCTAAGCGGCAAACAGCAGCACTTCCTGGATGCTGACAAGCCCAACACTGTATGAACCAAAAGGCCTTCGTGGAAACCACCAGCAAGACTGGTGCTTTATAGCCTGTTCCAGGGGCCAGGGGGTATGGGTGTGGGAGAGAGGTGGATGAGGGCTTCACTCTCAGGATGGCCTGTCTCTTCAACAGTCATGTAGCCCAGGCTCCTGGGACTTCCTGAGGGCTTCAGGGAGAACCTTGGACATCTCTCTCTCACCTCTCCAACCCTTGCCTGTCCAGGATAACACAGGACAACCTCAGGAAGTGACAGAAAGCTAGAAGTCACACAGAGATAAAACCAGTTAGTGTTCTGGGCTTTCAGGCCTACTGGGGATTTTGTCCCCGTATTTCTCCAGGGGATTCTGGAGAGTTCTATTCTTCTACTGATGCTCCCCAGCTCCTTCCTTCCATGTACTTATCTGCTGGACAAGGATCCTGAGCACCATCAGGAAGATGTTTGCTCAGTCTTACCTAAATCCCAGATAAGGGACACCACAGGGGCGGGGTGTGGGGGAGGTGTAGGGATATAGGGAGACAGGGCTAACATCTAGGAGTGGCAAGTGTCTTCTGAGTCAAGAGACCTTCTGTTGGCAGGTCCTCTCTAGGTTTCTGTTCTCAGAAACCTAGATTGTGTGTATGCTCTATAGGTATATATACATGCAGGGGTGTGTGTGTGTGTGTGCGCGCGCGCGTGCGCACCCATTGTGAGCACAGATGCAGAGGTCAGAAGTGCTGGGTGTCCTCCTCAGTCATCTTCCATCCTACTTTTTGAGGCAGTGTCTCTCACTAAACCTAGGGCTCATGACTTTGGCTAAGAACCCCCCTGCTTCCCCCCCCTCCCCCGCCTGTGACTTCCAGGAACCTGCCTGGGCCTGCCTCTCCAGCGCTTGAGACTATAGGCACATTACAGCCACACCTGCTTCTCATTTGGGCTCAGGTGATCTGAATTTAAGCCTGTTGCCAACTGAACCACTTTTCCGGTCCGTTTTTTAGATAAATTGTATAGTTTAGAGTGGTTTTAGGTTCACAGAAAAATAACAGACAGTACAGAGTCCCCATAGTCCCCCGCCCGCACTCCTCCCCAAGCCCCACATGCACAGCTTCCCCACTGTGGGAACTCTGCTCCAAAGAATGACCAGTGACCCTATACAAAGTCTAGATCTTATTAGGCTCTTTTATTTATTTTTATTTTTTTGGTGAGCATTTTACATGTTTGGACAAATTTATGTGTGCATCCACTGTTGCATCATGCTGCGAAATTCCCCTGCCCTTGGCCCAATCATCCCTCCTTCCCCTTGAACCTTTGGCAAACTGTAATGTTTCACTGGCCCTGAGGTGTTGCCCTCTCTGTGCTACCGAATTGGCATGGCTTGGTTCTCTTTCAGATCGTCTCTCTCCCTTTGCAACATGTATGTAAGGCTCTCCCCTAACCTCTCAAGGCCTCCTTAGTGCATCTCTTTACAGTACTGAATATATTCCAGTGTCTGGGTACCAGACTTCACCCATTCACCCAGGGAAGGACAGTTTGATTGCTTCCATGTTTGAGCAATTAGGAGTAAAGCTGCTATTGTAAACAGTAGGTCAGTATTCGGACCCAAATATTTCAACTCCCCCGGAATGGGGCTGGCTTTGGACCGTGGTTCTCCTTTGAACAGCTCTACAGAAACAGGGCTTAAAAGCAGTAAAAGCTCCCCACTTAAAGTGAGCAGCTTAGAGAATCGGGGTGAATGTTTACAGGCATGCTTCACATTTAGGCCATTTCCCTCCACTGAAATGTAAATGCTTCCTCATGGCCGCTGTTGATTCTCTCCCCCGCTTCTCAGCTCCCCAACCAATACCATCTGTTTTCTGCCCACTCTACAGAGGTTCCCTTTCCAGAAAGCCACAGTGCATCGTGGGTCTGGCTTCTTTGACTTAGCATGTCATTGAGGTCCACTCTGCTATAGTCACTGGAAGCTCTTCCTCTCCATGCTGAATGGTGTTATACCATATATGGATATACCATAGTTTATTCACCCATTAACCTGTGGGTTATTTGGGTTGTCTCCTGTGGACGGGAAACTGCTGGAAATAGTACCGCCATGAACATCCGTGCCTAAGTATTTGTGTGTGGCCTCTGGAAAGAAATGGGATGTTAGCTCTGCTACCCAGTGGGAGCAAGGCTGGAGGAGAATCTTGGGGGAGAAGGGGGAAAACATGGAGGCAGCTGCCTCTGTCCCGAAAGCTTTTTTCCAGTGGCAACCAGCCTGAGGCTCTGAACAAAAGGTCAGGGGCTGGGAGGGAGAGGAAGATGTGTTTATTTCCTCATCTCCATGGTGCTGGGAAAACTCCCTTGTCTACTTTGGAGGGTGAGCTGGGATGAAGTCGCCACTCCCATCGCCCTGCTGTTGTTAGTGAGTCTCATCAGAATGGCTGTTTTCCAGCGTGTTCCATTTACACACGCTTCTTCCAGCATGTTCTTCCCACACGCTCCATGGCCCACACCCAAACAGCATGACCCTGGCCTCAGTGGGTCAGATGGTTCTGTGCTGCCATTTCCCAAGGTTTCTGAGCCACAGTAAGGCAAGGGACACATGCCATTACCCAACCCCGCAGACCAACTCAGGGAAGCCGGGTGACAGGTATAAAATGACACATCAAATGACATGTGACTGCCCTCTCATTCACATCTGTGCTTCACAGCACCCCACAGCTTCCCTTTCCATCCAATGGCTGGTTGTCCTTTTTAGGGATTTCACAGTCCAGGAGGCCTAGGTTCAAATCCTGGGCCAGCCAGACAACCAGAAAGAAGTTCACTGAAGTCGTCTACCAGCCTGAGGCAGGAAGTGAGGAGCTGTTGGGTGTCTGCTCAGCTTCTCTACAGCCTTGGTTGCTGGACAAGGAATCTGTTGTCCTACTTTCTAATCTAAAATCATGGCCCTCTGGGACCTACAGCACTTGTAAGGGGAAGTTATCGAAGTGGCTATTAAACAAAAAACAAAAAGAGACGCAAACATGGGGAGAGGCTAGGAGCCCGCGTGCTCTTCAGAGGCAGGAAACCAGAGTGGTCCTGAGAGAGTAGCACATGGCCCTTATGCTCTGGACGCCTTAGGCTTTAACCTCCATGGTTCCCTTAGAACCCTTTCTGACTTCCTCGGAGGCTGAGTGAAGGGATGAGTCGTGGATGGCTGGAGGGATGCTTGGAGCCAGCTGCCTGGGAAGGCTGAGCCTTGCGGAGCTGCATAAGGACTGAGTTCTTTCTGGACGGCAGGTAAGGCCCCCGAAGAGGTCTTCCCTGGCCTGTGCTGCCCTGTATGAAGGCAGGCAGGCATGCTGCTGTCTCCAGCAACCACAGAGACATCTTTATGAGTCTCTGAAGATCATTCGGGCAGGAGGCACGAAGAACAGATGCCAAGCTAGGGGCTCAGCACAGAACCTGACACAGTACCAGAACCCAGCTTTTCAGGGCAAGAGGGGCGGAGGTCTGCCTGAGGCCACTTGTAGATGCCAAATGCTCAGGGCAGGAGAAGGATATAATGGGTTGAAGAGGGTCACCCCAAGTTTCAAATCTACGAAGAATCTGACTGAGGCTTCTGTGATTAAGAGAGAATGAAGTGTACTATATACTAGATTAGCAACACCAGCCTCATGGCTAGAGGTCTTAGAGAAGGGAATTAGGGCACAGAGATGTGGGAGAGACCACAGACACACACAGGGCACCTGTCCCATGAAGCTGGAGGCAGAGACCAGAGTGATGAAGCTGTAAGCTGGGCCATTCCCAGGGTTGTTCAGCAGTCTGCAGGAGCCAGGGAGAGATAGGGAAGTGATCCTTGGAGACTATGAACACTGGAGCATTATGTATCTGACTTCCAGAACTGTTAAGGGAGATTTTGTTTGATAGGTAGGCTCTCAGACGTCCAGGCAGGGGCCAAATATCGAGGCCAGGTTGCACCTAACAAACTGTATGTGCTGGCAAGTGGCAGAGAGAAAAAAACATTTTAGTGGGGTCTGATGTTTGGGCAGGAGCCTAAAGAGTAGAACTGAAGCTAGACGGCTTCTGGGAGGATCAACTTTAATGACTCATTTTCCATCCACAGGTCCATTTCCATGCCTGGAGCAGGCCCTGCAGATAGTAGGTCAACAGGAATGTTCACTGTCTATACAGCCTCTTCTTTCTTGTGTCCTTTGAGATCCAGAGCTTTACAAGGCATACCGCTGCCTCTGTCTCCTCTGTTCACACTGTGTATGCTCTGTACCACTGTCTTGTTCCCGATGGCTTATGCTCTCTTTCCTAGGCTATTGCCACCGGCACGATGTGGTCCTCTATTCTACTGACTTCTCTTCTGTTTCCCTAGGACACCCAATGTCCTGTGGTTCACAGGACGTAGTTCTGCACACAGTAGGCACTCACTGAACAGTCTGGAGATGGGGAATTGGACATGACTGGCCAGCTTGGCTATAGGAATCTAATTCACTTTACTCAAAGAATTGGAGGCTGTTCTATAATACTGAGCTGGCAGAGAAGCATCAGGCCTCTGGAAGTTATCAACAGAGGGAAAGCCCACCCACTGAGGCATTTGCTGAGCCCTTCATCCCTGGGCTAGAGGCTGCAGCTTTATCTGAAGCATGACCTGAGGAGTGCAATCTCTAGCTCCTCACCAGCGGCCAGAGCCATGGAAACAAGAGCCAGGGGTCAGCAAGCAGGGCAGGGACCGATGTTTGCACACTCACTATGTTTGCTCCCTGCACAATGCCCAGCCTGTATTCAGTAGCCAGTCCTGAGGACAGGCTCACTGAGGTGAATGGCCAGGCCTCCGACCACCCCGCCTGACCACTGCCACTTACTTAGTAGGCAGCTTGCCTTGGGCAACAGTCCCTCTATGACCATCTCCTGAAGCTTCTTCAAGCACAGGTGAGACTCAGACAGTGGATAGCATCCTATTTAAGAATTGTGAGAGTTAATCTTTAAAAAGTATGTTATTGTGAGCACGTCTCTGAGTATGACACATGGCATGGGCGTGCACAGGTACACACAGAGGCAGGAAGAGGGTGACAGGTCCCTTGGATCTGGAGTTACAGGGAACTGGGAGCAACCCAACCATCATGGGTTAGAGGTGCTGGACTTTGATCCTTTAGGTCCATTAGAAAAGCAGCAAATGTCCATGGCCCCAACCTCACCAAGGTCTGTGAGTCACATGAGAATTGCCAGCTGTTCGTGTTGCTTCTCTGCCTGTCCCTGGCCACCTTTCCCCTCAAAGGTCCTTAGGGTACAGTCAAAGGTCCTTAGGGGTAGTGGTGGCTCCGAACAACAGTCTGCAATCCATGGGGCATCTAAGGCTGGCACTGAGAGCTTGGGTGCTCTGAGGTGCTTTGTGTATCATGTCTGCTCTGAGCAGCCCTCAGCCTGTGTGGAGATACAGCCTGGGGCAGTGAATGAGCTAGATTAAGCACAGCCTTCCACATCAGCTTGATACTGGGAATTAAATCCACAGTGGTTTGTGGACACAAAGCCCAGGTGACAGCTGGGGAGGAAGAGCACAGGTCCTGAAGAGCAGTGGGACTTGGCTGAGGTTAACCTCTGCTGCAAGGGCTCTAGCCTCAGGGCAGATCCTTTAGCACACAGGAATGCAGAGATGCAGAAACAGACCCTTTACTCGGTAGGTGGGCACTCTCTGGCAGTGTGCAGGCTGCCAGCCTGGCCAGAATTAGCCCCAGAACTGGGACTTTCCAGAACTGTCCCAAGCTCACGATGTTCTAAGCAGAACAATGATGGGAGGAAGGGAGCAGCGGATGCAGCCACTGGCAACACTTCCTGCCCACGGGGCCCATAATAGCCTTCAAAACAAATACACGCTGCTATCCAACCTTCAGTTTCTCTTGCATGGAGATATTTGAGCTGCAGGCTTGAGGAGTCAGTCCTCAGAACAAAAGAGCTGGATGGTTCCTCCTCAGGGACCTAGATTCCAATTCACTCTTGACCAAGGATTCAGACCAAAGTGCTGAGGGAAGAGATGTTCAGGGGTGGCTCGGACTGCTCCCTGGGAAGCTGCTTGCTCTGCAGTGGACAGCAGTCTCCAGGGCTGTATGCTGCAGATCCTACGACAAAGAGTGCTGGGGTACAAGGTCAGGCCTGTGAATGCTCATCAGGCAGGGCATGCCTGAAATCATGACAATTCCAGCCATGCCTGGTACCCAAGTAGAGGATCTGGAGAAGGGGGTCTTCCTTCCACACGGGGCTTGCCTGAGAGATTGCTGGCCAGGGACTCCCCTGGACTTCAGGGCCCTCTGCCTCATTTTATACAGTGGGAAAGACTAGATTCCTTCCTCTCTCCTGGCCCCAGCTAGGAGACAGCCTGGAGGGCTGGGGCAGAGTCAGACGACATGAGAGCACCTTCCCTGGTTAAAAAGGACCATCCCAGACCCCCACTATAGAGGATGGGGGGAGGGAGCAAGAGGGGAGAGAGACAGACAGAAATAGAAAGGCAGAGAGAGACAGAGGGCCACATACAGAGACAGAGATGGGTAGAGGGAGTCAGAGACACACACAGGACAGATACAGAGAGAGAGGAGAGAGAAGGGGGGCAGAGTGGGCAGACATAGACTACCTTCCCTGGTTACAAAGGACAATCCCCTACACACACCACCACCACCACCACCACTTTTCTCCCATCAGCCCAGGCATGGGAAAGAACAACACTGGAATTCTGGCTTTGTCGTACGCAGACTTTACTGGAGAGCTGGGAGACACAAGACTGGCTCCACAGGTCATAGATCTGTAATCAAAACAAGTCGTGATTGCAAAATCACTACCTGTGGGGCGAACACCCATGCCAGGGTGCCCCAAAGTTCCACACAGACAAGTCCCCACTGTGGGCAGAACCACACTAGAAGGTGCTGGGTCGGGTTTTGCTAGAGACCTCAGCCGGGGATGGGTCCACGGTCATTCAAGCCCTTATACACCCATAGTTCCTATGTCATCTATCACCTGGAACAGATGCAAGGTGTGTGTGTGTGTGTGTGTGTGTGTGTGTGTGTGTGTGTGTGTGTGAAAGAGAGGTAGAGAGCTGGTAGGCAAGGCACAGAGGAATGGATGCAGAGAGAAATGTCCAAAGATGCCCATGAACACATTTGTACAACAAGTCTAGGCCATGTGACCTCTCCCCACCTACTGAACCTTCCTTTGCAGTGAGTGAGGAAGGGGCTTGGGGATGGGGAGAGCTTCTGGGCACTGGGCTAGGTGCTAGGCACCAAGAGATGCAGGGGATGGAGACCTGCTAGTGATAGGGAAAGCGTTGGGGCAGGGGCTATCTAGTTATCTAGGCTCTGAGGAGACCCTCAACCTGGCAAGCGGAGGAGTGCTCTGGCCCTCTGCCTAGAACCACCTATTTACTCTTATTCAGCGTAGGCAGGTGGCCTGCTCTGAACTAGGCCCCTGACAAGGGATGTGGTAAGATGCAAGATGGGTCAGACCTGTTACTCCCAGCCTGATCCTGTAGGTCTTACTCCAAGAAAGAGCTGGGGACCCCACACTCTGACAGCAGCAAACGGTTGAACTGTGCCATTTGGGGAATCTTGGCAGTGGCTCTAGGACCCAACTGGGCCCTTCTAATGCCTCTGTGAAGCACAACTGAGCCAAGGAACAAAATGGGTGCATTTTGTTAAAAAATGGTATTTCATTAAAACAAGAACAAACTAGTTCCTGACACAAAGAATACACTCTAACATCCTTTGTTCCATGAAACACCATCTACTAGAAGGCACAGGATTGCCCTGGTACACAGCTCCTTCTCCCCTGGCAGGTGGCTCCACTGGAGAAAAGCTAATGAGCAAGTTCTGATCCTGAGGGCAGACAAAGACTTGGGAAAGAATCCTCAGAGTCTCATACTCCATGGGCCAAGCTCTGGGGAATACTAAGACCCACTTTGTTGACAGCTGCATGAAAGGGGCCATCGGCTGACCAGTCGCTTCCAGGGAAAAGCTGGGAAGACGTGGGGTCCTGGAAGACCTGCATGCCCTAGAAAGGCAAGGTTGGGTCCAAGTTTTCCTCTGAGCATTGGAAGCCAAAGGAGACTCAGAAGGGACTTGGGTCAGGGATGTCTGGATAACTGGGTTTTCTGCTCAGAACATGCCATGGGGTCCCAGCAGCCAGGCCAAGTAGAGACTCCAGAGCTGCCTGTCACAGGTACCTCTTTAACCCAGCCTAGGCTCAGGGTTAGCACTCCTTCCTTTGCTGAACTGGCAGAGCCAGTGGGTACAAGTATGCAGGTGTCCCTTCCTCTGGGTGACAAAGTCCTCTGATCTCCCCCCTTGAGGTCAGGCCCCTGCAGAGCAAAAGAAGCCCACAGGTACCCTCCTTTTCAGAGCCAGCTGGGTGGGGACCATCTGGCCTGGTTCCTTCCCCCTGGTTCATTCTGCCGAGAGTCCTTGTCTAGCCCATAGCCCAGGAGAAAAGGAAAAGGTATGGCACTGGGACTGGGGTCCAGGCCTCCACTTCCACTGGTGGTCCTTGCCGTGCAGCCAGGACCCACACATTCACAAACAGGCCTCCTCCCCAGGCACAGCATAGGCTGGGGTGGAGGTGGGGTCAGAAGAGGCTGGGGGAGGCTTGGGCAAGTGTGTCATGGTCCCGGATGTACTGCAAGATGTCCATTTCATCCATGGCTTGTATCTGTTGCTGCTTCTGTGGTCCAGCCCCGGTTTCTGACAGGCCCACGGAGGGGGGCACAGTCGGTTTCCTGGGCAATGCTGGCTTAGCTGGGACTAGAGGCTTGGGCTTAGTCTGGGGCTTCGGTTTAGGTTCAGATCCCAGGTTCAGAATCTGGTCCAGGTCCTCTTCAACTCTAGGGAACCAAAGAGAGCAGTCTTGGGGCATAACTATATCCACAAAAAGAGCAAGAGCCTGGAGCATCACCATTCTCCATAGAAGCCTTTGAGTAGCTACCAGGTTGCCTCAAGTCAAGACCTCACTCACTGCACCATCCAACCAACACTGAGAGGAAGCCCAAGGGCAGGTCTTTCTGACTCCCCACCCCCACAGCAACCAGGGTAGAGCCATTCCCCTGGTGGTGATGCCACTTCAAACCTGCTGGTATCTTTAGGGGACTTTGCTCCCAGCCCTTCAGAAATAACTGCCTGCTGCTTGGTGCCAGACAGCCAACCTTTGCTGTAGCACCTTAGAATCATTATCTCTCTTCCAAATCCCTGCTTTAGGGAAGGACATATACGTGTCTTACTTTGCAAGCAGGAAGCTACAGTCCAAGAGGCCGGGTGGCTCAATGAGAGGGCACTAGGTCATAGTCCTACCCGGATCACAACAAGGATATCTGACCTGGGAGGTATAACATGAAGCTAAATCAGCTCCACCCAGAGACACAGTTAAACACAGGATTCTGAGCTGCCATGGGATGGGGTCTGCTGGCCTCAGCATCTCTCTGACTCACTTGGGTTTTCTAGACAGAGTCCCATAAAGGCTGCTGTGGACTCAGCCAGCACTCATCAAGATTGGGTCACATGAGTCTGGAGCAATGACTCAGCAGCTAAGAGCACTGGCTGTTCTTCCAGAGAATGTTTAATCCTTAACATTTTCACAGAGGAGGCTCACCACTACCTGTAACTCCAGTACTAAGGAATCCAATCTCTCGTCTGGCCTCTGAGAGCACAAGACACATGGTGCACAGATACACAAGTAGGCAGAATAGTACTTTCACACTACGAAGTAATAAAATTAAAAAAAAAAAAGACCGGGTGATGATGCACAGTCCTTATTGTGCTGATGAGAGGGACTGAAGCTTTAGCAGTGATTGGCAAGGAGGAGAGCATGTCTGGTACTGCGGCCTGCTGCCCACCTGTTCTTAGCCTGGGGGAGCGTGTGTTGTGAGGACCTATCTCAGAACCAGACGTGTACCCATTCAGCCCTGTAGCAAGTACCACCAGCCAGGTACTTCCGCATTCTTGACTTTGTTTGATGCTCTCTAAATGCTGGGAGTAGATACGAATCCTGTTTGACAGAGGTGAGAACAGAACTATAGGGAAGTGAAGGGCTGTGCCATCTTGGTCTTCACGGTGATGGGGAGGATAAAACGCAGCTCACCCACAGGTGGCTGGCTCCCTAAAGGGTGCTCACCTTTCTGGGTACCCCTACACGGAGGTCCCTTCCCCAGCTTCAGGGAGGGGCTGTCCCTTGTGCTTGACAGCTACCTCCACAGACATCCTTCTGCCATGTCAGCCCAGCCCAGCCATGGAAAGCAGCCGACCTAAGGCCACCTAGCTTCTCCATGCTCCGTTCCTCGTCTTCAGGAAGGGAAGGTGAGCGTTAGTGTTGTACAGCAGCTGTGAGCAGGACTGGCTTCTACTTCTTAGCTCGCAAGCGGCCTCTGGCCACTCCACCTCTCTGGCTCCACTCTCTGTCTCTCTCTTCACCTCTCTGGCTCTCTCAGTCTCTGTTAAAGGATGGGTGGTTCCTGTTCCCCTAACCTCACAGGGATCCTTGTAAGGACTAAATAAAACAGCACACAGGAAGTGGTTCGCAAATCTAAGGGAATACTGCATATACTGACTTTTGACCTACAGCCATGTAATTTTAAGCAGAGCAGGCATTAGCTATAAAAGAGTCGTTGCCTCACTCCTCCCACAGGACACCCCAACCCAGCTGGCCAGAGAGGACTCGATAATGATAGGGGCCAAGAAGCAGTCACTAATGGCTGGGGAAGGGTGTGACTGGAAAGGGTTCCTAAGGAAAGAAATAAGGAAGATGGCCTTGGCATGTACTGGCAGGATCCGAGAGAGGGAAAGGACAGAACAAAGGGCAGTGAGAATGAAAAGCAAAAGGATTCAGGCCAGTGAGATGGAGGCTCTCTTCCCTGGGCAGTGTGTCCTTACAGCAGGAGCAAGAGTACCCTAGCAGGATTGGGATGGGGAGGGGCTAAGGGTCTAAACAATGCTCTCTGGTCCTCCGGGGCATGAAAGAGGCCTGGGTGAGCACAGAGCTTCGCAGTGCAGGCTCCCAGAGAACTGCCCACCAGAAAATGGCTCCTAGGGAGCTCTGGATTGTTCTGCCTGTTTTCTGGGATGACTGGGGCTTTCAGAGCCTGCTTGGGCGGCAAAGAGGTAAGCATAAAGGGGCCAGTTTCTAGAAAGACCAGCCTGTGTAGGGAGGTGCTGGGAGGTGTAATCAGCCATGGGAGAACTGCTCCTGCCCATCTCAGCCCCAGTGTGTCTCAGCTTTCTCCAGGCAGCCTTTGTTTCTTGACGCACTGGGTCCGGGCCTGGCTTTCTTTCCATACTCTGGAGGACCTCAAGGGGGCCCACGACAAGCTCAATGGAACAGAACTGTCATCAGAGTTCTTTAGGAGAGCCAAACAGCAGCTAAAGACCTCTGACCGATTTCAAGCACAGCTGTGACTCCTTGGACGGAGTCCCAGCCTTATCTGCTGAGGTTGGGAGGGATGTCAGCCCCATCATGGCCAGTGTCATCACATGCAGATGGTCACATGGGCTCCTCAGAACAGGCCTAACTAGCTCAAGGTCCAGCTCCTCTTTCTTCCAGGTAGTATGCTGTCAACCAGCAAAGGGTTGAAGTGGATGTCCTGAAGTGTTCTGTGCCCTGAGGAAATAGCTCTCTCCTCCTTCCTAAGCCCCCACAAAGAACAGAACTCCGACAATGCTGCCTCAGAACTGATGCCGAGGTAGAGGTAGGTGACTAACCTCTGATGGAGAGGTGAGGTAAAAGGCTGCTACCGAGAGGAAGTCCAATTACGGCCTGAACAGGAACAAGGTAGGCACAAAGAATAATACTTTCTGGCTCCTGCTCTCAAGAAGGCAGTTCTTCATCGCCAGATGCCTGCTAATGGAGGCAGGGACACAAAGCCCACATTCTTTAAGCCGTGATTCCCAGGGGCTGTGCAAGATAGGGAGGCACAATGAAAAAGGAAGGGTCCCGGGGACCAATAAAGCCATGAAATGCTGCATGGCAGTGTTTGCTTGTGCATGACAAGCCTGCTTAAAGCTGGTGTCAGCTGGCCAGGGAATCCTGTGAAAATTGCCTTGACACACCCACAGAACAGCGTTCCTCGGAATGTGGGATGCAAAGGAAAGGGTTTATAATATGGGATGCAGGAGAGGCCCCATGACATCTGTCCCATGAGCATACACCCTCTGTCAGACTTCGCTGTGCCTCAGTTTCCTCCCTAATGGAACAACAAACATCCTGGCTCCTCTCAGCCAGCAAGATGTCAGGAGCGAGGACACATGAAGAGAAAGTGAACAGATGCCAGGGGCCTCTGGGAGATGTAAATACAAGACACCATCGAGGTGACTCAGGCTTGGCGGGCACTTAGAGGGCTGTGTAATAGCCTGGGGCTGCTAACGAGGGGTGCGGATGACAGCCTGCAGGGACTGTAGGCCTCTGTGCCATATGAAGTATTCCTGGAGTGAGGCAGCTCCGCTTCATGCACACCACCAAACACACTCTGCATCCTGGGGGCTGTGGACAGGGAGGTAGAGACGCTGTAACGGAAGCAACCGGGAAGCAGGCTGCTGCCCAAGAAGTCAGGGAGAACCCGACAGGGTGAGGCAGGAAAGCAGGTAGGCCTCCCAGCCTCTTCTCCAAGGGCTCAGGGCTTCCACTGGAGCAGAGGTGGCAGCAGAGGCTAAAAGGAGCGGTGGCCTTGGGCAAGTGATCTTTCCTATACTATTTCCTGTAATTGCAGAGAATGGCACCCATCTTAGGGGCTGTGTGAAGGGTAAATAGGATTACCTGTGGTGAAACGAATCTCTTACAACACTGGACACACAGCAAGCTCTAGGGAAATAGCCACCCCCCCATACACACACAACATCAACCTTCATGTAACAGATTAGTCATGTCTTTCCCTTCCTCCGAGAGGACCCTCTTGGTGGCCTGGCCATTGTTCTGTAGTACATTTGTGCTTTGTTCTCTCTGAACATGTCATCGTATATGAAGGGTCAGTTTTATTTGTTCCCAAACACCCACTCATGCCAATTATACTTGCTCGTGAATTATATAAGTTAGTTACTCCTTTAAAGACACTATTAAAATAGACGTGTGAAAAGAACACAATTGTAGTACTCTGTGGAACCAGAGGGGCTGCCCTGGTTGCTGACAGCCTTCCCGGAGCAAACTCTCACTCACTTTTAGCCACTCATGGCAGCAGGTCTCAGCCAGGCCTGGGTCCCTCCTCTCTCATGGGCTGAAGCTGGTAAAACAGTCTTGCTCTCGGGCGAGAGCTAATGAAGCCTCCCTGGAGACAACAGTACCTGAACAGCTTCTTGGAAGCATCCCCGTGTTCTGGGCTGGATGCGGGCCCTCCACTTTCATGGGCAGCTGGCAGCAATAAAGGGTCACCCAGGGAGACAGCCCCACCAAGGTCAGGGTCATCAAACAGCTTCAGGGCTGTGGGAAGTAGCAGATGGTAAAGGAAGTGCTGGTTTGCCCTCATGCCAGACAGCAGTCCTGCTAAGCCTCCCATTATACCCCAGTGGGCAGGCAAGGCGAGCAGAGTGGCGGGAGCCCACAGTGCAGAAGGATGGACAAAAGCACAGAAGTTCTGTAAGTCTCTGAGCTGCCTGTTCACCGTGCCCCAGTTCTGTTCCAGTCCCTAGGGCTTCTCACTGCTGGGGGTAGTGGTTTCTCAGGATATTGTACAGGATTGGACCCATGAACTTGCCCACAGGCACTAATGAGCCAGTACTGCAAGGCACCCACCAGCCACAGATCTTGCCAAGGTCATGAATGAGGAGCAGGGGCAACAGACACGAATTGCCCATAGGGGCCCACTTTAGTAAGTCCAAGCCTTCCCAACCTCTCATGAACCTCTCATGGCTGTCCCTTTGGGAGTATCAATCCTAGCTCTACTTGTAGCATCTTTTCCCAGTGGAGCTGGCTAGGACCCTTGGCCTTTGGGGATCTGCAATTGTACTCCCTCCCAGGATGCCCGCTGTCCTAGGGGAACCCACGTTTGGGCTCAGCTCTGAAAGAGACTCGTGCTGTGCCAAAGAGACTCGTGCTAGACTCAGGTGACTCAATCTATCTTTATCTCCCCATGGGCTCTGAGATTCTAAGGCTGGAGATCTGAGCTGGACCTTCCCTTGCTGGATGCTTACCAAGCAGAGGATGAATCAATAAGTTCTCTCCCTGGGTGGAGGACCTGGGCAGGCATAGGAAAGGTCAGAGACCTATGGGGACATCCCAGAGCTGCTGGGCATCCCTCTGAACCCTGCACCATGCCATGCAGTAGAGTCTATGTGAAAAACTATACAGAGCCGCATGCATGCCCAAGGTAGGCCAGCATCCGCTTTCCATTAACAATTCCACGGAGCTCCAGGGCCCATGTGGCCACAGATGTAATTAAGGAACTCGGTCTCTAAGCAACTAAGCAAACGGTCATTCTCTTCCTTTATAGGACATTTAGAGCGTACAATCCCCAAATGTTCTAGCCTGTGGGAACAGCAGGTGTGAGGGACAGCAGCAGGAAATCTCTACATACCTAATCTGTATTCCATCTAAACAGGACAAGGATGAGACCGTCTTGCTCAGGGACACTGACAGCCAGCCACCAAGCTCCGTGCTTACACCAGGGATGACACCAGTACTCACAGTCCTGTGTGGTCTCCAGAGGTCTCTGGGAGGATACCTTCTTGTCTGGGCTGAAGAGCCCTTCGTCAGGGTCTACCTCCTCATCAAAGATGGTGAGCCGAGGTGAAGGCTTGGGCCTCGTGGCCACTTCCGGGAGTTTCTTGGGCTTCTTAGAGCTGGAGATAAAACACAAGGTAGGAACTCTCAAGTGTGTGTACAGGTGTGCACAGGTGGCCTACTGGTCATCCCAGGTCCCCAGCTCAGCTGGGGCCTTCTAGATGCCAACGGCCATAGAAGCAGCTCAGGAGAGGACCACAGAAAGGCCCGGGGACAACTCAACCAGAGCAATCTTGGCAGGTGAAGCAACCTCAGTGGTCCTCAAATCTCCATCTGACAGGTCTCCTGGCCTAAGGGAGTCAAACAGGGGTGAGGAGGGAGATGGGAGGAGGCAGTGCTGAGCTTTGTTACAATCTGACAATAGAGTGGAGAGATGCCTGCAACTGAAGGAGTCACATACCGTGCTCAGGTGTGATGGGCAGCGGGAAGGGCAGGGAGAAGCAGGGAGAAGCCAGAGACTACCTGAACTAGACAGTGACGGCCAGATAGCTCCTAACCCGGGAGGTCCACTCGGGTGCCTCCACATGTCCTGACAAGATGCTCTTCTTCTAAAGGTCAGAGTGCCTAACAGAGATCTCCTGGGTCTCGGGCCCAGAAAGCTGCACTCCACAGCTTGGACATGGGGTAGACGTGACCTGGGGCTCAAACTTCAGTGACAGGGTACAGGAGAGCAGGAAGAAGCCTCTATTAGTGACTTTTCTTTTCTCTGTGACAAAATACTTAACAATAACAACAAAAACAAAAACGACCCGAAGAAGGCAGGGATTATTTGGGTTCATGGTTTGAGGGTAGAGCCCACCATTGGGGGGGGATCATGGCGACAGGGGTACAAGGCAGCTGGTCACACTGCAGCCACTGTCATGAAGCCAAGAGAGAGAAATGTGCTCCACTTGCTTATCTCTTTTATGAAGCCCAGGAAACAGGATCATGCAATGGTGCTACCCGTATTTGGGGGGCGGGGGTAGGGAGGTTCCAACTCAATCCAATCTAGAAAACCCTTCCTGATATGCCCACAGGCTTGTCTTCTGGCTAATTCTAGATTCCATCAAGCTGACAATCTTAACCATCACATAGCCTAAGCCTCTGTTTCACCTCATGTCTTCTGTCAGCAGTGGACATGCACTCTTCTCGACAGCTGTGGGACCCCGGGGCAGCCTACTCCTTTGTGAAGTTCCTCTGGATTCGGCCCAGCTTGGCTCTGCCACACCTGCTCACTGACCGATGAGCTCTTGCCCTGGGATGCTTGCAGAAACAAACTGGGGGGGGGGGGGGGGCTTCTGGGGTGTGCCACAGTTTTACTGTTTGGTACAGGTGGGCAGGCACCCTTATGTAGGCATATCACATGATCTGAGCTCCCTTTGTGACTGGACACTGCCTCCAGATCACAAACCTGGTTTTATTTTAATAAGCTGACCTCACGCCTAGGGGCTGCCACCACATTAGACATTTTAAGATCGCCCCCCCCCTTTTTTTTTTTTTTTTACTGGAAACCAGGATTGCTTTTGCCTGAATGCCTGGCAGCCAGTTCCACTGGATTGAGGTCATCTCTTTGAGTTCATGTTGGCAACACTGTGGCAAAGTGCACAGAGGCTGATGGTTGCCAAAAACTTACACAGACCGTCCAGTGGCAGATAAAAATAGCAGGTCCCTGGGTACAGCAAGGCCAGTGTCTATTCCCACGGTTTGGAGGCAGATGAATGTGCTGGCTAGTTTTTATGTCAACTGGACACAAAGTAGGGTCATTTGGGAAGAAGGAATCTATTTTGTTTTTCGTTTGTTTGTTTGTTTTGCTTTTTCAAGACAGGGTTTATCTGTGTAGCCCTCTCTGTCCTGGAACTCACTCTGTAGACCAGGCTGGCCTTGAACTCAGAGATCCACCTGCTTCTGCTTCCCGAGTGCTAGGATTATAGGTGTGTGCCATATTAATTGAGAAGGCATATTAATTGAGAAAATACCGCCATCTGGTTGGTGAGTAGGCAAATCTGTAGGGCATTTTCTTAATTGAAGGCTGATGTGGGAGAGGGCCCAGCCCTCTGTGGGAGGGTACCACCACAGGGCAGGTGGTCCCAGGTTGTATGAGAAGGCAGGATAAGCAAGCTTCAGAGAGCAAGCCTGTAAGCCTGGCAGGAGGACTCCTCTATGGCCTCCACTTGAGCTCCTGCCTCCAGGTTCCTGTCTTAAGTTCCCCGGATGATGGCTGCACCACAGGTTGTAAGATGAAATAAATCCTTTCCTCCCCACATTTTCATGTTGTTTATGGGGTCTCATCACAGCAAGAGAAACCCTAACTGACGGACCAGCCTAGCTTGTAGCCATAGCTGAGGGCAGAGATTCTGTGGAAGTCAGGAAGGTACCTATGTGGAAGGCCATCCACTAGACATCAGTCAGGGTGGCCTCATGTGCCAGACGGGAAGCAGTGGTTCAGAGGAGTCGAGTGTCTCGTGGAGGCCAAACAGCAGGCTGGACATTTTGGAGCTGGGAGTAGGATAGTTATGACTTCCGATCCTATGCTCTTATTCCTTCCTCCTCATGAACAGGATTGACCTTGCTGTCTGCTGGGGAGGCACATTTCAAGGGCAGTGGTGGCATCTTTGTCCCTACCCCAGTATTTGCACTTCTTCCATCAACATGGGCCACCATGGTGAAGTGCCTGCTTGGCGCCGCTGCAGACTCTGCCCTGCCTGTGCTGATGGGGTGGGTGAAAGGAACCAGGATCTCTAGCCTCATAGTGAGCACCCGTCAGGGGCCTCAGCTCTTGCTCCTCTCAGATCCTGCAGTGCGGCCTCAGCTGCTCCTCGTGGGAGGGCTCCCCTTCATTCTCATCCATCAGGTAGAATCGACAGTCCTGGTGAGCCCTGAAAGGGGATGCTAACAGAGGCCATGGATCCAACAAGGACGCCCACAGTCCAGACTCCCTGGGCCAATATGCCTGGAGGACCCTGGAAGCTCTGCGAGTGTCTCTTTGTGGAATGTAACCATGAGTTGGGTTTGGGAAGCCCTGGACCAGCCCTCGGAGACAGGAAGAGAACTGTGGGCTCTGTTTCACCACCAGTAGATCCCTTGATCATTTATTATAACATCCTTGCTTGGCCTCTGGCCCTGGATCCAGTGGGCTCTGCAGCACTGATTGGTCCAGCAGCTTCAGGAAGGCCTGCTGGGAGCTTTGTCCTCGATGTCCTATACTTCTCTACTCAGAAACCACCTTCAACATACATGCTACCCAGACAAAGGGCCCAGAGGGCAGGGGAGCAAAGTTTCCTATGGCTCAAGAGCAGCAGGAAACAGAGCAGAGAATGCCTAAAGAGCAAGGGAGGCATGAGAGAAAAGGCAGGAAGCCGGGCAACGCTTCCCTGCTTCTGCTCATTCTGGCCTTGACTGCACAAATGAGGTTGGACCATCCTTCTGAGCAAGTTTCCCCCTCAAACTAGACTCACATCTTTGTCCTCCTCAGCGTTATCTGTGATTTTTGCTGAACTGAAATAAAGTAGCTGTTCAGCTCAGGAGTGGCTCAGCCAGGCACTGTCTGTACCCAACCCAACCCACCGAGCCATCCTGTCCTCCAGTTCTCCAGACCTCCCAAGGGAAGACAGAGGACATCAGGGGACATGGAGCTTTGGGACTGGGATGCACCAGGATCTTGTCTGATTGGTCCTAACTCTGCAGCAAGGTGCTCAGCAAATACTAGAAGGAAGAAGGTAGGCAGGCATGCAGGCATGTCTTCTGTATAGCTGGATAGTCATCAGATAGAAGGAAGACAGATTATCTTACTGGAAGGAGGGATAGAAACAGGAAGACAGACAGAGACAGAGTTCTACCACATCTCTAATTCAGACCATTTTGGCTTGTCCAGGGAGGAGACAGGGAGTGAGCGTCACAGCATCAGTCTCAGAGCTCATGTTTACAAAGCCCTTTCTCTATTTCATCACTGCAGCCTGGCCATTCCAGTCCCCCTCCCCCACCCCAGAGCCTCCTATGATCAGCACTCACCAGTCACCTCCCACACAAAGGTGCCTGCGCTAGGTGATGCAGACAGACAGGCGTGAGATGTGCAACTGTTCCCAGAGGCTGTGGGCTGAGCAGTCAGTCACTGACACCAGTCATTTCCATATAGGAAAAACCAGTCTGTCACAGCTGGAGCACAAAGGGTAGAGAGGTCAATGAGGGCTCAGGGAGGAATCCCTGGAGGAGGTAATGGAAACAGGCAGCTGGCCGAGTGGGCTGAGGGTAGAAACGTATCTTTGGCTCTACTATACCAGCTGCCAGTCACCCTGCGCACTCTGCAGGAGTCCAACTGTGACAAAACAGGAACATATATCCCTCTAGATAATGGCAAGCAGAGGGAGGGGGAAGCTGTCCCTCATGAAACTTTGTTCATAGAGCATGGTCTGGCTGAGGAACACAGCAGCATGAGTGGCAGGCGAGGTCGGGGTAAGTACTAGAGGAAACAGTACGACACCATTATAAGAACTGTAAGTGATGGATGGATGGGGTCTGTCACTTCATCTGGGGTTTGAGTCATTGGGGCTCTGAACGTTCTTCCTCCTATGCTATCCTAGGCCAACGCCTCCACCCAGCTGTCCACAGACACACAGTTCACCCTCGGCACTGAGAGGAGACAAAGCCACTTACTGACATAAGATTCATTCTCCTGTCATCACCAGGGACAGGGCTGGGTCTGCAGCCTGACTTCCTGGTGAACCTGCGTGGATCCTGACGGCTATCTAAAGAGGCATCTTGCCCAGCATGGGCTGTGTGAGGTAGGCAGGGTCCCTGGATGGCCACAGGCATGTGTAAGCATGTTCGTGCTGGTGCACAGACTCCAGTTCTCCTGCTGTGTGCCTGACAGGAGACAGATGCACAGCCGGGCCACGTTCTGAGGCAGGCGTGTAGCACACACAGGGAGATGTGCGGCAGCTGCTGCCGACAGCTCCAAGGCTCTGCCTGGCCAAAAAGTGTCTTACTCCCTGTGGCTCAGGCACTTCTGGTGACAGTGATTGACACGTGAGAGCAGCCTCCCCTCTGGCCACCCAGGGGCCTTGTGGAGCCACTCCAGCTTCATCTACCTCCCACAGCAACCAGTGATGGGCACCAGCTGTCCTGGACCTGAGACTAACAGAGAGGGTCTCCAGACACAGGCAGCCTGCATGGATCTGGACAGAAGGTTGGGAGTACACAACCAAGACATAGACCACCTTCAAAGCCACAGTGATGCTTCACCAAATATGGCAGCAATGATGTAACTTTCCTGCTGTTAAAAAGAAAGCATTTTTCCTATCTTCACAAATTAAATTCAGCTGCTTATTTCAACTGCAGAAAATCTTAGGGGGCCACTAAATGATCTTTTTCTGTATGTGCAGGTGCACATATGAGCATGCCTGTGCATGTATGTGGAAGACAATCTCAGCCATCGTTTTCCTGGCACTTTCCACCTTGGTTTTTTGAATCAGGGTCTCTAGCCGGCCCAGAGCTCAGCAAGTAGGGGAGGATAGCTGGCCAGTGCCCTCCGGGGAATCTACCTGTCTCCAGAACTCCAGTCCCAGGATTATAAGCGTATGCCAGCACTTCAGGCTTTTTATATGTAGATTCTGGGTTTACTTGGTCGATCTCCCCAATCCATAAAAGACTTTCTGAACTTTATCCCTGGACAGCTTTAACTGAAGCAGTCCACACATAGCTAGCTTCCCTGGAGCAGCAATTGCTGGCATGAAGAGTCAGGCTCCCTCACAGAACAGACTGAAACTTCAGAGAGAGGCTGGGTGATACCATTTCCTTTTCTCTGTCTCACATCCACCATGTACCACCTGGAAACCAAGGGGTCTCGCCTGCAGGGAGGCAACCCTTTGCTCTAATTGAATGTCCAGCCCTGTCTTGCTGTAATTATTCTAGAGATACAATATGCACAAGGGGACAAGGCGGGTCAGGTTACTCTGCCCAGAGCCTGCAGCAAACAGCTCAGGAAGCCAAACCATAGCCCTTGCAGATGTCAGTCCTCAGGGGCCAAGCATGATCAATACCTGCCAGGTTGCTTAATTGTCACCTTCACTGCCAATTTAGTGGGACCAATCAGAGAAAGCAAGCCAAACACACACCCTTAACGATTCCTTAAGATCCAGGATATCCTGTTTATAGGTATCCATGTTGACAGATCCCCAATGACAGTGCAGCCCTGCCTTCCCTTTTGTCTGTGAGGCTCAAGTCCTGTGTGCCTGCCTGCGTGCCTGCCTGCCTTGGAGTCTCTGGCAAATGCAGGTGCTGGTGGTCAGTTCTACCACACTGGCTACTGCAGAATGAGCCTTTGTTGTCTCTTATTTGAGCAGTCTTTTCTTCTGTCCCCATCAACATCCCACAATATTCCAGTCACTGGCATGACTGAAGAAGCTGGCTGCCACTGCTGAAGAGCCGTCCATCACCACCCATGTCATCCGAGCAGAGAACAAGTGGATAAAAATGGAAAAGTCCGGGGGGCAGGGTGGTAGCACATGCCATTAGTCGTAGCATTCAGGAGACAGAAGCAGAAAGATCTCCAAGTTCCAGTCCAGCCTGGTCTACAGAGTGAGTTCTAGGACAGCCAGCGCTATGCAGAGAAACCCTGTCTCGAAAAAGAAGCAAGCAAGCAAGCAAACAGAAAACTGGAGAAGTCCAGACCTGGCACAGGCAGTGGTCTCAGCTGGGCATGAAGAGTCGTGTCCTGAACCATCCCTCTGGTCACTGAAACATTTACTCTCTGGATGCTCCTGCTATCTTACAAATGCTCCGCAAGTCTGTCACCCAGAGCCCTGAGTCCAACCTCCCAATGAACATAGACTGTCATGCTGTGAATGTCTGATGTTGGGAACAGCCTCAAGCAGGAAGACATGTGCTCCCGTGACTATCCCTGAGGAATCAGGTAAGCATTAGTTCCACCAAGAGCTCAGCCAACCCTTTTCCCAGGGGTAGAGCTGAGCTGTTCAGGTGTAGGAAGGGCAATCCTCATATGCACATAAGCTATTTCCTAGAGCTGAGATCTGCATGACAGTAGGAAGTAGGCACACCACCTTCTATGGTTCATCTGATCTGAAAGACACACGAAGGCCTCAGGAGGAATATGAACTAGTTACAATATTTTACAGAGAGCTTTCCTTTCTTCCTTTATGACTCTTGGGCCTATAACCTTTGGGGCTTTGATGGGAATGGTAAAAGTTCGTGGAAGGCTAGACAGCCCTCACTCCACCACAGCGGAGGTCCCTTTGCTTTTGAAACTCTAACCGTTTTACAACTGAAGAAGCCACAGCTCTTCAGCAAATTGCCTGTGGCCTGCTTCAAAGCTGGGATCATAATGCTGAGCCTTACTTTGGGGATGGTCAGACATCTTAGAGTTCCAGCTTTCTCACTGCCTTTCAGACTATGTTACAAGAGGTCCCGGTTTCTTTCAAAGCAATCTAGGGCCACTTTGGAAGCCAATGATCGAGTTCCCATGCCTGTTCGAATGAAGGCAATTCTACTTGGGTTTGCTTTTTACATTAGGGGGCCTGTGTGAAGCTTTTCTCTGGAAAAGAACCCTTTGCTACTAAAATAAAAAGGGCAGGAACCACTGTGCTAGCCATAGTCCCTAGAGTCTCTTCACTGAGGCTGGGCCAGGAGCAATAGAAACCCGGATGGAAAACACAGTAGCAGGGGATAACTATGCTCATTGGTAAGGGTGGCTGAATGGTTTGACTCTGCCTCCCTTACTACTTTGGGGGCCGGTCAGGACCTGGGACCGTGGAGGTACTCCTGGTGTCTGCCCTGTGGTATCTGGTCTTGAGAGACCCTCTTCAGTGGGGGACAGACAGCAGAGAGTGAATTGCAGGAGGGATTAGGAGGAGAGGGGATGTCCTGCTCATCTCTCTCCTCTCTCAGGCTTCTGCATACTTTGGTGCCTGGGCTCCTGAAATATAAGCGTGAATATGAATATAAGTTCCACCAAGAGCTCAGCCAACCCTTTTTTCCCAGGGGTAGAGCTGAGCTGTTCAGGTGTAGGAAGAGCAATCCTCATATGCACATAAGCTATTTCCTGGAGCTGAGATCTGCATGACAGTAGGAAGTAGGGCTCATTGACAGAGATTGGGGCTCCACACAGGGCTGAGGGGGCCTGGCAGTCTGTATCACCACCTGGTTCCAGGCCCTCTGTTATACTCTCTGTTATAAAGAGGTAGCCAGCAAAGGCCTCTTCTCTGACTCCAAGTCCCCAAGACAGGAGTAATGACAATGTCATTTATTTAGGAAGAGGCACCAAAGAAGGCTATTCAAGGGTTGCTAGAGGCAGGAAGGGGGCAAGGCTGAAGGCCACCCCATCCCCAGAGCTCCTGCCATGGATTCTGGATGCTGGGTGTACAAATCTAGGCGGACCAGCAGGGGTTCTGCGGACAGTCAAAAACTGAAGGATCATCCCAGAGCAGAAATTTCATCCAAATACGAAATGTCAAGTATTATTTTTGTACTCAACGCAAGCAGTTATTTCACAGAAAAGTGAAGCAAAATCTATATAAAAACAATGACAAAACAGTATCCAAGGCAATGTCTTCTTCGCTTGAGTCCTGGGCCCTCCCCATGAGAGTCTGAGAGGCCATCATCACAGACAGGCAGGGACAGGAGCCAGCTGTGTCCTCTGTCACTAGCAAGCAGGCTGGAGAAGAAGTGGCAGACAGTGGTGTTTGGGGCTGTTACTTAGATAAAAAGTTCCAGAGAATGAAAACTCTGTACCCATGAGTTCTCTGAGTTCCTGCCTGTGACAGCAAAAGCCTGTGAAAGGTACCTCAATGTCTGCAGGCTGCCCCCCCCCCCCCCCCGACAGTGCCACTTACCGTGCTTGGGCCTGTGGGACTGGCTCAGAGTCTGGGGAGACATAGCATTGATGTGGGGAGAAAACTAACAAAGACGTGGAAAATACCAGTGTATGGAATCACAGATCTGAAATAATTCCATGGTTAAAGGAGATGTGAATGCAAAAAAGTGGCTGTGTTCCTGGGAAAAAGGATTTTTCCTGTGCTTCCAATTGCTCCCAGTGACCAGTTTTTTGTTTTTTGTTTTTCTGTCACAATGAAAACTGTTCTTAGCACAAGACAGTTTTCTCAGAGCCACCAAGATGCTAAGACAGAGTTGAAGACGGAAAGTATATATTACAGAGAAAGGCGCCCGAGACAGGACATTAATTGGAAAAGCAGAGCGTGAAACAGTATGTACGATATGTCTGGAGTCCACAGGGCACCCAGACAGGGTCAGAGAAAAACCCCAGAAAATAAGAAGCGATGCCGTTTGAATGCACTAGGGTGTAGGCTTTTCCCTGTTCCCTAACAGTGTATAACAAGGCTGACTTCTCCCTAGTCAGAGGCAGACTGAAAAGACAAAGAAAAGCCACCAGGCCAGCCAGCCTCCATCTTTGTGCCAACTGCTCCCACCCTTGCAGACAGTCCTGACATGGAGCCCGAGCTCCTCCCTGTGGCCACAGTGGGGAATGCCTGAGACTGATCACAAGGAAAGCTGCTCCAGAAAGGTCCAGGGTGGAGTGTGTGTGTGTGTGTATTGGGTAGGGGGATGGGAAGTGGGGGTGCTGTGTGTGTAGAGAAGCAGAGGGATGCAGATTATAAACCTCTCCTCTATCAAAGGGTGAGGTGGGCAGCCCTTGTGTCCATGAGTGGAAAACCTGACCTCAAGTCTCTGCTCTGGCACATGCCAGGCTCCCTGGTTAATTTTTGTTGTAGTTGGTTTGTTTTGTGAACTTGACCCAAGTTAACCCTTTCTTCCCCGAGTTGCTCTTGGCCATGGTCTTCATCACAGCAGTAGAACCCGAACTAGAGCCAGGCTTTGACCAAGCCCCTGGCCGATGAGCCTTTCGATTTCCCCACGTGTAAAAGCCTCCCTCAGCTCTTGCCACGTTGCCAAAAGATGACTGCAGGTGGCTTCAAGCCCTGGTTCTGTCACTCGGGGCTGTATGAATGAGCTCAAGCCACCTGACTCTGGACCCCAGTGTCCTACCACGGAAAACAAAAACAATGCCAGTATCAGCCTCCCAGGGCTGTTTGCCATGCAGCGTCGGCAATGGGCCCAGAAAGCAGTTTGGCATGTCATGAATCTTTTCACAAACAAAGCGGTGTCGGAGCCATCAACACCGAGCACACTCAACAAGGCTTCCCATGTTCTTGAACCTCGCTCGGTCTCATATAAAGCATATACATGCGTGTCCTGACGTACGACACATTTAACTGCGGGTCACGGTCGATTTCCGAAGTGCTGTCTCAGAGGTAACACGAGCTCCCACAAGCAAATGCCAATTAGCTCAGTTCCTGGCACTGAAAAAAGCTCTCGAAAAAACATCTCTTATTATTCCTGACAGGGCCGATAATACCAAATGGTGTCATGTGGGTCCTTAAAAGAAAATCTGGCAGGAACGGGAGTCCTCTTGGTGCTGTTTTCCCAGAATGCAGGAGCCAGGGTCCCCCAAGAGCACAGCCCTTGCTGCAGGTGGTCCTAGGCTGGCTGTCACGCAGCCTAACACTGCCTCCACCCCAGCTCTGCTACTAGAGTAAGAAATTCAAGGCAGCACATGCCAACCCCAGGAGCATTTTCCTACCCAAAAAAGGAGCCACTGTGCTAACTATGCTCTTCAGCCAAAGGCTGGTGAGGCCTCAAAAGTCCATTTCAGTTTGGCACTGTTCAAGGTTACTTAGAACGACAGATGGCGGGAGTTCAAACAATGCCTTATCCTTAACAAAATAAGGGCCAAGCTGGGCCCTAGGGCTGGGAGAGGCTGATGAGGAGGTATTATAGGCTTCTCCCCATTCACCCTGGTATCCTTACTGCTTGACCCTGGGGGAACAGACCTCCACCCCGACCAGCTCTTGGAGGCTATTGGGAGGAAACTGATTCCGAGCCTGCTGCTGTCTCTGAGCCTGGACACCTTTGCCCATTGTGAGGCCTCGTCTCCTCTGTGGTGGTCTCACAGCCCTGCAGCCCAGGGCTCACGTATCACACTTGGAAGGAAAGGCCTGTGCTGGGTGGGCAGCATTTTGGGGACCTCATTTTGAATGTCATCACACTGAACACGCCTCTGGCTAATCTTCCGGTGCCTTTAGTTTCAGGCAGGCCTCCTTTGTCTGTATAGTGAGGATGGCAGTAAATTCCCAAGACCTAGTTGTCGCACTGTTGAGAAGCGTGCCCTGGCCCCTCGTCTGCTTCTGCTGAAAGCGCAGTTTACGATGACAGCTAATGTTAACATCTACGCATCCTAGATAATCGTCCCCAGAGCCACAGGCAGTGGGTACCATCAAGAGCCCATTTACTGGGGAAAACTGAAGAAAGAAGAGAGCCAGGGAGCTGTGGCTACTGAGAGATGGAGCTGGGAGTCAGGCCCCAGCAGTAAGCCCTTAAACTCAGTGCCAATCCGGCACCATTCTTCACCTACAGCTGCTGCTTGCAAAGCAAGAGGCAGATGAGACACGATATGTGAAGTACAGAGTATGATGCCCAGTACAGAAAATATTAGCTGCTCTTTGCTCAGGCCAAGAAGGGAAAAAAAAAATATTCTTGGATGGCTGAGTAGCAGGTTTCCATTAGGGAAGCCCTTGCGTTCTCAGCCCACGTCCACTGGAGGCTCTGCGTCTCCTCTTCCAGCCTGTGCCCTGACCCCGTGACCAGCACAGGGTGGTCCATGCTGTCAGGGCTCAGGAGCAGCTCACTGACTGGCTGAATGTATCCGAGAGGAGTGAACCTAGCTGGACGGCCTCTTCCTCTTCTATTGGAGTGTGTGTGAGCCTGTGAAGGAGACTGTCCTGTCACTGCAGTCAGTGCCTGCTGGCACTGATACCCACCTATTCATGGAGGTCTCCAACAGTCCTGGGGGAGCTAACGGAGACCCTGCCTTACACGAGGTGAGGCATGTTCCAGGGCAAACAGTCACATTACCACTCGCTCTGCAAGAAGGAGAACCCAGTCCCAATGCCAGTAGACCGAGTCCAGGAGCCTGTACTATTGAGCTATCCTGGGATTAACTCTGTTGGAGTTTAGCCTCAGATGGAGGATGTGACGAGGGAGGGGTGGGTGACTCTGAGCCTAACCACAAGAGAGGGTGATACAGAGGTGAAAGCAGAGCAAATTCTGCTAAGCACACCAGGTTAAAGCGCCATGGCCCAGACACCACTGAGCAAATGACATGAAAACAAGTGGAGTCTCACCGAATGATACCCAGGGGATCCAGCACTTCCTCCTCCTCCTCTGCTTCCTCCAAGGATTTCTCCACATCCTTGTTGCTCAGGCCCAGTGTGGGTGGTGGCACTTCATCTTGCTGTTCAAAGAAGTCAAACGCCTCCTCGTCGATGTCCCCTGGCTGGCTGGCTGTGTCATCCAAGACAGAGGGATCTCTGGTGGCAAGGCCTGTAGCTCCCGGGGATCTGGTACCTGTGGAAGAAAAAGAAGAGTTTGATGTCGACTTTCAAAGAGGCAGCACCACACCCACCCTCCGAAGCCAGGTTCTGAGGCTGAGGGCTTCCTTGTGACCGCCTGGGACCAAATTCTGCTTCAGCCTGAGTAGAGAGTCTGAGCTATTCCTCTAAGTGATGCTGCCGCCATGGGGAATGTCAGAACAAGCCTAAGGCAGGGGTTCCAGGATTTCTGTGGTGCAGTGTTGCATGAACTTTTCTCAGGTGGACTTGGACAAATCTCTGTTCATCCCGGATAGAGGACCACCTGAGAACAAAGGGAGGAGTCCACCCATGTCTAACAGTATGAGGTTAACTTCGGTTACCTACAGGAGCATGAGGGGCTTAAAAACAGAGCACATAAGAAAAGCCTCCCTCCTAACAACTGTTAACTGCTTATCCATTTGTCTGTTCGGTAATCCATCCATCTGTCCAACCATCCACCCATCATCTGTCTGTCCAACCATTAATCTATCATCTCTATGTCTGTCCATCCATCCATCCATCTGTCTATCTACCTATCTATCCATCCGTCTGTCTGGCCCTCTATCTGGCCTACCTGTCCCCTGGGGAGGGGTGGAGCCTTGTGAGTCCCTCCCACCCCAATGAGAGAAGGTTAACGGATCCACTTACCTGTAGCTCATATACAGGTAAGTGGTCACAGCTGCTAAGAAATCAAGAGGGCAACAGCTGTGTCATGCCAGAGGTCAGCATGCCACCAACACCCAGTATCACAGAAACGACCAAACCCATGCCCAGCAGCCCACTGTACACCAGCCAGTGTACAAATGAGGCTTGGACTGGACTATCTCTTTCACAATGTTTTACCATAGTAGGTCCTGGCAAGGGACTCCGCTGGCCTAACCATAAACAGACAGCTCCAAGAGCCTGTATTATCAGACTCCCACATGCATGAGTGCAGTGAGTCCGTGGACGATTCCGGAACAACCCGGGATCACCCCAGGACAACTGGCTTACACCAGTGCTTCTCAAAGCATAGTTCAGAGACAGGTGCTTATGATAAGTTCGGAAAGGGGAAGCAAGCCCCCAGAAATGTCCCTAGAGGCCTGGCATCATTGCAGCCTCCAAGCACACGGTATCTGTGAACGTATGTCTGTGAGAGGCTGGCAATAAATAGCTAGTTCTCCCCCACAGACAGTTTAAGAAGCGTAGGTTTGGACTGTTTGTTCGTCTCTGTGTAAGCAGTGACTGGGTGGTTTTCTTTTAAAACCGTCACTTAAAAAATAAAAATCACTCAGCCAGCCGTGGTGGCATACACCTTTAATCCCAGTACCCCGGACGAAGAGGCAGACAGATCTCAGTGAGTTTGAGACCAGCCCAGCCTATGTAGTGAGTTCCAATCCATCCAGGGCTACGGCAGAGAGATCTTGTCTCAAATGAATGAGACAATGAATGAATGGATAAATAAATATTACTCAGTAGTTTAAAGCTTAGAAAGCATTCTTCACCCTTCACCTTTGGTTTATGGGACTTATGCCTCATCCTGCAAAACTGGAGACCCACAGGATTAGAAAAGACCAAAGTTAAATGACTGACTGGAAGAAGGAGGTCAGGGGAGAGAGAGATAAGCGCCATCCACAGGTGCAGCCTGGCCCCATCATTCAGGACACAAAGGGCATATACTTCCCCAGTGGGATTTAGGCAGGCAGGAGTGCCGGAAGGGGGTGGTCTTTTGATCACCTGGTGCTAGGCTCTGTTTAAGCATTTCAGGGGTTGTGTGTCAGTTCATACAACCCCCGACATCTCCATCAGGAAACCCCTTCTCTGATAGAGAACGCCGGCCAAGGAGAGGGCAGGGGTGGGGGGCTCCCTGAGGCTACACAGAAGAACCTGAGGTCTCCAGTGTTGGGTATAGGGTGCCAGATCACACTCATATTCTCTGTGTGGGACATGGGCTGAGTATGACGCCCACAAGGGACTGGGCCAGCAGGCTGGGTGTGGAAGTAAGTACAACGTTCCCTGGATGGCACAGACTGCCAGGTCTGGTTAGCAGGAGGGATATGTGTACACACAAGTGAGTAAGTGAAGGGAGGTATATAACGAGGATGGCAGGAAGGCCATGGGGAGGTCACTCTGTGACTACTCAGCTGGCACCCAGAATGTTAGTCCCTTGAGGGCTGGGTCTCCTGCTCACCATCGAGCCTAGGAGGTCACTGAGGCCCAACTGCCTTAACAGCCTTGCTCAAGTGGGTGGCAATGGGCCTGCCATTGAGTCACAGTGCTGAGGTGGGTTCTGGGCTGCAGAGATCTCAGGGCCGTGAGACAAAGCCTTGGGTACCTAAGAATTCTAGCAGCTCTGGGCTGCCTGCCAACTGGGCATCCTTGGAGACACAGCGTAGGATCTCATCAAACATGGCTCTCCTTTCCCGGATGTCAGACTCCCCGACAAACAGGACCTTCCTAGGCAGCGGGGGCAAGCTGGCTGCTGGGAAATGACTGCACAGCTTCTGGTAAAACTCCTCAATCTCGCTGTATTTTTTGGAGACCTGGAATGAGAGGAGCATGTGGTTTCCTGAGAGAAGAGCCGAGGGTGAGAAGCTGCTTCAGCCTAACCAGATATGTGAGGGGTGAGCGACCTCTACTGGCCAAACTCCTCCATGCAGGCTCAGGCCACAGACCAAAAGACTAGGCAGGCTGAGGGGCAGGGAGGGAGCTTCAAGCCCAGGTTCCTTCCTGCACCATCCAGGGCTCTCAGCCATTTGCGTTCTAGCCAGAATATCAGGCAGCTGCCAGCAAACATGACAAGAGCAACAGGGAGCTGAAGTTCGAACGCAAAAATACCTGGTGCCTCTGCGTGGCAGGTATCGCCAAGCGCTGGCCAACAGTACTGCTGCCTGTCCTCTGATAATGTACAGGTCTGTGCAATGAGGATGCTGCTAGGGAGTGGGGGTGGGGAGAGGGGAGGTGTCTGCCAGACCTCAGATACAGTGCTCCTCCCTGGGAACTGGCTTCACCTCATGGCTAAGCAACTCAATGCTTGCTTTTATTAAAAAGTATATATCCTTTCAAGGAATAGACAGAAAATGCTCACTAATCCTTCTAGATAACTCATAAAATTCCAGGGGGATTTTGGACTTGGGAGCATAACTGTGGACTGCACCCCTAGATATCACGGTGTGTTTCATATCACTGGCATGCTCTCCACAGGGCCTGGGCATTACTGTAGGACAGAGCAGCACTATCGTGGCACGTGGAAGTGTCACAGGTGATGGTTCATTCACCCTACTCTGACATCCAGACCTTTGTAGGGGATGGAGCAAACTGCCCTGGACCCTAAAGGCTTCCAGGATGCTGCCCCTCCCTCAGGTCCCAGCATCAAGCATATTTTTTTTTTTCTTCCCTACTCCTATCTCTGAAGACATGGATGTACTGAGCTCAGGTCATCTGAGGTCACGTCAGACTACCAGAAAGTGCCCCTCAGAGCAGATCCACTCACAGAACACGGAGGAGGCAGAACCGTCAGCTGACGTACCACCTGGGTTCGGCCAAGAGTTGCTCTAGGGAGCGACCAGATGAAAAATAGCACTGTCCTGGAATGTCCCTTAAAGCAAGATTTGTGATACACCTTCTTCTTAGAATTTGGTCCCTTACTGTCACAGAGCTGTGCACTCATCATTTTCCTTTGGTTTTGGCTGCCTGCAGTCACCAGACCAAGGATCTGGTTCATTTTACCTTATCCTAAGATCCCAAGGTCTGTCTTTCCTGCTCACCAGTCTGAACTCCTTCCATAAATGACCAAAGGGTAATTTAATACGTGAACACACCACTCCTGTTTTGAAATTCTGTGTTCCCTTAGCTTCTGCAACTTCAATCACCCAGCTTTGCCCTTCTGCCTTGATGACAGACTCAGCTGTCCCTGGCCAGCTCATGCCTCTGGGATTTTCTTCCTTAGCTCTTCTCCCTGCTCTCTGGGGAGCTTCATCCACATCCAGCTCTTAACACAACCTCCAGGCTGATGTCTAAATACCCAAGACTCAGGCCTGGTCCACTCATATGCTGGGTTTCCTGTGGCCACCCAGTGGGTGGATACTGCATGCTCACCACAGCTTCTAACCTGCTCCTCGCCAGCATTGCTGAAGGTGGCCAATGCCTACCTACTGTTTCTGCTGGTTCCCATCTTGATGGCCTACTGGGTTGCCCTCAGAACCAGGCTCCCTGTCTCCTGGTACCGATGCTTTGCTGCCACTAAACTCTGCGGTTAAACGCAGACGGGACAGTCACTTCCCTGCTTAACAGTACCTGGCTGCAACATAAGTCCAGGAACAACTTGTGTCCTGCATGTCATCTACCCTTGCCTACTCCCATGTCATCCCAAGACCATACTCAACTGCACAGTAGCTCCCAATTCCCAGCCTTTTCCCAGCCCCTGTGTCCTCTTCCAGGAGTACTCTTCTCCCCTGTTGCTCAACACCATCTTTTTTTTTTTTTTTTTTTTTTTTTTTTGGTCAGTTCTCTGTGTAGCCCTAGCTGTCCTGAACTCACTGTGTAGATCAGGCTGGCCTCCAACTCAGAGATCCACCTGTCTTTGATTCTTGGCCTCCTGGTGCTGGGATTAAAGGTGTGCACCACTACCATCCACCAGCACCATCTAGTATTTAAACCGCTGTCCTGCCTTCACCTCTTCCAAGAGGTTTCCAGAGTCTTTCCTCCAAGAGGTATTAGGTTGTTCCTTCTACACATTTCCAGTCTTCCATGGACTCCTGTCTCCACCTAGGCCTCTTTATAAGTCTGCCTTCCTGTGGACTCTAAGCACATCTACTTTGGTGTTCCTATCATTCCATACAGTGTAGCGCTCCAGACCCTGGAATGTGTCAGCCCTCTGATGCTACCACATCTTGAGGGGCAGACATATCTGCCTGGGCACCCTTAGAGTATCATGACTAGGGTCCCCTGCTCACCAAGAACTGGATGACATCTTCGGGCCGGTGCTTGGCTGACTTGAACACAGCCAACCGGGTCACTACCAGGATCTGGTATTCCACATGGCCGGACATCATCTTACCCCGTACCTCCTGGTGCTGTGGCACAGTCAGGTCGAGGCCTGTGTGGACATTCTGAACTTGCCTGGAAAGTGAAGGAAGCAGGTCAAAATCAGGTTCAAGTAAGCAGGCTTCACCAATGAGAAGATGTAAGCAGGAGGTCAGGGGGACCCAGGCACTGGGTGCTGGGCCATTCAGTTATGTGTCCTTCTCAGTCTGTCCTTAAACATTTTTGGAGGTGGGGGTATGGAGACTAAAAGAGGAGCCTGAGTTTGTGAAGGCAGAGCAGAACTGAGGCCCTCCAGGGAATCTGGACAGACATATTTCCTCAGTTCCAGAGAGGGGAAGGGAACAGCCAATAGAGCTCACCCAGCTGGAGAACTAGGATGACATCCAAGGCCATGGGGAAAGTGTCTTCCTCCTGTGGATACCCTAGGGTACAGAAACCCCTGCTTATGTAAAGTCTGAACATTCTCTCTGGGCTGCAAGGACGTGCTGGCTAACCTATTGCTCTCAGAGAGCTACGAATGCTTGCCAGAGCCCATGGAGTGTTTTTAATGCAACACACACACACACACGAGGCCTGGGAACAAGGTTGTCATGCTGGGACAGCCTACTAAAAGCATGCCATATGCAATGTGTGTGTCCACTGACAGTACACGTGGACAATACTCTCATCCCACGTGAGGCCCATCAGCAAGCACGAATCCCCCTGCAGGCTCGAGCTGACTGCCTCTGGGAAAGCGTCCCAAGGCATCCAGGGCAGACACAAACTGCAGGATGAGCTACACCAAGCCGGGCCACTTCTTTACTTATGGCCAAGACCGGGTGCCACTGTCACAAGGATGGGGGAGGGGAGTGAGACGAGAGACTAAGGTATGGGTGAAGCATCCAGCTTTCCCAGCAGGTGATGGGGAGAGACAAGATGGGGGTGGGGGTGAGGGTGGAGGGAGCTGCTTGCTCACCCTGAAAGGCAGGAGATGGGAGAGGACCATCAGGCCTCAGCTGGAATCTTCCACGGGCTGTGTTCCCTGGAGGTGTCCCCAGAGTTAACCATACCAGGAACTGAACTCATAGCCTATCCCTGTTCCCCAGAGTCTCAATCCTACCAGCTGAGTGTACTGTACAAGAAACGCTACATCTCAGGCTTGGCTCCCCTCTCTTCATGCCTAGGGCTGAGCTGGCTTAGAAAAGCCCTGTTTGTCGCTTTCTTTGCTCCTGAGTCCAAGTACAATTATACTACTGCGTCCCTCCTGGATTTGCACAATTAGGTTTTCTCGTCCCTCCTTGAAACTCCTGATTACTAACTTTAGGCAAGAGCAGTAAGCCTGGGAACACTATTTCATCCGGCCATAGAATTCTCAAGATGTGGTCCCTAGGACTGCATAAGCATCTTGCAAGGAAGACACACTTGGGACACTGAATCAGTAGCCTGAGACCACAAATATCTCAGGCCTTGCATGCTATCTTGTTTCGGTGCAACTGTTCAACTCTGCCTTCAGACACAACAGGAAAGCAGCTACAGACAACACCTGCAGTTCTGGGTGTGTTCTTGTATGACTGGAATCACTAAATTGAGTAGTTGGCAGGATATAGCTCTCAGGCGCATCCTAAACCAAGCTGCTCAATTATGATGTGGCTACCGGCTCACCCTGATCTGGCTCACACCATCCTGCACAGGCTTCACACAGACTCAAGGTCCTCCATAGCATCCTGGGCCAATTCCTGCCTGTGGTCCAGACTCTTCCCTCCAAACCATCCCACGTCATACTTAACGTAGCATCTCCATGTGACCGTCAATCATGTTTTAAAATGAACCCACTTGAACAAATGCTGATTCTCCTGTTCCACCTGCTCCCCAGCCCAGCAGTAAGCTCAGGACAGTGTAGCCCTGCAGCTGATCGACGTACTCTTCCCTTCCCCCACGACCTCACCATTTACAGACCTCAAAGCTCAACATTCAGAACACACAGAGAACCTACATAGGCCTTAGCCCCTCCTCCTGTCAGTGGCCACTCAGCTCCAACCACACATGGAGTCCAGCCAGTGCCTGCAGAACGTGGGCACAGCAGCCATGGGGTCTCTGTATGCCTACTCATACAGCCATCCCACCTACACTTTCTTTCCATCACACTCAAACTGAAACCTCATAACCTACCTCAATTGCACGCCTCCTCTCCAGGCCACCTCACACTCACCATGCTCCCTCTACTTCGGCACACTGGCCTTTGGACTGTGGCTCTGTCTTCTCTGCTGAGCACACATTTCAAGATTTCCTTTCTATAGTTCTCTCCCTTGGCGGACGTCTCAAGAGCCTGTTCACCTGACATCTCTCGGAAAGATGCCCCTCAAAAACATCATAAAAACTCACATCTGTCACCTGACCCCTCCTCCCCATCATTTCACCTTCCTTCTCAGCACTTGCTGTCCTCGACACAGCTCGAATTTTCCTACTGCCCAACATGTTTCCAGCAAAACCTCATTATTGCATCCTAGAACCTGGACCAGTATCTGAAGCTCACAGAAGAGGTTCTCCCCAGCCCCACCCCTGGAAAACACCTGCTGGCTGTATGCATGCATGGACCCTGGGAGTTGCCTCACAGGGAGGCCGGAAACAGTTGATCCTGGGTGCTGGGATTGCAGTGGAGGCTGCTAAGGCGACAAGCTCCCTGGGTCTGCTGGGACTATCAGAATGGTGGACATGGCATGCCTCCTCTGCACACTGTGCCTGCTACCACCCATGGGCATGCCAGCACTGAGGAAAGCCACTACTCCCCCTCCTAGACACCAGGACCAAACTCACAGTCTCGGTTGTGGTTGGTGTGACCTACAGGTGCATTTACTGTTAGTGTGCTCAAACCTGCCTATATGAAACCGCCATCTACAGAAAAGGAAACTGAGGCTCAGTGAAAGGAAAGAACTCACAGAGCGGTAGAAACAGCTCTTCTACTGCAGTTGTGGCCAGCAGCCTCACCATACTAAGGAGAGAGCAAGCAGCTTCCAACATCGGGGTTTATGAACAGAATCATATTTTTCTAGAAAGGAAGCTGAGAGTACAACTGAACTTGTGTGGGGGAAATACATCTATTTACACAATCAGTTCGAATCTGGGCTAGAGTTTCTCTTGGGGGAACAAAGGCAGAACACAGACTATCCTTGAAGCTCACCACTTTGAAGTTACTTAAAAATCCGGGAAAAGTGTAAGACCACACCCCTCCCAGCCTTTCCAGGCTCCATTCCAGCTGGGCTTCTCCGATGACCCTACTGCTTAAGCTCCGAGCTTTCTTCAGGAAAAACTGCCGCGCTCTCAGCTCTACTTGGTTGGAGTCAACAGCGGCGGTGTGCGCCCCTGGAACCTGGAACTTACTGGCCCCTCCCCTCCCGCAGCACCAGTCACTCTGGTGTGGGTATCCCCTGCAGGGCCAGCTTGCTTGATTCACCTCGTCCCTGGTGCTTAGCATCGGGCTGGTACACACAGAGCTAGCGCTGAAAGGTTTTGGGGGCCTAAAGAAATGACCCCCAAGTACGGACAGGCCGGGGCCAGCGCTATCGCGCCAGTCCCGGGCCTTCCTGGAGTCTCGGTTGAGTGTTTGATCCTCTAAGGGGACTCTTGATGGCGCGCCACCCCACCGCAGGTGGTGGGGTGTCGCGGGATAAACCACCAGGCTGCTGGGAAATCTGGGACACGCAGGTCGGGGGTCTGGCTCACCTGGAGGTGACGAGCACCGCCGGGGACTGCATGTCGGCTGCGGGTGGAAGGACGGTCACGCGACCCGGCGTCTTGGGCGTTGCTGCGTCCGCGCCCCGCCCCTCTCGGGTGCTGCTCCACCTCTCCGGCCCTGGCCCGCCCCCTTGTGGCAGCGGCCGTGCAAGTCGCAGCTTCTGTGGCCTGGGGGAGTGAAGGACTTGGGCTGCCCCCCATAGCCATCTTGTAAGCCTGACACCTCTCTCCAACCATTAGCTGCAGAAACCCTCCTTCCCTTAGAAGGAACTTAACTTAATCTTAACTTAATGCAGCCAATCAGTCAACAAGGTTCTTCCCCTCTGGGGCTCTGAGCCTTCAGATTTTGGGGCTATGCAGTGAACACAGCGGTCCCCAGTACCAGATGCTCAGACCTACAGACTCTTTTTGGCTCTCTCCCTAAGGCTTCCTGCATGCACTCCGGAGGAAGACAGAACCTTGGCCTGGCTTGCTTTTGATAGCACTGAGGAGGAGGGCTTGGGCGGTTTTCCTCTGTATGTCGTTGGCTGCATAGACCCACTGGGAATAGAATCACATCCCTACCCCATGAGAATCAGAGAGGCGGTGTTACCTGCCATTGTCTGTCTCCTGCCAGTGGTTCAGACTGCAACCAGGGCTGGGGGATAGGTACAAACTGCTGTCCTGAGTTTCTTGCTCTTCCCAGTGACAGCTAGCTACAGATGCTGGGCCACATCCGAAGTAGGTAAAGGGACAAATTGTGCTCCCTTCCTTTATTATTGTTGTTGTTATTATATGTGTGGGTGTGTGCAATTAACATTGCACTTGTGAGATCAAGGACAACTTTCAGGAATTGGTTTTTCTCCTCCTCCATAGATTCTGGGCTGGGGATAGAATTTCAGTGATCAGGCTTGCATGGAAAGTACTCAGTGAGCCATCTCACAGTCATTAATGCAGAGATTTTAATGCGGCCTCTCCTCCTATCCCATTGTAAGCCACCCCCTCCTTTTTCTAACCTTCCCTCCCATCCCCTTTTGTCCTTTCCCTGTCCATAGCAGAAAGAAATGGAGTCAGAGAGGGCTTTGTAAAGGAGCCTGGTCCTAGAACTAGAATAGGAGCGATATTGTGTGGAAGCTCTAGAGACAAGGAAAGACTCAGTAGTGCCTGAGCAGAGGAGGCAAGCAGGAGTCGGGGCATGAAGCACTCCATGTTTTGAGCTCAGGACTTTGCACTGACCTGGAGATAGAGAACTGTACACAAAGGAACATCCTGGAAAGCTAAGCTATGAAGATGCACAGAATCGCAGCGGACTCCAGAATGGGGAAGGGGGGGTGTCAAAGGCGGCTGAGGTGTAGAGGAGGGGGCAGGTGTGAGAGCCCTGCCAGAAGATCGGGGCTTTGCACAAGCAGAGGCGTTGAGATGCCGCTGCGTGGCTGTAGCTCTCTGTGCTTAGACAGCTTGCCTGCCGTACAGGAGGGCCTGAGTCTCATGCTCAAGCCCCACGGAAATCCATGGCCAGAGGCTCAACACTCAGGAGGTCTGAAGAAAAGGAAGCCAGAAGTTCAAGTTCATCTACTCCACAGCAAGTTTGAGGCCCAGTCAGGCTGGGGTACATGAGACCTTGTCCCCTCAAAAAAAAAAAAAAAGAATTAAAGGTAAACTATTGTATTGAAAAGATGCTGCTATAGTTTGGCTCAGTTGAGTGGCTAGATAGTAGTCTCCTTTGTGGATGCACATTTGGCAGAGCCCTGAAGTTGTAAAATGATGAGTCTGTTTTGGACAAGAGAGGTTTCAGGAGCTGGAGTGTGGAGGCCATTGAATCTATCGTCAGGCCCCAGGGACCTAAGACTTGGATGTGGGGTTCTGAGTGAGAAGGAGACACTTCTTTTCCAGATGACACCTCCCCTACGAGAGTCCAGGAGAGAATCTTGAGAGACTCTTGAGAGAGTCTAGGAAAGCAGAGACCATAGTGACTCCCCGTGAGGTCCCAGGCTGCTGGTATGCCTGTCACCAATACCTGGACTTCCTGGTGACTGGGGCTTGTTCTGTGCACTACAGGAAGCCCAGCACACCTGGTACCTGTCAAGAATACCACAGGATTCCTTTGAAAGGGACCCACTTCCTTGCTTGTGACTCTGTTTTCTGCTTCCATGGGTCCCACAGGCTCCAGTGCCTAATTGTGTACAATGTCTGGAATGTGGGATCTAAATCTGATATTGTATGCTTCCTGCTCACCTCTGTGGCTGAGGTAATGGTAACTGAGACCCTGCTGCACAAGACCCTCCCCCCATCCAGTCTCACCCTGGGAGAACCACTCCTCCGTGACACTCGGGGTCTGCAGGGGATGTCTGAACTCTGCCCAACCACATCCTAGCATCCCCTTTGTTTCTGTTGGGTTGGGTTGTCTGAAGACTTGCTCATTATCTCTGACCCTTAATCGATGCTCCAGGGATCTGCTCACCTCCTGAGTGGTGAACTGGGAGGGACCACCGTCTTGTTCGAAATCCAGCCAATGCTCATCAGCACAGCTCAGGAGATTCAGTTTTGCCCAGTGGTATTCACTGACCACTTCACTGAAGATCTTCACTGAAGATCTCAATGAGGATGCAGGCCTGGGGACACGAGGCCACCTTGGAGATGGAGAGCAAGTTAGGAATGAAGACAACCATCTTATGAGCATGAGACACAAACATGGAGGCAACGTGTTCAGGAGGGAAGAACCTGAGATCTGAAGGAACTTTATTCCTGAGGCTGGATTTAAAATCAGAGGTGCTAGATCAGGTGTGTTATATAGAAAGAATTCATGCTCCTGGCAGGGCAGATTGAGATTTAAAAAACAAACAGAAAAAAAAATCACCTCTCATTTAATGGTAGAGATAACAGCTAATCCCCGGAACTATGTTGTTGGAGTGCATGAGTTTGGGGAATAGCCCCTTGGGGAGCACCATATTGGAGAGCCCATCACTGGTGTGGGAGAGGAACCAAGGTATGGGTGTTCCCCAAGATTGGTGATGTTGAGTGTGACCATTCTGATTAAAGTAAGCTCTGCGTTTAGGATATTTTCTATGCACAGCTCGAGATATTAAACCCAGTTGTGAATATGACCCTTGATGGCTCCATCAATGTAACTGTACCTAGAAAAGAATTCCCTATCCAAGCTCTGTCAATGCGCATGCGTTCCCATCATATGTTTATTGTGTTCATGTTTTCTGCAGTCATTTGATTCACCAGAAATTAATGTGGGCTTATATCATGAGCAATGTAGTTGCATCATTCTCTGCAGCAGCCATAGGAGTTTCCTTCTGCAGACAGATTTCCCAGAGGTCTTAGCCACATGGTCCCAAGACCTGAATCAGCTTGCCTATCCAAAAGATCTATTGCAGGACTCAAGAGACTATTGGGTCCTGGTTGGCTGAAAGTTTCATCTGAGACCGGAAACCCACCTTCTGGTGTCTCCATTTCTGATCTGTAGGCTCTGGCTCTTCCAGCCCCATCTTCCCAGATCACAGTTGACTTTGTCTCTGCATCGGTGAGCTTCTCCGCTGCTATGATAAATGTCATGACTGAAAGCAACTTGGGGAGGGGGGAAGGATTTGTTTTTATGTACAGGTCACAGTCCATCATCAAGGGAAAGCCTGGGCAGGAGCCTGGAGGCAGGAACTGACGTAGATCATGGAGGAACCCTGTCTACAGCCTTGCTCCCTATGGTTTGCTCACCCTGCTTTCTCATACAATCCAGCACCACCTGTCCGGGGTGGCACTGCCCACAGTGCTCAGGGCCCTCCCATATCAATCATTAATCAAGAAAACGTCCCTCAGACACACTTGCCAACCATTTTTATGGAGGCAATTCCTCATTTGAGGGCCCCCCCTCCCAGGCGACTATTGTTTGTGTCAAGTTGACAAACACAAACCAGCACTATCCCCTTAATCTTTGCGTATCTAGAACCGAAGCCCTGACTTCTTTGACCACAATTCAAGGAATGCACATTCCAAAATTATTGCACAATGGCATCTTGGATTCCAAAAGCCCTTGTTGGTTTTTAATTTTGGATGCTGTGTTAGTTATTATTCTGTTGTTGTGAAGAGACCTCATGACTGAGACAACTATTAAAAGGAAGGGCTGAGTTGGGAAGCTTCTTTACAATTTTTGAGGATTAATCCATTGTCATTATGGCAGAAAGCAGACACAGCGCTGGAGCAGCAGCTGAGTGCTTTACATCCTGATCAACAAGCAACAAACAGGCAGAGGGAGAGACTGTGCCAGGCATGGGCTTTTGAAACCTCAAAGCCCACCCTGAGTGACACACCTTCTCCAACAAGGCCACGCTTCCTCCAGCACGGTCTCACCTGTTTCCGAGGCAGGGAATGATAGGCTGGTGTTGGTTTGGACAGGCGGTGTCTTATCATGCAACCCAGGCTAGCTGCAAGGTCAAAAATTGCTTTGCCTCCTGAATGCCGGGATTATGGATAGAGGTCAAGTCTGTCAAACCTACAAATAAAGTTCATAGTAATGGTGGTTTGAAGGCAAGGTCCTCTCCCATACTGCAAGATTTTTATTTTTATTTTATTATTATTTTTTTTTACTTTGTTTTAATTTCACTGGATGTGATCATCCTGGGCCTAACCAGCCAGGTGCTGTTACACACTATGGCCAGCAGATGGCACGATCCACCAGTCCTCTGCAGTTTGCTCCAAATCGGAGGCACAGAAATGTACCCTGAGGAAGGCCTCTGGGAAAGAAGCTACCCTCTATCTTCTCCCATTACCTCTCCTCCCCCTCCCTCACCGGGTGGTCTGGACCACAGAGCAGGCCACGCCCAGAGGCCTAGGGCCAGGGCTTTAAGGACCCCAGTGTGAATGCCAGAGCTGTTGCTGGGGGCAACCTGGGCAGCCTAGTTATAGGTTAAGCATGGGAAATTCCTGGAGCTTGAGGGAGCCTGGCCCTGGGCATATACTAGTGGTATGCCAGAACCTGTCAGAGTCCTTACTTCTGCTGTCCCAGGTCTTTCTGGGAGAGACTCGTGAAGCTTTCCTAGGGGCTGTGTAGAGGAGCCAGTGTCATCAGGAGAGAAGGAAGGGGCAAGCAGATGCCTTTAGAGGCTGCTGTCACTTCTCTCCTTCCATCTCCTATCAGGGAGGCCTCAGCCAGGAAGCCCTCCCCCGCCCCCCTTGTCCAGACAGAGGACAAACTCCTGGTCCCGCTGTCACGGTTCCTCCACCTTTCACAGTCCCTCAGCTGACATTTGGTTGTCATTCTCAATGTGGAGGGAAGGAGGCAAAGCCAGGAAGGGTGCGGGACTTGCAGCCAGAGACTAAAGGGGTGGGTGGCTTGAGTTCAGGTCTCTTGGCTTTCTGGAGCACACATTGAGTGCTTTAGGTCTGTGTGGCTCCAGGGACGTAGAGTCCCCGACAGTGGCCAGGACAGAGACCTTCATCTCACTTCTCACTTCTTCCACTTGTGCCCTGGGCAGAACAGAGCCAGGACTCTCTGGGCTGCAGTGGATAGCAAAGGGTCAGCCAGACTCAGAGAGGTCTTGAGGGTTCAGATGGCTGTGATGCCAAGTGACAGGCTAAAAGTCACCTCTCTTTGCCTCTCTCCGAGGGACTTGGCTTTCTCTCATGGCTAGTGTGGGCTGCACAGCGGGTCACTGCTAAGGGATCTCCACTTCCCTTGTAAGCACATAGGAGGGCTAGATAGCTGCTGTGGCTGGAGGACCATTAAGGCCAAGCCAGCTGTAGGCAGCTGGGGTCTCATCAAGTTCCAGTACCCAGAAGCCAGCTCAGCACTGCTTGTGAGAGGCTCTAAGACCAGGCTTTAAAGTAGCATAATCTCAGGTCATAGCAAACTCTCTACAGCCAAGTTGACTTTGACAGCCATTTTGAAAGTTCTCACAGGTGCAACGTCTAGAACTGCTTTCCATCCTGCTATGAAAAGGCTGCCTGGGATATGCAAAGCAGGCTTGGGCAGCAGTTTGTTCCTACTGAAGCCTGGCATGGAAAGGCGGTCTAAATAACTGAGAAGGTCCTGTGACTTTGTGCTCAGTTAGCTAATAGTTTCTGCAGGGGTGACAGACAGGGAACTCACCCTCAGGGAGAGGACTTGGGCATGAAAATGTGGAACCCACCTTTCCTGACTGTGCTGGGGGTTGATCATCACAGAGATGGAAATAAAGGTGAAGACTTCCTGTCTTGTTTGCTCTCCACCATCCCTGAACTCTGCCTTCTGCTACTGGGATGCTGCAGCAGCTTTCCAGTGAGTGCTGGGGCAAAGCAGAGGCTGGCATTTCCTTCCACGGTGTGCTTAGTCAGTGGCAGAGCACAGCTCCAAAGTCTCCTGGCTGGGGTCTCAGTTGCCAAATGCCCCCTGCACCCAAGGTGAACATCCCCAAGTGTGCCTGGGCTAGGTTTGAGATTGTAGGTCCATCTACTCAATAGAAAGATTTGAGATATACACCGCAAAGGGTGAATGGCTGAGCAATTTCCTGACCTTCTTTTTCTCTGTCTTCTGCATTTTTACCTCAGATTGGTGCTCATTCATAAGCCTTGAAAGCCCTGGGCAAGGGAGCCAGAGGCCTGGAGGACAGGTGAGCTTTGCTGCTGCTGATCCTACAGGCTGTTCCCCAAGCACAGTGAGCTCCCAGCTCCCAGCAGCAGGAAAGAAGGTCCAGTGGGAAGTTCTCTCATAGTCCTCACCTGGCCTTAGATTTCAGAGAGCCAGAGAGGGTAATGGAGGGGTTAGCTGACCAAAGCCCCTTACAGTCTCGCCTCCTTAGGGTAGTGGAATCTAAAAGCTGAGCCTAGACAGCTCAATACTCCAAGGTCTGCTGCTTACCATTGACCCTGGGCAAAGCGTTAACATCTTTGTGACTCAACTTTCTAGAAAATGATATGCTAATCCCTATCCCAGGGTAGAGCAGCTGTGAGGAGGAAATGGCAAGGGGCTAGTATCACTTAAGCAGAAGGAGGAGGGAAGGAGCCAGGCAGGCCCCTGACATCCCCATGCCTTCCTCTTTTGGGGCTCTGCTTAGTGTGGCCCCTGTTGATGAAAAAGACCTCTCCCATCATGGTACTCAGAACATCCTTGATGGTACGTTAGGCATCTGTGTGTTCCTGGTCATTGTTTCTTCTGCCCACCCTGACTCTCCATGAGTTTGTCTTGTGTACTGATGAATTCATAACACATAGAAGAGTGCGTCAGAATAAGAAGTTGCTATAAGAAGGAACAGGCAGAGATGGATAGATGGATGGATGACTGGGTCTGGACCAGGAAGTACAAATGAAGAGGTAGTAGACTGCTTTACATATAGCCAGGAGGTTGTGCTGAGCCTCCTACACCTTCTATTCTTCTCCAGCTCTTTCCAGTGAGCTCACAAGACCTACTTCTCTTCTACGCTCACTGCTAGCGGTCAGAACGTCCTGGGGACGGGAGACAAAGTGACTGAGCCACCTCTGTTCCAGGCTGTATCTTAGCCACACACTGAATCACAGACCAGGACACTGAGTCTCAAACAAGCTATGCGGCTTACTCAGACCACTGCAGGAAGGATCGCCAATCTAGCCCAACTTCCTGAGCTCCAGGAAGTGTCCTAGTGGCAAGGAGGTCATGTAGTCAAGAACCATCACCGACTATGCCAAGACAGCCCAGTCTCTTCTGCTCTCCCCTTTATACAGTTAGAGAAACCGAAACCAAGACAAGTAAAGAGGACTGGCCAAGACTGTTAGTGGGCAAAGTCAGATCTGGAACCAGGACAATCACAGCTCAGGGCTCTCAGTGTTTCCTAAACATAGAATTGACTTGTGTAGCTAAGGAAGTCTGGGTGCGAGTGGCTGCTGTGGACAGAAGGCCAGTGAGGTACCAGGACCCAGTGTCCCTCTGAGCAAACAGACTCCTGGCTGGGGTGAATAGGTGGGCAGGAAATCACACCAGGAAGGACCTGTCCTAGCTGAGTTATTTCCCTCTGGGCTTCCAAAGAAGGGAACCCATAATTATGGCTTTGTCATCTGACCCCCAACTTGGGCACCAAAGGTAGGTCGTCATCCCAGCTGCCCACCATCCGGGCAACAGCAGGAAGGCCTTGAGTGGGCAGGCAGCACAGACCCTGGCCCAGGTGCACACACGCCTGCTGTAGGCTAAGCTAACCTCAGGTCTTTCAACTCCTCTAATTCTAACTCTCCAGGCTTCCCTTCCTGCTCCTAGTCATCCCCAGACTGAGCCCTGGCCCTGCCTCCTGAGTGGCCTGGAGAGAGGAGGCATTGCTTGGGAAGAATCAGCTGTGTGTGTGTGTGTGTGTGTGGTGTGTGTGTGTGTGTGTGTGTGTGTGTGTGTGTGTCCTGGTCCATCCTCACAGGAGCCTGGGCCAAAGCTGCTCTGGAAGAGGCTTTTAGACAGCACCCCTTTGGCCTGTAGACTCACAGGCCTGGCTTCGATTTTTGAGTTTGATATCCAATGCAATTTTAAAATAAAGGGGTAGGGGTCCAGGCTCTCAAAATTGCCTGACAGTTGGTTGTCTATTTTCTGGACATTCTTGCTCCAGCGTTTGTCTGAATTAATTTGACACACGCTGGCAACCTCTCTTCTCAGCTCAGTCCACTCCTTAGAACCACTGCTAGCCAGATAAGAGTCAGGTGTCCTCCAGGCACAGGCCGGAGGTGGAAGCCCTTTCTGTTCCTGCGGTGCTGTAATCACGTTGGCATCAGCGCGCTACCCCGGGGCTCTGCTGCCCACCCTCTGGGCTTGTGGCCGCACAGGCTGCGAACATATCGGTACCGTAGCCCTGTTGCCTTTTGCCCTCCCAACCTTGAAGAAATGTGGTCGCCCCCCAGGACGGCAGACAGAAGGTCACCAGGTCACCACTTTTGTTGGACATTAGAATCCTGAGACATACTTTGCATGGGAGAAGGCTAGTCCCCTGCCCAGCTTCCTTCCTAATTCATTAAGTTCTTTAAGAGTTTGTCTCCTGCTTCCACGCAAGATGCCTGCCCAGCCCAAATCTTTTCCTTTCCGGCAGTCTGTCCCTTTCCGCCCTGTCGCTCCAGGCACTCTCTTCCTTCGTCAGAGATCCTCTCCCTTGCTCTGGCGTCCATCCCACTGCGATCCTCAGAAGGCTGCGGCCCAGAGAGGGTACCATGCAAACGTGCACCTTAAACATTTCCCTCTAGCTGCTCTCCGTAGCTTCCTCGTGAGCATCCACTAAGAGGGCGCGTGGCGAAGAAGCTGGGTGGGAGGGGCCCCGTCTTGCCTTGGCCCGGGTCTGGCATCCCTAGCCCTTGCAAAATAGCGGGGAGGGCGGTGTTCTCCGTAGAGGAGTGGGGAGGACACTGGGCGGGTACGCGCGACGCCCCATCCTCCAGCCAAGGAGAGCGCTCAGGTCTTGGGGCGGGGTGGGGTGGGGGTCCGCATCGCCTTAGGGAGAGGAGGCGGGGCACGTCGTTGTGGCGGGAGCCTCGGGGCGGATGGCCCTCACTTGGCAAGGACTGGGACACGGCGCCGCAGCGAGGGGAGGCTGCTCCTGCCATGAGTTGCTGCCTAGGCCTGAGTTGGGGGGCTCAGCGCCGCGGGTCAAGCGTTCAGCAGGGGGCGCTGCTCCGAGCGCTGGGCGGGGGTGGGGTGGGAGAGGAGGGGGGCAGCGGCTTGCTGCGCACACTTCCCCCATTATTAAACACTATGTTCAAAAGGCGTCGGGGGACTTCCCGAAGCCACGGAGCCCGCGTCGCGCGGCCGGCCGGCCTGCGGAGCCCATGGACCTGAGCGCGGCCGCCGCGCTGTGTCTCTGGCTGCTGAGCGCTTGCCGTCCCCGCGACGGGCTGGAAGCTGCCGCGGTGCTCCGAGCGGCGGGGGCAGGACCAGCCTGGAGCCCCGGGGGCGGCGGCGGCGGCGAGCGGACCCTCGCCCCAGCTCCGGGCCCCTCGGCGCTTCAGGCCGACGCGGTTCCCGGGCCCCGCGCCGCGCGCCGCGCTGCGGGCTCTGGTTTCAGGAACGGCTCGGTGGTGCCGCACCGCTTCATGGTGTCGCTGTACCGGAGCCTGGCTGGGCGGGCTCCCGCCGCGGCAGCCCCGGGGCACGGCCGCGCCGACACCATCACCGGCTTCACAGATCAGGCGACTCAAGGTACTTTACGATGTCTCCCGCGCTAGCCCATCCCGTCTGCTCCCGGCCCGAGACGAGCCGGGGGAGGCAAGCTTCGGCTCCATTCGGTTCTGAGCCATGGCCCCACGAACTCTAGCTTCAGGTGTTGCAGAGAACCTTCGAAGTCAATGTACCCGAACCCCTAAGCCTGGACTGTGGCGCCAGTCAAGGCTTGAACTCCAAGGGCTGACGGGGTCGGGGTGGTAGCTCTTTGGATTTGTACACTGGCAGGTCCACCTCAAGCAGGCGAGCAGAGTTCAAGGTCCCGCTTCTTCGGGGAAGGGTCTAGAGTGGCTTCGGGCCTGGAGCCCTTGGAGGAGAAAGAAGGACAAGAGTGGGGACCTTTGAGTTCCCGCCAAGAGGGATTAGCAGCAGCGGTAGCTCCCTGTCTCCAGCGGGGGACAAGAAGGGGTATGGCACAAACTGAAGCTCGGGGGAGTTTAGGTAGAGAAGCAGGTATCCGAGTAAAGTAAACGGCCTCTCCGTATCAGGAGGGGCCCACTCAGCAGGCCGCTTCGGGTGTGGGGAGCGAGGATGGGCGCCTGTCTTCTGCGGCAGCTAGGCCCCAGCGGCCGGAGTCCAGGACTTCGGCTGTGTGGGGAGGAAAGCGATGCTTGGAGCTCAGGCATCGCATCTTACCCTAAGCTGGGCCCTCCAAAGGTAGGGTGTGGGTGGGGCCGTGGGGTAGTTGCTGTGTGTCATCTGGCTTTTATTAATCTCCATTGAAGTCATTAAAGCAGACAGATAGGGAAAATTTAACTAATTTCAGGCGGAAATGCAAGTAATTCTGGCCTTAATTCTGCCCAGCCAAAGATCTAGCTTGGAAATCAGGAGGGAAAGGAAGGCAGATAGGACTGGACAGTTGGGCTGGAGCAGCCGCTGACAGTCTGCAGGCTTTTGATACCAGCGTGGGAAAGCAGGCCCAGGCCACCGCGCACCACCCCTCTCAGAAACACACACACTGTGCATGCACAGACAGCTTTGTTTCCATACATTGGAAGCCCAGGCCCAGAGGGTCCTCTGGGGGCTCTTAGGACCAACACGCATTTTCTCAGGGTCTGTCATGGCACTCTGCACTGAGTGTCGGGATAGTTACAGGAGACTCCAATCCCAGCACACAGAATCGGGGAAAACTCCAGACCTGACCCTGGCTAGGACGCTCCCAAACTGCAGGTGAGAACATGTGAAAGGGCCCTAAAGTAGCAGAAGCATCAGACTTTGTCCGGGCTGGCTGAATGCACGCGGTTCTAAAACCAGCTAAATCCTTTCAAGACCCAGAGGTCCGCCACCTTTCCTCCCTCCCTCCCCAGGGAAGCAGCGGGGCTGATGAAGCAGGGCGAGGCAGAGCTGCGGAGAGAGCTCTTTAGGGGAAGGCAGGGGCTGGGAATGCAGCCCAGTACCCCTGTCTAGCTTGCTACCACCGGCTTCAGTTCAGAACAGGGCTGCTTGAGGCCGCACACGCACCCTAAACGCAGGGCCTGAGGCCTGAGGGCCTGGAGTCCATGCTTGGCGAACAAACCCCCGAAGGTGGGGGGAGTTTGCATGGTCTCTCTCCGATGGGGCAAAACGAAACCATATGACCCCCTTCAAAGCAATGCCTTATCTGCTCTTCGGTGGAATTTAATTTTTTATTTTTTTTTGCCTGAGTCCACCCAAAAGAAAAAGGGCCCATGACCAGAAATAAACCCCAAGCCCGAAATAAATCACAACAGAGCAAAAGAGTAAGCGGGCTCTCCCTGCAGCAGCCGTCGCCGCCTGTAATTCCCCTCGGTGGCTGCCGGAGCACCAGGAGGAGACGAGATAGGGTTGAGACCTCAAAGTCGCTAGCTAACCTGGGCTTTCGTTTCAGTTCGGCCGAACCGGCAGGGCGGCCTGGAGGGGAGAGGGGTCTCTGTCATGGTGCTTCTGTGTTCGTTTGTGGACTGTTCTCAGGGCCCCATTTGCATGGAAAACCGTGGTCTGTGCCGGTGTCGAGGTCGAAGGGAAGGCACCAAAGGGGAAAGTGTTTTTAGGGAATGAGGATTGTTCGTTTTCGCACAGCCGAGGAGGTTTGCCGCTTCCTGGGGCGCTCAGCCCAGCAGTTAAGTGGCAATTGCCTTCCGTGGGGAAAGTGCCCACCTGTCCTTCAGGCCACCCTTACCCTGAAGTAGGACCGAACGGTTCCAAGCGCAAGACGCTGGCAGCAGAACTGACAGACCTTACGGTTTGGTCCTGAGTTGCGGTGGAGCTTGGGGCCTCAGCTGTTAGGTGTGTGTATGCGCGGCTGTCGCCAGGGTGCAGGAACCGAAGCTTCAGGGATAGGCGACAAGAGGGAATCGCTTTGCCCGGGGCCAGAGTGTCAGCATTCCTGCCGGCACCCAGATGCGGGGCTCCCACGGTCCTGTCGGGGTCGCTTCCTGTATCAAGGACAGCGGGGCCAAACCAAGCCACGACGCCCGCCACGGCAGCCCGTACCGGCCTCACTCTCACTGCCCTCTCTGTTTCTGTCCTTCCCCGTAGACGAATCGGCGGCGGCCGAGCCGGCCCAGAGCTTCCTCTTCGACGTCTCCAGCCTCCCCGACGTGGACGAGGTGGTGAACGCCGAGCTGCGCGTGCTGCGCTGGGGGTCCCCAGAGCCAGACGGGGCCAGCGCAGGCCTCCTCCCCCCGCGGCTGCTGCTGTCCACCTGCCCGGACGCGGCGGGCGCGGCCCACCTGCTGCAGTCGCGGGCCGCCGAGCCCCTGGAAGGGGCGCGCTGGGAGGCCTTCGACGTGACGGACGCGGTGCGGAGCCACCGCCGCGGGCCACGCGCCTCGCGCAGGGTCTGCCTGGCGCTGCGCGCGGTGGCCGGCCCCGGGGGCAGCCCGCTGGCCCTGCGACGGCTGGGCTTCGGCTGGCCGGGGGGAGGCGGCGGGGCGGCCGCGGAGGAGCGCGCGCTGCTGCTCGTCTCCTCCCGCACGCTGAGGAAGGAGAGCCTGTTCCGGGAGATCCGGGCCCGGACGGCCGCCGCCGCCGAGCCGCCCCCCGATCCGGGCCCGGGAACGGGCTCTCGGAGAGCAAGGCCCGGAGGACGCCGGCGGCGGCGGACCGCGCTGGCGGGGACGCGGGGAGCGCAGGGCGGCGGCGGGGGCGGCGCGGGCGCGGGCGCGGGCAGGGGCCACGGGCGCCGAGGCCGGAGCCGCTGCAGCCGCAAGCCCCTGCACGTGGACTTCAAGGAGCTGGGCTGGGACGACTGGATCATCGCGCCCCTAGACTACGAGGCCTACCACTGCGAGGGCGTGTGCGACTTCCCGCTGCGCTCGCACCTGGAGCCCACGAACCACGCCATCATCCAGACGCTGCTCAACTCCATGGCGCCCGACGCGGCGCCGGCCTCCTGCTGCGTGCCCGCGCGCCTCAGCCCCATCAGCATCCTCTACATCGACGCCGCCAACAACGTCGTCTACAAGCAGTACGAGGACATGGTGGTGGAGGCCTGCGGCTGCAGGTAGCGTGCGGTCCGGGGGAGGGTCCTGCCGCCCGGGACCCTGACTGACCCTGAGCACCCGTCACCAGCCCCGAGGGACGGCGGACCACCCCCTCCGCCAGCACAGGGGAGCGCACGCGGGTCACACTCACAGCCACACACTCCTTCGCGCGCGCGCGCGCGCGCGCGCACCTTTACGGTGGAGAGCAGCCGCTGAGAACCTGGGGAGCGGCTGGGTGTCATAGCCATGCTTATCTGCTAACACCGGGACAAACCCGCTGTTCCTTTTTAAGAGAGGGGAGGTGTCTCTGTGTTTATGCTGCGGCAGTCGACACTAAATCCAAGTAGAAACGGGTGGGTTAGCATTGGGAAATGTCAATGGCGACTTAAAACAAATCAAATCCAATTAGGGAAGATCTGGAAGGTAGAAAGAACATTCTTTTCTTGGGGGTGGGTGTGAACTGGAGGAAAGGAGCAAGGACTAGCATGGGATCTGCCAGGTTTAGAAGCATCTAGGAGGCGGTAGCAGGAGGAAGTTGGAGCCATGGCCGTAAGTGGGGCTGCGGTGGATTTTCCTAGATGTGTGCCAAGAGGGTTTCCTAAGAGGCTAGATTGAGTGTCCTGGGGCGGGCTCCAGGGGAGGATCCAAGCCCATCTGCCAGATAGGCAGAAGGCCCCCCAAAAGGCAATGTGTGTTTATGCTTTGCTATCAAATCCAGGGTGGCTCATGTTTGTTGCTACACTTCTTTTTGGCAGTATGAGGGGAGGTGAAGCCACACACAAATGCTTTTGTCAGACCTAAACGAGCAGCCTGGACCTGCAGTGCAGGAGGAAGTCGCAGTGCAGGAGGAAGTCGGTCCTTGCCCCGCGACGAGTGTGGGATGAGCAGGGTGCAAGCCTGTCTCCTATCTCCAGAATTCTTCCTCTGCGGAGGTGCTTGCTTGGATTTCTTGCTGCTTGTTCATCCTTTGGGGCCTCTTGTCAACGGCTGCAGAAAGGGAAGCAAGCGGGGCCGCACCTGTTGGAAGGCTTCGCCGGCTGCTTTAGCGTTATGCTGGGGTTTCTCCTTTAGGCTCTGGGAGAAGTTTCAATTCTGTTCTTGTCTTGAATGCCAAGGTCCAGGGCACTTTACAGGGATTTTAGGTCTTAGTGGATACACCACGCTCCCGAGAGACAGGAAAGACAAAACATGTAGATCCACCTAATTTATTTAAGAGCCCCACCTGGGTCCTTTTCATTTTGTAAAATTTCTCCCCAAGGCGGGCGGGGAAGGGGGTGGAATCCATGAATAATTTATTCTTAAAATGAAGAGTTCTCTCCTTTCAGAATGTGAACTTGTATGGCTGGGAATAGCTGGAACCAGAAAATGCAACAATTTCTTTTTTTTTTTTTTTTTTTTTTTTGTGCCTGGGCTGAGATGTCCATCCAGATTTTTGGATTCTGTTAGGGAAACCCACTCTTCTGTTTTAGATGATTTAATAGTGGCTGCCCTGACATCACAATGGAGAATAAAAAGCTAAAAGTTATATTAGAAAGTTTAAAAAAGTTAATGAAAATTACAGTTGACTATAATTTTTTTTGAGAAAAATTTAGATGTTTATGACTTTTGTATGGAAGCAAACTTTGTTTTGTGTGTGTGTGTGTGTGTGTGTGTGTGTGTGTGTGTGTGACTAGGCCAAACAACTCTTGGGTAAAAATAACTTGATTTAGCCTGGGCATTGTACAGTAGAGAAATGTCCATTGCCCCCTCCCCCCTTTTAAGTGGATGACCTCTTTCAAACAAGATGTGTTGCAGGTGATGTTTGAAAGTGGGTGTTTTCCTGCCTTGAGGCTGCACCGCAAAAAGGTGCTGTCCCCACAATCCACTGCTTCTGAGCCCCCCTCCCCCGGGCATTCTTAATTTCTTGGGTGAAAAGAACACCTTCCAGGTTTTCCTTGACCCTCTACCAACAGTTAGAAGCATCCCTAGCAGCCGTGCCCTTCTTCTGATTCTGCTTCCTATGGCCATTTTCAAGAGGATGTGTTTTATGACCACAAAAGGGCCACCGCATGTGGGGCAGATGGGATGTGGTTAAACTAGCTTTGCCAAGAGGCGGAGAAAGGCTGCTGTCTGCACAGTTGGGAACACTCTTCTGCCTGTCATCTAGGATCTAGGATCTAGGAGGGCTGGGTGACCAGGACAAATTCAGCTGCTCCCTGAAATCCCTGGCTGGCCGCTGTAGTCAACACTGACCATGCCTGGCAGGATATCTACACCCCCCCCCCCCCCCCGCCAGCCTGAGATCACCAAAGTCTCCCTGCTGAAGTAAACAGAATTCTCCACGTTGTTGGGGAAACAGTGCACTACTACTTGAGATAATCTGAACCACTACTTCAATTGAGTGAAGTCTGAAGTCCCTGCTCAGGAAGCAGGGGCAGGCCAGCTGGGCCTGCCAGATACTGAGCTGGTCTGCTCTGCTGCTTGAAGCCGTAATTTATGGATTAAGGTAAACCCCTCCATTGGCAGGAAGGCATTTTCAGGATTCCTAGACTCTGGCCTCGTGGGATTTGGGGTTACCAAGCAGCTGGACTTGGGCCTTGCAGAGAGGGTGGTCGGCTTCTTAATCTTATTGTGAGGAAAACTGGCTGGAGCTGGGCTGGGCTGCAGTGTTCCTGCTTGGGCTTTGCCTACTTTCCTGGCATGTTTATGTTCAAGTGGCACAGGGGTAATACACTTGTGCATTGTGTGGTTCTGCTGCCAAAGGCCAGGGGGTCTCTCTGTCCCTTGACAACCATCATATCAGCAGGGACAGAAATTGGGTGTGAGTCCTGAAGAGAGCCTGGGGCACACTCTGGATGGATCAGGAGACAGCTAGTTCCACAGTTCCTCACCCACCAGCGACTCCCAGTCATGGACAACACAAATGGGGATGTAGACTGCAATCCTTCTCAAGGTACATTCTTTCCAGGAGAGCATCTTGTGCCACAAAGAGGCTAGCTCCTTCCTTGTTCAAGTCTGTCCTGAAAAGGTGGTGAAAAGTAGAGAATACACTGTCATGGGCCTTGATAGTTCTCCAGAGAATGTCTTTGTGTGTGTGTGTGTGTGTGTGTGTGTGTGTGTGTGTGTGCGTGCGTGAAGCAGAGCACTTCTCAATGGACTCAGCGTCAGGGTCCTCAGCAGGTGGGTTGGGAGGACAGAGGGTCTGAAAGCAGCTTTGTCAGGGAGCAATGGGCTTCTAGTTCCCTTTCAGAAGTGTCTGGGATAAGAAGGGAAGAGAGGATGTGCAGGAGACAGCCACGTAGTTATAAAATTTGGGGAGTGGGTGAGACATCACTAGATCTCATAGGGTGGGCAGTGGATATGTCTGAGCAGTCTTAGAATAAGGGCGTCTGTGCACTAAGGAGTCAGCTCTCTTTATAGTGGCACCTTGTAGGCCACTCAGGTATCAGGGCATCTCTTGAGACACCTGAGGCAAGTCAGTTATGGGCAGTCATCGCCCTACCTAGATCTTCAGCATTAAATGACAACTGCTCCAGTCTCAAGGTTCCAAGGCTCTTCCTAGAAAACTTTGCAGATATTCCAAGGCAAAGTGACCGATCCTAGACACAGCCACATCACCAGAGTTCTGTGGTTCTTCCAATGAGTGAGTAGGTGTGGGCTTGTGTGTATATCATCTTATCTAAATGAAGCTTCATGAATGTTCCTTAAGTTTCTACCCAGGCGAGGCAGGCACAGGAGAGGCCAGGACCTGGAGTCTGGTTCTCTACTAGCTAGGAGCTGTCCTGTGCCCTCTGGTTGGAGAGCGTGGCTATCCTGGCTCAAGATGTCTTTGTGTTCATATTCAGCCACATCCAGGCTGAGTCTGTCTGTTGACTAAATGTTGGAAAAAGCCCCTAACTGTTGTGACTCTGGTGACAACAGAGGGAAGTGAAAGTTGTGCTCTGGTGGCAGCCTGGAGGCTCCAGGTGAAGTAAGAGAGCCTGGCTGCAGCTAGACTGCCATCCCAGGATTTCCTCTCTATGCCATGGTTCTAAGGTCTGGCTGAAGTTTACCAGCAGGGTGATCTGGTGGCAGGGACCAGATGACCTCCTTGTTTTCTTTTATGTGACCCAGGAATGGTGGCAGAGTTAAGCATTAGATCACTAGAAGAGAGAAGTCTGAAAGAGGTTTATTTAGACCACCCCCCCAGCTCTTTTTTTCCCCCCATGTAGCTTTAGGCTGAAGCCAAGTTGCTTTCTTCCTTCTTTTGTGCCAGAGCTGAGAATGACACAAAGGGGCACCCTGAGTGGAGCAGTGGTGAGGGAACCCTGTTCTTAAGAGGACCACATCCCAGGTTTCTGTGAGACTGGCAGTTGCTCTCTGGAGTCTGTAGGTGCAACCCAGGGCTGTGAGCTCCAAGAATTATTCAGGGACTGGGGGTGCTGAGCTTCTGACGTGCACACGTCCATCTTAACTGAGCCCCACCTGTGCTGTGCTTGTAGACAGCTCACAACTTGACAATAGACCTTCTGGCAGACACAGCTTGGGATGGTGCTTCCTGGCAGCCTCGGCAGCCACTACAGCAAAGTGGAAGTCAGCGTGTGCAGGGAAGGGTGTGAGGTCACTGGAAAACCAGCCTGAATTTCAAGGCTCTCTTGCTAATGTTGCTCATTCAATGCACCCTCATAGCAGCAGGCCTGGCTGTAGGTGATGGTCCATCTCTCCGGCTCAGTGTTGAGTGTGCAGGCCTGCCCCAGCACCTGGGAGGCAAACACAGGACTGGTTTCTCTCACATGCATCCCTTCCAATGGCGAGAAAGCTGTGGCAACTGAAGAAACTTCCTGCGACTCGTTTCTGTGTTTGGTGTAAAAAGCACATTTTGCTCATCAGGCAAACTTCCTTCTAGACTAGAAACTCTGCTTTCAGAGGGAGCTGCAAGAGAGAATGTGCAGTCCAGAAACTTGTCCCTTTCAGTGGATGCTGGAATAAACCGTCTAAGGAAACCAGAAAAGGCTGAGGGGCAAACACAGCCACCGCAGGCCCTGTTCTACAGGCCTCCAGGATGAGGCCAGATGCTTTTGCTATTTTGCTATCGTTTGAATGGTGGTGGCTGGAGATGTGGCCGGGCAGGAGGCGGGCATGCAATCGTCTTTTGGGAATCCACCACACCCAGTTCCAATGTCTAGAGATGGGGTGAGCTGCCATGTTCTGCATCTGGGACCCCCAAACTCTTGGAGGTCAGCATCTAGAACTAAGTCTGGCCCTTCAGATTATGTGCGCATGGTGGGGCAAAACAAGAGTTCTGGGAAAGTCATCGCAGGAGTCCTGCTGAATTAGAAACCAATGTGATCCGATCCATCCAGAGCACACAGTCTCAACTCCCTGGAGGGCCGGCGTGTGGCTCTATGCCTCAGGCTACTTGTTCACAGCAATTGCATATGGCCTGTCCCTGCTTTGACACTCAGTACTTCCAGTCACTCCTGACAAGCCTGGCTCCTTTCAGATAACCCCTGTGAGCTATAAGCATCCTTTGTCTGGGTTCTCAGTGGGTCAAGCCTGCAAGACAAGATGTTCTGGGGGACCTTGCCCTGAGGCAGGAGTGAGGTCTTCACTCCTTCCAGGGTGCAGCAGCAATCTTCTTTAAGGATTGTGGGATGGCTTGAGGAATGGGCCCCACTTCTGGAGCCAGCCTGTCAAGAGTCATACACAGCCAACCAATCTGCACCCTGTTTAGAAATTCGGATCCAAAGCCGGGCGCAGTGGCACACGCCTGTGATCCCAGCACTCAGGGAGGCAGAGGCAGGTGGATCCTGGTGAGTTCAGGGCCATCCTGGTCTACAAAGTGAGTCCAGGACAGCCAAGGCTTCACACAGAGAAATCCTGTATTGAAACAAAACGAAACACTGAATTGATGATCCAGTTTGGTTAGATCCAGCATGCAACATGCTTCCTGGCTGGGAAACAGACTAACCCTGAGTACCCTTAGTGTAATTTTGCATTTCACTTTATATGGTAGTTCAGCTTTTATGTTTTTGGTTCTTTGATAAAGAATCCTAACTAGGTCTTTTAGCTGGAAGTTGTTTTTTTTATTCCCCCACTCCAAATGAATAATTTGTGTACTCAAAACAAAACAAAATAAGGCTTCACATGCTGTCTGTGACTTGCCCTTTTAGTGGGTGACATAAGCAGCTCTGAAAAGTTGGGGATTGTTCTGTTTTATGTATAAATTAAGAAGCGGATCCTTCTAGTCCTCTCCCGGTGAAGGTTGTTGCTGACTTTTGAACCTGCTTAGGGCACGATGCTGTGTAAGTAGGTCCTGGGTGGGCAGCAGAATTCAGCACACAGTGAGAGGCCCACAGCTTAAAAAGTAAACTTAATCTGACTCCAATACTGTTATTTTAAGGAAATGGCAGAACTCGAAGCAATGATAATGCCACCAAGGCTCAATTCCACGCTGTTCCCTCAGCAGCTAAAGGCAGAATTAATTAGTTTCAGGGGAAGTCGCTTTCATTTTGCAATGACACCTACTGTTCCTCCTTTCGGGCTTTCTAAGAAGGCAGTGGCGGGCGCTGGGCAGGAGAGGTTTTTAAAACCAAAATCTCCTTGTTGGCAATCTTCCAGCTCAGATTTGACCAGAGCAGAGGTCTGGGGCTTGCAGGCTGCAGTTGGGGATCTGTCTGCTGCCCAGCCTGGTCACTTGGGCAGTCCTTGATAACATTGTACAATGCTGCTGTGACCAGACCAGCTAGCAGAGAACCCTTGGAGGGCAGGCACGAATCCATGTGTATATGTATTCTCAGATTTAAGTAGGTTGTACATATTGAAATGTAAATGACCTGTAAAACAGCAAACTATTTTTCTCGGCCTTTGCATAGCAGTATATATTTGTTAAACAGCTCTGTATGCTCATCATTCACCACTTTAATATTAATTTTGTACAGATTATGTCGATTAAATATTTTATTCATAAAACTGCTCCTGACTGGTGTTTTTGCAGATGGAGATCTGGACCTCTGCTGATTAAGCTTCTCCACGTTAGTCTAGTTCTGCCCTCCTTTGGAGAACGGAATTATCAGAATAAAAATAGGTAGCCACATGGTAGGCCTGGCCCTGCCAGTGCTGACCATGGTCTCCTGAAGCAACAGGGTCTCAACATGACCCGCCGATGGTCTGGAGCCCCAAGTGATCCTTGTGACCACTGTGTAGCTACAGAGGTCCCTATCATAGCTCCACACGGTATAATGTGGAGTAGGCCTGGGTTCAGGGGAGGCTAAAATGCTAGGGAGGTTTCTTTCTCCAGGAAATGAGCACTACAGCTTATATGGAACGAATGGGCATTCAAAGCATAGTTGGAAGGGGTAACCTTTTGGCTGCTGAGGAGGACCTATCTCACTGCAGAAAGCATGGGTCCTCCCACTATGAAGGCCTCATGGCTGAGCCACTGAAGTCTCAAGGCCTAAAGGCCAACTGAGCAGCTTCCTCTTTGACTAAAGGCATTATTTCAGAGGATCCTGTCTTTAGAGAAACTGACAGGTCAGTCTGGCTTTGTCCTCCCTCCAGATGGCTCCTTCCTCCTTGGCAGTTTCAGCTCCTCTCCCCACAGCCCTGTCATGTGTTCTCTAGGCTCCTCCGCCTGACTTCTTCCTACATTTGAAGGAGGCTACTGCATTTGCTGTTTCTGATCACTGAGAGATGCAGTTGGGAGTGATGACAGGACCTGGCCCTTGTGAAGGACTTGTGACCAATATGACTCCGGGGGATAAGGAGCCCCAACAGTGTGACCCACCTTTTTATCAGCGATGGCAACCCCTGCCTAGCTTGGATCCAATGTTCCTGTAGTATGTCAATCAAAGTCTCTGTGGCCAGGTTCCCTTCCTGGCAAGGACACATCTCTAGCTTCTCTTTGTGCTCCTGATTTCATTATTAAATGAAATTTTCTTTTTGTGACAGAAAAAAAAAAAAAAAAACCCCACAACAACCCATCTTCTTAACTAAATGCCCTGGCAGGAACAGTAACTGTGCCCTATGACCCTCCCATGGAATGGTGTAAAGTCATGCCATGCACTGCTAATTACACTCCTAGGTTAAAATTTCACTGTTTTTCACTGTGCACACGGTCTATTCCAGTGTGCTGTGCAGCAGCTTACACATTCACAAGAGAAGGGGGCATTTTCAGGGAGAGAGTCAGGGGGTTTGAAATTGTATCCCACTCCCCCCTGTTGTGAACGGGTCTAAAAGGCTCTTCAGTGGCCAATACCGAGGAGGCCAGCTCGACTTCTGCTCCCTCTCCAGCTCTGCTGCGTGCAGTCTGACCCTGGTGCCGTTCATTTCCGAGCAGGCTGGGGTGAAGATGTCCCAGCTCCACTGGGGCTGGGACTGCTGTGGACACAGACGCTTGGAGCTCACGTATCCTCGGAACCCGCACTCGTGTGGTCACAAGGATCAACGGTCTGGGGAGAGACGTGTCCACTGGGATGTGTCACCAGTGCTGACTTGGTGGGGCTGTGGGTGTCTGCCGAGTCCTAATCACATGCAGGTGTACAGTGACGGCCCGTAGGAGGAAGCCCAGATGTTCTGCAGAGCCTGAGCCGGGTGGATTTGCAGAGGTGGGATTCTAGTTCCTCTGTGAGGGAGGGAGACTGTGCAGGTGCACCCACACCTTATGGCTCCAATGGACGCCCAGTCAGGGGTCACATTCCCATCCCCGAGAAGAGGAATTTTCCCAGAGATGTGCCCAGGGAGGAAATCCACCCCACTGTGTGGGGAGGTCAGCAAAAACCCCTTCACCAGAATGTTTGAGGAATTCAATACAAAATGAGAATGCTCTCCTCGGCCTGGCCATTGTCTTGAGTATTGTTGCTGTAATTCCCATTTGGGGTACTCGGCAGGCTTATGCTCAGTAACTAATAAGCCACATATTTGGTAGCTGCCAATACCTAATCCTCAAAGGTTTTCTAATTATAGAAGAAGAGGAAATAGCCAGATGAGATGGGCCCCAAGGGCGAGTGGCCTTCTTCTGCAGTTCCTTGGTGCCAGGAAGCGAACTGTTGTCTATTCTGCTTGGGAAATGCATATATGACTCTGTCTAACACTTTCACTGACATATCTGAGTTTGAGGATGCAGAGGTCCTCAGATGTGACTTCCTGATGGTCTGAGCCACTGAGAACCTGCATTCCAAGAGAGCTTGCCTGCTAGGTATGGAAAAAACTTTTACTAATCTAGCTAGTCAAATTTATACTGAGTTCTAGTCGCAGGCCCCATTCTCTGGCGAGCATAGAAATGATTACAACTCAAGTCCACCTTCGAGAACTCTCTTTTGAAGGACAAGAAGAAAGGATGATAGTAGGGGCTGGAAGGAGCTGGCCAGCAAAGCTGCTGTTCCTGCAGCAGTGATGCTAAGATGGTCAAGAGTTAGGACCAGCCCTCCCGGGTGGGCTGGCAAGAGAGTTAAATGGAGAATTAAAGAGGGAGAAACAGTTGGTATTTTGCGTCAAGTCTCAGGTTTAACAGGATTGAAACTGTTGAAACTGGAAGCAGTGAGTCTCAAGGCTTAACAGCAAGCATTCAGGCAGAAGAGTTACAGTGTTAGGCACAGAACGCCAGAGTGCATCTGGGACAGACACCAGCATGTGGGTTTTTCTCCTTCTAAGATAGTGCACGATGCAGTTTTTGCCCATCTGGACGGTTACAGCTTTCAGTCTTTTATATGCCTCACATTCGGCCAACCACCTCCTTTTACTTCTGCCTATGGAGGGTGGGGCTCACTTGCCCTTTATGTGAATCCTTTCCCCATCCTTCTACTCTTGCTAGGTTTGTCTATTGTGGCCTCCGGGAGGCAGCATGGTGTAGTAGAAAGGAGACAAGAATATGTCCCCCTAGTTCAGGCACTGACCTGAACTAGGATCTCAGCTCCTTTTACCTGCTAGCTATAAAAATATTTTTTAAAGCTTAATTATGTGTGTGTGTGTGTAAGCCCATGTGCATGTGAGTGCAGGTTTCTATGGATACCTGAGGCATCAGATTTCCGTGGAGCTGGAGTTACATCATCGTGAACAGCCCTACAAGTGTGCTGGGAACTGAACTCAGGTCCTCTGTAAGAGTGGGTGAGTGCTTATGCACTGAGCCATCTTTCTGGCCCCAGCAGCTATGAGGTAGGGTACTTTGCCCCTCAGGTTATTTGAACACTGGACAAGTCAGAGCTTCCAAGGACCAGAAAGTCTGCATGCTACAGTCACAGTGTAGGGGATACTATACCTGAACCTGCTCTCTCTGTGCCAAACTGATCCAAGTCTGCCCCCCCCCCCCCCAGGAACCCTCTCTTCACAGACCTACAGCAACATTGTGTTCTCTATGGCCCTTGTTCACTATGGCTGCCAGGGTGTCACCCCAAGCTGGCAGAGAACCTACTGAAGGTTCAGAGCCTGGCCCAGTGTGATCACTTACCTCCATCTATATGGGGCACAGATAGGTGTCACAGCTTGCGAGAAAGCAACAAGGACACACATAAGAGTTTTCTGTCCTCTCACAAGAACTTTGCTCACATCCTTGGAGATGTATTTGTTCACAGAGCATGCTTGGCTTTAGCCTTTGAACTTTACTTATGCTCCACCCCCAAGCATGTCCCCTCTCCTGTGCCCACTAGGAGACGAGGAACAGAGATGTCTTCTGAGAAATGCTGTGTTTCCTGCATCTGTCCTAAGCCCACCGTGAGAACATCCTAGGCTGTGTGTGTGTGGATGCCGCACAGCCCAAGGCCTGAAGGCTGATCTAGGTCAGCTTGTCACTCCTGCCTAGGAGCAAGATTCAGGCATTTGGAGATGACAAATATCGTTACAAGCTAGGTGGCAACCAGCCCCAGGCAACTCCATTGCATCGATGAGACTGAAGGAGTTTGTCAGTTTCTCCTTGTGTCTGTTACAGCAGGCTGGCCATAAGCCAGACAAGATGCTGACTGCTACATGCATGACCTCATTGTTTTATAACAAAATATCTGTGATCCCCTCAAATAAACAACAACAAAACAACCCAACCAGGCAAATGCTAGTGTCATCTCAGCTTCATAGGTGAGCAGTTAGGAGATTCAGAGAAGGATGGAGTCTTTTTTTAATTTTTTAGAGACAAGCTTTCTCTAGATCAGGCTAGTCTTGAACTCAGAGATCTAGTCTTTGGCCTCTGTGCTGGGATTAAAGGCATATGCACATGACCATTGTGAAGCTATAAACAAAAGATCTGGGATTTAAACTCAGTTTGCTTTTTACTGATTAGAAGAAATCAACTGTCTAGAGAAGAAACAATGAGAGAAAGATGCTAGAGAGAGCTTTGTTTTTAAAAATATTTTATATATCCCTGAAGAATCACAAAGCTCCAAAATGTTGGTAGATACAGAGGAAAGTATTTTCTCATGCACCATTTGTGAGTAAACCGGTTAGATGCACCAGAGTCCCTAGATATGTCACTGTATTCTCGGTATAACACAGGCATTCTCTCGGGTTTCCCCAGTGCTCTCACCGAAGTCAGAGAATTAACTCCACCATCTTCAGACTCCATCCAAATTGTCCCCTGATTTATTTCACAATAAAAACATTCGATCTAAAGTCAGGGGCTGTGTTAGTTTGTCATGCCCCTTTGGTCTCATACGAGGGAAAATTCGGGCACTGGAGGGTGGAGTGAGGCGAATGGCGAAAGGACCCCAGACACGAGTCCACGTGAGTTGTCTCCGGAGCTTCTTTCATGCTTCAGGGCAGACTAGGAATCGCCATGGGCCTGGACCAAGGTTCCAGCTAATGCTTTTCACCCAGAATTAGACAGCTTTACAACAAGCACAACGGAGACCATAGTGACCATCATAAGGCTAACTGGAACACACAGGCAACACTCCTGGAGAACAGGTATCACCCACTGCTTATGTATTTCTGTCTTTGGCCACCTCCTCTTCTTTATGTTTCAGACAGGGTCTTGCCATGCGATTCTAGATGGTCTCAAAGTGCTTATCTGGTACCCAGGGAGGCCAGAAGAGGGTGTCAGATCCTTTGAGACAGGAGTTACATACTGTTGTGAGTCAACATGTGGGTGCTAGGAATTGGGGTATGGGTCCTGAATGCAGATGTGGGGTGTGGGTACAGCAGCTAGTACTCTTTAACCACTGAGGCATCTTTCCAGCCCCTCTGTGGAATTCTCAGGGACTGCCTCTCTTTAATAGTTCAGCACACAGAGATCAGACCAGACACAGTAGTAACTGCAGGAAAGACATTTATTATAAAACATCATTTGGTGTTTTGATGAGGAATGGGAAAGAGGAAACAAGGCCTTTAAAGCAGTGCTTGGAAAACCAAGAGCAACATAAAGTAATTTATAAAAGAAAGCGAGTGCTATTCACTTGTTTTAGTAGCTCTGATTTACCAGCACTTGTTTCTATGCACTCATTTCCCACTACTGATCAAGCCTGCTCTATAAGCAAGGCACTGAGAGTGTGAGTCCTGGCTTCCCAGGTCAGCTTTCCAGAAGGCCTCCTTGTGCAGACGCCAGTAACGACTTGTGAGTAGTACCAACCCTTGCTGTGTCTTCTTGGACTAAGAGCACTCCTTGTCTTGGCTTCCCCCCTCTGAGAAGTTGGAGCTCAGAAGTTTCATGCAGAAGCCATGCTGAAGGATGGGAACTCATTCATCACTTACTGCTGAGCTGGCCACACATCAGAACCAAATCTTTCATCAGTGCCTTAGGCTTTTGAGAGGAATGGCCATCTCACTGCCTCTGAGGAGTGATACTGCCACGAGGGTTTTCTCCAGAAGAAAATGGAATGCTTCCAATTGTTCATCAACTGTCATTAAACACAGTGGGGTTTATTGGCCTCTGAGATCTTAGGATTGAAACAATTAAGGGAAAGCAGCAGAGCTGTTCCTTTCCTCCTCAGCCAGGAATATGTTTTTCTACTAGACTTCAATGCTTTCAGAGGTGAAGTAATACAAATTTAATAGCTTACTTCTGTTCATTTACAAAATAATTTCTTTCCAATCAACAAAGTTTAGGCAAGTGGGGAATGAATTTATGTTAATGTTTTACTCAACAATTTAAAACATCTTTCCAAAAACTATGCTCCCGGAGATTTTTAGAAGGGAAGAGTCATAAGGTAGCTAATGGCATCATGAATGGCTGCGGTGGCTCACTGTTTCCTGTCCATGGAGCTTCTCTGGAGGAATCACGTCGGGGAGCAACTCCATGCCCATATAAAGCTGATGTGGACAGTCCATTCCCTCTCTCCTTGCTCTACAGGAGCCTGCTGGGATCGGGCATTTCAGGGCTCAGGCTGCTGGCTACCCTGTGGCAAGACGGATCAGGATCCTTCAGTAGCTCTGGATGACTGTCAGGCAAACTTGAGTCTCTGGTTGCCTACAGGTGGATCACAGGCTGATGATCTCCACTGAGACCTGTACAGAGTCTGACCCGATTTTCCCCAGTACCTGAAGGGAACCCAAGTGCGCTGCCAGCACCCTCTATTCATTCCTCCCTGCAGCTGGAAGGGGAGGGTGTGCTTGTCCCAGTCTTACACATTTCACATCCCCCACTGTATCCTTCACATTCATGGGTAGGTTTTCATTTTCAGCAAGTGTTTCATAGTCTCATCCAGGAGAATCTAACTTATAAAGCAAGAACTCAATCAGAATCACCTATATTTAGGTTTGTTCCTTCGCTTGTCGGGATCTGGTTAGTCAAATTGCACTGTACAGTGCTGTTGGGCTTCTGGCAAAGACAGGGATCTTTGTGGAGATTACAGGGTTCCCTGAGTCAGGGAACACGTGGAATGGGTCATCACTTAGGTTCACTTTAGTCTTAGCACAGGGAGTTAGTGGTTGGTAAGACAAGAGGGTCTCTCTTTTCCTTTTCGAGCATTAAGAGTAAACATTACCCCAGGGCAGAGCACACCTACAGCATCCACGTGTTGGCTGCAGGTGCTTTTGTCCTGGGTCAGTATTTATATTTTGGGAAGTTCATTGTTTATCCAGTCTGCAACTATGCCAGCCATCTCCTGGTTAAAACCAAGAACAAAAGCATGTGCGATTCCTTTCTCACAGAGTTGAATATTGCCTTCTGGAAAATCTTTCTTTATGTCTTCATAGAACTTTACTGGACACCAGCCATCTGTCTTACCATAGTAAAACGTCAGCTGAAAGACAAGAAATAGCATTTTATCTTCCCAGTATCAACTGATGCCAACGGGCTGCAGTGCTTTGGGGGCAGCACTTGTGTCAGACTCCGCCCACTGGTTCTAGGGTGCCGTCTAGAGCTCTCAGAAACCACAGGATTCGTTACGGGCATGTGATGGGAAGAAACCCACTTGGAGACTGTGGGGCATACGCCTCAGAAAAGTAGCCTAGGTGCTTGAGTAGTCAAACAAAACTGAGAAAACACAGTCCAGCTCATCAGAATCCCCTGCACTTGAGTATTGAGCTCAGACCTGGTAAAAATTCGGCAACACTGTTTCTCCTCATCACAGATCCCAAGGAACAGTTCCCTTAGGCACCTTCTGTGGAACAGTGGCTGTGATCTAAACAGAACTGGACATTCCCCAGCCTCAGCCACACACTTAATATCAATAACACACCTCTCATTACAGAAGAAGCATGTGGGAAGCGAGTGCATATGTTGAAGAAAAGTCACCAAACTTTTAAAAATATACTCAGAGGCCTAGCCAGGCTGTGACTAATTTTATAGACGTAATAATGAATACTTACAGAAAGATGCCTGATATATGCTGGACACACTTTGTGAGGGCTGAATTATAAACTAGGAATTAAAACCACCATTTTAGCAGTCTATCTGAGAATATATATTAATTTTAAATGATTTTATTGATGGGGAAAGGCATCATACGATGAAGCCAGTGGTAGAGCCAGCATTTGAACTCGTGTTGTGACACGGCAGACTCTGCTCTCCAACACTCAACCAGGCTCCACCGGAGAATGTAAGAGCGCAGTAATGCAGCCCCCAGCCCCCTTCAATGAAGCTCTTGGGTCATTGTGATGGAGATAAAAACAAGCCTATCTGTTTCCAGGACGATCATGACATTCTGGACAGGCTTCAAGTTAAACAGGCAGAACTAACACAATCTGTTTCAGAGCAGGGCTTGGCGGAAAGGCAGCCCTGGTGTGCTGGTCCAGGGAGCACTTTCCTATGCTCCACCAAGCAGGACGTGTGCATGTCAGAAGGATTTGCATGGCCATTCTGCAAATGTCGGCACTGTATGAGGGCTGTTCCCACAGGCAGTGCGCACCTCTGGCTAAGGAAGGCTAAGCAGAGGATGGGGGCAGAGCTAGGGCAGAAAGCTCCTTTCTTGGAAGCACTTTGTCCCCTTTTAAATCACATGGTAGCCCTGGCTTGGGGCAGAGGCAGTACCACCTTGCCCTGCCACACCTGCCCATGACTCCTGTGGACGCAGAGTGATATTTAGATTCATCCTGGAAGCAGCACACAACAGCTGTTTCCATAAGCTTGGGCCAAAGATGGTCACGGCAGTTTAGAGTTTCCCTCCTAAGTGAGTTTTAAACAAAAACTTCAAGTTTGTAACCAAACATGAATTCACTTTTCTATGAAGGAGACATGTGTCTCCTTAGAGTTTAGAACAATGACAGAGAATGAGAATGCTGACCTTCTTGTGACTTCAGATACACCAGGAGCCTGAATGCATAGGAGACCCCAGAGGCTCCCACACAGATCTGGAGCAGCGAAAATGGACAGCTGACTTTCTTCCTGTGGCTTACTCTGTTCTAGACCTCACCTAACAGGCCCCCCCAGCCCTATTCCCAGTGTATTCACCGGCTCCTCTCTCTCTAACCTGTAACTTGAAATGGCCACGCATCACTCTTCAGATGGCTGCTTCCTTTAAATTGCCAACTTCTGTAGGTGGCTGCTATACACACTCAACAGCTTTGGCTACAGGCTTATCATGCCACAACCAAAATTGAGCCCAGACGCCTCTTTTAAAGCTTCCTAGCATTCATCACGGCATGTATTTGCTTGGATACTCCAAAAGTATCTCTTTTACAAGTGCCAGCCATCTCCCATACCCTCCCAATCCTCCCTTACCACCCAACCTAGAGCAAGGGCAGCGGTCTCAGATTCCTCAGCCCATCTGCTAATATTCCGCCTCCACCAAGTGCCTTTGAATTTTCCTCCCAAAGCTTTTCACCCCCAACCTCACTACATTCCTTCTTCTAAAAGCCTGTAAACAGACATACCACCTAAATGTAACTGTTTTCCGATATTCTTCCAGCCCTTTCCCTCAAATTATCCCTCCCACGGGGTAGTCTCATCACATTTTTAGGGAAACTAACACACATTGGGATATCTAAGTGGGCTGTTGGCAGCTGCTATGTGTTCTGATTGATCAGTGGCTATATCATGTGGTTGCCAAATATTAGGACTATCACTCTGGATTGATGGTTCTCAAGCCTCCTAATGCTATGACCCTTTAATACAATTCCTTATGTTATGGTGACCCCAACTATAAAATTATTTTCATTGCTACTTTGTAACTGTAATTCTGCTACTGTTATGAGTCATAATGTAAATATCTGTTTTCAGGTGGTCTTAGGCGACCCCTGTGAAAGGGCAATTGACCTCCAAATGAGTCATGACCGGGTTGAGAACCACGGCTCTAGATGCTGTCCCCTTGCTTATGACTGAATCAGTGCCCAAGCCAACAACCATGCTGTCCAGCCTCTCTTTCCCTAACATGGAGCTTTTAACTTGGAGTCTACAGTTGTACACAGATCCAGTGTTTGGGAGTGTGAACTTGTTATTTACCCCTAATATTTCTTTCAACTATAAATACAGGCAATAAGCCATGTATTATTAATACACATATATTCAAATCATAGTAAACTTACTGTAGATGACTAAAAGATAAATTACAGTCATTACCACAAACTTATAGTAGTAACTCTGACTGTTATGTATCTTTAATTTATTATTTCTAATTATATATGTGCATGTGTTTGTGTGTGTCTCTACAGACAGGTGTAGGTGCCCATAGAGCCTGAAGCAGCAGGCTTGGAATTACAGCGGTTGTGAGTTGTCTAGTGTGGGTTCATGGGCTGAACTTGGGCCCTCTTCACTGTTAAGCGCTGAGCCATCTCTCTGGCACCTCCAACTATTCAATGTGTTAGCACTGCATCACAAATTGATTTTTAAAACATTTTGCTAACTGTATTTGAACACATTTCTGCAGAAGCTTCCTGATGGCTCTGCCTCTCCACCCACCTATCACCAGAGACTGAACTGTGCTGGTGTGCCGATGAAAGTAACAGTTCCTCCCTTCGGGCTGGTGGTGAGAGGAAGGTTGTCCATCTACATACTGGTGTGATAAGAATGTGATAGAACGTTGAACGGGGAGCCACAAGAGCCATGGATGGGGGTGGGGGAGGACTGCAGCTGGAGAAACTTTCTGGAGGCGACACTGAGAGCCGAGTTAAAGGAGAAGTGGGATTTAGTCAGGTGAAGAGACAGTGTAACCTCTGATGTCACTGCCTGTGCTATGTTGCTATGGAAACAACCATGCCCCTGTATTTTCTTCTGGACAGGGAAGCAGTTATCTATTCTTGGAGACAGTAAATTGGCACAGCTGTCCAGTACTGGGCATAAAGTCTCTAGACCTTGCAAGGAAGACAGTTGGTCTGAACTTCCCAGAGTTAAATTGGTCACTTTCCCTAGAGAATATTAAAACCTTTCTTTGTGTGAACAATAGAAGTCAACGGCAGAAAATCTGAAGGTGACTTTAAAGCTGATACCTGGTGATCAGGGTGGAGGAAGGGTCTGGGAAGCTTTCAGCCTGATGTGGTAGCAAGACTATTTTTAGACTAGTTTTCAGGAGGCAAAAATATTCTTTTTGTAGCTGTTTTGAGTTGGACAACTGAGATGCAGTGAAAAGTTTTTGCATTAATGCTGCTTTAAAACTTTACACTTGACAGTGTGAACGGGCACGGAGGTTCTGAGTCCCTCTGCTTAGGTGGAAATAGGGAGAGGGCATCCCCAACACAGCATCTAAGGTGGAGGCATTTGCAGTCTCAGGAATGGGGCTTCCAGCTTTGACTAAAGGATCCTGTCTGCCCTCCAAGAACTATGTGCTCTGCTAAGTTCCTTTACTTCCCTAAGCTGATGGGGACACATTATGTTGAGTCACCTTTATCAAAATTCAATCACGGCCTGTTTCCTCCCTTTTTCATTACTTAACATGAAGTGGCCATACACTTCCTGTCTTTCTGTACCTCGAGTCACTTAGGAATGCCGAGGAACATCGACAATCCTATTTGAGTAGAGAGTTGCGGTTTAGCGGTGGAAGGCATTTCAGTGAGCTGACTGCAAGGGAATTTCTGTACAGCAGGAAGGGAGCTGCAACCAACATGAACAGCACTGTACCTGCCTTAAGTCCTACCAGCGCCTTTACTATTATCGTCTTAGAAAAACTTATTCCCTGGAGTTGGGACAGCTTATTCCTGAGCCTGTATTAATACTATAACTGTGAAATGTTGACTATCTATCAGCATATTCCCAGGTGTCTCCCAAGAAAGACTCAGGAAACTTCCAGCCCGGCCAGAGTTGCCATGAGCAGACCTCTATCTGGGAATGATTACACGTGCATATGGGTTTAACTTAGCACAGGAATAAGTTAGCACCTTTCTTTGACCTCTTTCTGAGCACAACATACAAACAGGATCCAGAATGAGTAGTATTTTACAGCAGCTGGCTTCCCCAGGTGGTAGGATCGGCTCTAACATGACAGGCCCAGTCATTCCCCAAGTGTGAATTTTGGAAGCGAGCATCTGCCAATCTTACTATGAAGCAGCAGTTGAAGTGTTTTTTACAAACTTCCAACCTGGAGAACTAAAATGCATTCTGGAAAGACTTGCTTATAATGTAGCTACAAAATACAATGCCATTCTCTGGTAATTTCATACTCTCAATGTTGGAAGTAGGAAAGCCCTGGAGAACAGGTCCTTCTTGCCCAACCTTCTCCACTCAGCAGGAACAGCTTCTTCTTGATTCAAAACTTCTATCTCTAGACAACTGTTGCTTAAGGAACAAAATGACCACTATGGACACAAACCAAACAGATACTGGCATCTTCCAAGGCCCTGTCGGAGTAAATATTTTTAATATTGTGAAACCTTTTTTTAGCAATACATATAATGCTTGCTTTCAGAAAACTGTATTGGGACATTACAGAATTATAAATTACGCCTGTGGACAAGCTTCAGTCTAATGTCTCACAGTTGAAGAAGAGCCCCTAAGTGCAGTGGGACCTAGGCTTTGACTTGCAGGACCTATCAGAGTAAGTAGGGATCATTCTACTGTACTCAGCAGATGCCAGTGTTCCATGCCAATTGTCAAATTCTAGCTCAGTGCTGTCTTAAAAAGCACAAGGCAAGGCGCATGTATACTTTAAGACATTTCTAGTAACTGTTAAAAAGAATATGAAGGAATGAGTAAAATTGCTTTAGATGTATTTTAAACATGGCTACAACAATATCTCTAAAATATTCCAACATATATTCAATATATTAATGAAATATTTTCCTTTTAGGATACTGTTTTCCTGCCTGTACTGAGGTTGAACTCAGGACTTGTACAAAATGAGGCAAGTACTCTACCGCTGATCCACATCCTGAGCACCAGGTACTAATGTTTTGAAAGTTAATGTGCATTTATACTCACGAAAAAAATTTCAATTCAGACTAAGCACACAATAACACTTTTGTGTGGGATGGGATTTTAACCGTGCAGTTCTGGGCTGTGGGCGAAGTTCAGCATCAGGTCATGTACCCTTAGCACATGCAAGGCTCTGGCTTTGATGGAACTGAAGCCAGAGAACAAAAAAGGTGCAGACTGGAGCTGGAGAGATGGCTCAGCAGTTAAGAGCACTGGCTGGTCTTTCAGAGGGCCTGGGTTCAATTCCCAGCACCCACACAGCAGCTCACAGTTGTCTGTAAGTCCAGTTCTAGGGGAACTCGCAACCCTCACACAGACATACATGCAGGCAAAACACCAATGCACATAAAAATAAGCAAATATTTAAAAACAAACAAACAAACAAACAAACAAACAAACAAACAGTGCAGATCTATCCCTTCAGGATGACATGGACAGATGATGTCCCAGAAGTACCACAGCTATTCATATACTAGGATGTTTGGGCATATTCCAAACCACATTGGCTTTACAGCTTCAAAGACTGGTATTTCCAAATGTATCTGTGAGTGAGCCTACTTTTTGCAGATACAGCTGATATCTCAGAAAGCTGCTTCTTATGTGAGAGCAAGACAGCCTTATGTGTAGGATGAGAAAGACAAACACACTGCTCATCAGGATAGATGCAATGTTAGTTCTTTCCTACAGTTTTAATTATTATATTTTAATATATCTCATTAATTTACAGATGCTATAGAGGCTTCTTAGCATAATACATTGTTAAAATATGAAAGTACTGATATAAAAAAATAAATTCAACTAAACAAATGCAGATATATATATATATATATCTGTAACAGAAGAACTTTGGCGGAATCTACAAATGCTCAGTGTCTTCAATTCTTAGCGAATTCTAGCCATGTGTCCTCACTAAGTATTTCTACCTATCAACTGACAAACCTGAGGCCCCCAAAGTGGTTACCTTACGTAAATGTTCCTTTATGATCTCATCATCTCTCTTCACCACTTGGACCATTTCTTGGCTCCCGAGATAGACAGCATTAGCTTCATTAAAAAACAAAGATCAAACAAACAAATAATTAAACACTTAGAATATACAGAAGAAATACAAATGTCAAATTAATCTTAGCAAATTCACATGCTTCGTTTTTCTAGAGGCCAAGTGCCACCTAACATTAGATGCTGGTGGGAATAAAAGAGGCATATGAGCTGACTGGCAGGCTCGCAAAGGCAAGGCACCATGTCTCTAGGGTTTGGCCAACCCCAGGAGGGCAGTCTACCCTGGCAGGCAAGGCACCAAGAAGCCAAGGCATCACAGAGAATAAGACTGTGACCAACACCCTTTGGCCCAGCAAGAAGAGCTCCGCCTGTAGTATCCCTCCCTGCACAGCAGCCTGAAAACATCAAACAATAAAAGGAGAAAACTGTAAATCCACTTTGTTGCTTTCTCTTTTCTCAGAATCTATGCTTTTCACTGTCCAACATGCAGTGTTATTTGTTTTTTCAGTTGTTTTAGGCAAAAGGGCAAATGAGGTCTTTATTCATCTCAGAAAGAGAGGATCTATGTGAACTTATTTTCACTTGAGATGAAAATCCATTTGTGATTTTCCCAATCGAGATTTTTTTTTTTTTTTGGATACAAGCAATTTAAATACTTTGGCTGCTACTTTTACAATTCAGAAGTCTTCATTAAGAGATTATACGTCTCTGGAAACATCTAGAAACATGACACACTTGAGATTTAATGAGGAAGACTTTTTTGGCTCTGTTTTATACATTGAATTCAGAAATAGTTTTTAGTAACACTGGCTAAAGTTTAGATATTTCTTGGCTACAAGATTTTATTAACAAAGTACCACTACAAGGCACCAATTCACACATTTAGTGCTACAAAGCAACAGAACTCAAGTCACACATGTGGGACCTCAGGAGGCCCCTTTATGGCTGCTGTGCATTGGTTGGGACATCTCAGAGTCCACAAGAGCTTAACCAGCCATCACACCTTTCCAGGTGGACTTTCTGTGGCACCGGGAGGCTGGAGTGTCATGAAGGTAGAGGGTATCAATCAAGGGTTCTATTTCTGGTTATCAGTACTTTGTGGGTCAGGAACAGACTCTTCTGTGAACACATCTTTCTCATGCAAGCTAACCCATTAGGATCAAGCCCCATGTATTTACTCTCTGGAAAATTTCGACAGAACAATCAAGCACCATCCCCTTCTTCCATTTGAAATCACCCTAGGGCTAGGTACCAGACACCAAGAGACCACACAGAGACTTTAGAAATGGTAACAGCCATCTCCCCACACAAGTGCCCAGCCTGTCGCATCTCATCCTTCCACAACACAGGCTGCGGGTCATCTGTCCCTTCTGCTTCATAGGGTGCTTCCTTGTGTGGTTCTGTGTGAGGTGGCATGCCCCCTGCTCCAGGGAGCTATAAGCAAAAACCTCTTCTTTCAAAGGCATTTTTTACATGTCTACTATCATCTGCTCATATCTAACTGAAACAAATTAGCTGTATTCTGCATCAAGGTGACAGCTGCATCTGGGTAGGCAAATGCATAGGCTTTAGAGGAGCAGGAGAGTGAAGAAGAGAGAGCTACGGTAACTGAAAGCTCTGGAGATGTACAAAGGGTTGTCCTTGAGCTTTAACTGAGTGCTGAGCAGCACAGCCTGTGACAAACAGCCAGAATCTAGGAAAGCAGCCCTCTGAAAGGACTGCAGGGACAGTCCCTGAACTCAATCCCTTGACTGTTTCTGCCAGCCCAGGGGACAGCCTCTTAAGGAACAGCATAGTACCTAGAGGACTACGGAACCCCATGTCAAGAGGTCAGAATCTGAACTGTAGCTACACTCAGCAATGGCCACATGACAGGAGAGTAGGGACCTGGACAGCTGCCCATCATGGTCTTCTGACTAAGAGAGAAGCTGCCTATTCTGGGAGAACACCTACGGAACGGAGAAAGATACGGACCCCACAGCGAAAGTACTGGCAGCTGGAGATATTTTAAAACTTCTAGAAATCAACAAGAAAGAGGCAGGTGACCAAACATAAAAATGGGTACAGACTTGAATAGAAGAAAACTGAATAACTGAGAAACTCACATTTCTGAAAATAAAATTTTCACTTGGAAATATACTCTAACCTATTTTTATTCTTTTTTTTTCCTGTCATTTTCTACTTAAGTATACTTTTTTCTTTTCTTTTAAACAAGACCCCCTGTTTCTTTTCTAGTAACCACTCTGAGGAAGCCATCTTTGTCATTCTTCAGCAATGTCCCCCAACACAATACAGTGGTCAGAAATAATAATACCAAAGAGAAGTGTAATTTCCTAAGTGGAAAACACACTGCTCTTGGCAATGACTGTCAACAGCATTCCTGGGAACCCAGCAGATTTCAGAGTTTCAAGTGCTGTTGAGAAGGAAATGTTTAGTACAAGGAGAATCGAAATGAAAACATGAAGGGAAGGACAACCTGGGAAAATGTCTGTTTACTTAGGTTTCATTAAAAGCCTAGATTCACGTGCAAAGACTCACAAGGAACCCAGTGTTCTATGCTCTCTGCTACCACCACCTTCTGAAATGTTTAACCTCCAAGAGTCACAATGGGATGTACAAGAGAGAGGCTAAAGGGCTCAGGGCAGCTGAGAGAGGGCTGATGGCCGAGGGCCACTAGCACATTTACCTCTCAGCTCAGTGTCTCAGGGTTTTCCAAGTGCTCACGGTCTGCAACAAAGGATGCCTCCCATAGAACTCCTGGCCTGTTCTGACGCATCCACAAGGCTGGTCTGGAACCACCGTATCATTCTCAAGGCCAATCTCAGTCATTGTCTCTTCTGTAACTGACCTTAGTCTGATTTCCTCGAAGTATCACTTACTTCCTGTTTCTGTCCTCCTGATAGCAGGCACTGTGACATGAAAATTGCCGGCAGCTGTCTCTCCTACTCTGCCATTAACCTAGGGGCTGAGACGGTGCTTCATCCATTATTCTACCCATTACTCTACTTGCTTACAGCAAGTATATAAGAAGAAAAAAGGACTAAGTGACATAAACAGGAAGGGCTAAGGGAGATGGTTGCATGGCTAGGTACTTTTGGAGGGGTGAGGAGGAAAAGCCTGCTGTTTTATTTAAAGTGGTCCAGATATGACATCACAGTGGAGGCCAAAGATGAAGGCTGAAGCACACTGACAAGTTAAGCAGGTAAGAAGTGAGATGGACACTCACAGATAGGAGGACAAGTTCAAGTGTTTCTGTTGGTATGAGCCATAAACTTCTCAGGAGGGTACAAGAGAAGTAAAGACCACAATTAATGAAAAAAAAAAAAAAAGGAGAAAGGTTCTAAACAGATGCACAGAGAACCCTTTGAGAGAGAATGTGGGATGGATGTAAGCTGGGCTGCTCCCTGGAGGCATGGGGCCTGGTGCTGCTACTAGGATCTATGTCCTGGAATTGTTTGGTTTTGTGATTAGTCTGGAGGATAAAGGTAGTTGCTACTGAAGCAAAAGCAATTACTGGAGATAGACAGTTTAAGGGGTAGGTGAACTGTGGAATGTGATCATTCCAGGCCAGTGTGGTGGCACACAACTGCAATTCTAGCACTGAGGAGGCTGTGGTAGGAAGACTGAGAGTTTGAGGCTAGCCTAGAGTACTTGCCAGTTCCTGTTGTCCAAAACAAAAAGCAAACAAAAGCCACTGCCAGTCATCACCATCTCCACCAACGTGACTGTTTGTCAGCCTCTTCCAATTGGTATACTACTTCCACTTATGCCGAGCATCTTTGTAGGGCTAATAGATCCTGTATGTTCAAAATTAGCCATGTTTACAAGGGAGAATTCCTCTAGTGCTTATCACAAGACTTGGTTGGGCAGAAAAGAGTTCTTAAGTTCACCTTTTGTTTAGGAGGAGGGTAACTGGGGAGTTATTAGCACTAATAGAAATCAAAAAAATAAAAAGTTACATTTTAAGCTCTTCAAAATACAGACTATGACAATCATGGGAACAGAGGGGTGCTGCTATGGACAGGTGAGTCTACATAAATTTTCAAGAGGGCCAGAGACAATTAAGAGAAAAACAGATGCCCAAGGCTGAGGTTATCACACTGTGGTGAATCAGCTGTGGTCTTGGAGTGGCGTTAACTGGCTTAGTGAGGTGTTAGGAAGGTAGTTGGCTCTATGAATGATGACAAGCCTCAGAATCAGTTTAGGATGGCGATGAGGCAGGATCGGAGTAATCATCTGAAGACCACTAGGAGTGCCCCTCCCCTATTGCCCTTTAATTCTTCTACTGGAACTCTGCAAGGCAAAATTTAGTGACTTCTCCAAATTCTTTACACGGCGGGACGCAGCTTCTAATCTGCAGGAAGAGGACTGTGGGAAGCACTTTTCTTTTTAGTCAGGGGTCAATCTTTCACTTTTTTCTATTCTTTCCCCTTCTTTCTGTCAGTGCCAGAGGGGAGGCTGTAGGAGCCATTCTGTGGCCAAGGGATTCTGAACATGAAGAACAGCCTGCTAAGGACAATGGAGTGAGAATGCTGGAAGCATCTTGCTTTCTTTCTTGGTGCATGAGAAAAACAGATTCATATCTGCCGTGGCCGCCGGAACTGAACTTTCTGTTAACTATAGTCCATCTCAGTTCCAACAGATAAAAGATCAAGCTGGGACATCTGGATTTTCTGGGTACTTTTGGTCAGAGCAGAGAGGATGCGGTGCTTAACTCTAGCAGGGGAGGAGGGAAGCATCGTTACACATGTAAATGCAACAGGGGTTTTCCCCGAATGGAGGAGGCACAAAGTGTCAAGGACTACACAGAGAATTTCCAAGGATGGCGCTGTGATTATTCCTAAGAGTGGCAGGGTTTGCAGGCTGTAGCCAGGCTGCACAGCAGTGAAGTAGGGCAGAAGGTAGACTAGGGGACTGGAGGCTCCTGGAGACAAGAGCTTCAGTTTGAACAGAAGCCCAACATAGAAAGAACTTGTGCTCCAAGACTGCATAAACCAGGGCCCCGAGAAAACACTAGACAGAATTAGGCATACACAGAAACCCAGAAGAAGACACTTAAAAGGGGGAACTTATTTAGCCTTTCTTGTTTGCACTGTTTTTCATCTTTGCCAGCCAGTGTTGCAAAATGTGGTATATAACAACATAGAAACTAGGTCTAGAAAAGAAATTCTCCCATTCTAAAATTTCCCCATAATTTAGAAAAATGGTTCTTGCTGGCAATTCATTATGTTTCTTTATGAGCCAGGGCTCCAGTTATTATGAGAAGACACACTGCCTGCAGCACTGAGAGGGCTGCCTGGCTGGTCATTATGGCCATCCATGGAGTGGGCAAACACACAATCGTATCTAAGTAACAGGATGTTTACCACAGTGAAAAACACAGACAGCACTCCACAGTATATGACTGTTAAAACTATCACACTTTAGACTGGAAGATAATTTAAAAACATAAGAAGAGCAATATAATCTTCCTTGGTCCTAAATCTGGCACAACTCTTTCTTTCTGCTTTTTTCTTCTTGGATATTAGGTTGAGTTTCCTCCGATCTCTAGGTCCTCAGGTGAATTTTATGAATACACGAAACATGCTCACCTGAGTGAGAGCAGAGCACATACATGGTTGTCTGGGTTCTTCATGGTAAAAAATGAAAACATTCTGAGAAAAAAAAAAAAACTTGTGACCTGTGGTGAAGCCTGCTCTCATTACCTCATTATACACTTCTAAAAGTTATTTCCATATTGATCAGGGAAGGGGTAAGACTGTGAAAATTTCTTTCACAAGAATTATCTGACAAAGCACTATAACCTGGCAGGAGTTCCTCAGGTAGTGGGCTCTGTTTCTCTTGTTAGGTAACGGAGAGGAGTTAAAACATCAGTTCAGCCTAGCAAAAAGGCCGTCAAACATTTTAAACACTTAACTGTTTGACCTGTGATACTGTTGAGTAAAAATATATTTTCTTTTAGCTTTGATCAGAAAATCTAATTTAGCTGTCTGAGTGGGAGCCTATTTCTCACGAGATAGGACCACATCTACTCCAGGGAAAATATGCAGTAGCAAACAGTCTGGAGTTGAAATTAAGGGGCAGGGGGAATCCATGTATAGTCTTTAAAAATAACATTTCAGACAATCTAGTTACAATCTAATTACTCTGATGAATGCAGGGGTAATGTTTATACTATATGCTAACTGAGTTAGGGTCACTCTGTAGATGGGAACTGACATTTCTCTCCCTCCCATTGGAGAAAAACTCTAAATGCCACCGAATGCTAGAGAGAGGGTGGGAGAGGTGGAAATGGAGTAGAGGGCTTGGTATGCCATCTTTGCCAAAGAGTAGCAGCTCTTGAAATTCTTGCAAATTTTGGTTTTTGAAGTTTTCAGAGCAGTTAACAACAAAAACATGTGTACAGACTAAAGGACACTGAAGGACACCCCTATCTAGACAGGGCAGGGTTTGTAATCTACTACTTGGACTAGCAAACTTCCTCCACTTGTTTCTGTGAGATTTCCCCTGGAGCACAGACATTACATAATTTGAAAAAACTGCAAGGCAGTCTAGAAGTCAAACCAGAAAGTTAAAGTTCATCCTATGAAGGATAATCAGACCGAGAAGCAGGTCTGCAGTGGGCTATGGAGCTGGCCCGAAAGCAGCACTGGGAATGGCTTCTGAACTGCTCTTCTGCTAACTCTTCCTGCCATGTATCCTGACAATCGCACCACGAGAATGCTGCTGTCAATACTGGTTACCTTTATCTACAAGGCATAAGATGGGTCAGGGGCCAAAGACCACCTTCAGTCTGAGGCTATCTCTTATGAGCATTGCCCTTTCAGGAAGTTGCCAAAGGGATGACTAGACAGAGGTAGTTTATATATGTGATGACTGCTGCCAAGAGGAGAGGCACTGGGTACTGGTGAGCTGGAGAAAGGGCATGTTCCAGTTAGGACGTTTGAGACACATGGCTAATGATCCCCTCAGGGTTACTAGGCTGAACTAAATATCCAAGCAGACGTGAGCCGAGGAGTCGAAGAGGATGAGAAGTAGTTCTTGCTTCCTTTCTCTGTAAACAAAGTTACACAGAATGGGAAAGAACTGTGGCCAACTCAAGTATTGATGACTTGGATATTGGGAATCCGGAGCCAGAGCCAAGGGATCAGAAGACCAGATGAAACAGGCATGACAGCAGCAAGAGGGCCGTGTGCACAGATATATTTGTTTGTGAGTTGGTTCCCTGAAGAGATGAGGAATGTTCATTCTAGATCTTAGGCTCCATTTTGAAGATGGTGCATCTACTATGCTTGTGGGAGAAAGTCGCAACAACGCGCTGGAAGGCGCTGGCTGCCCGTGTGAAGGAGAGGCGTGTGTACCCTGGTTAAACTGTCTTGCTTCCTTTGAATGTACCACAGGTGGCTGGAAGATGTGGCCAGAGGCCAATCACTCCAACTCCACACATGCTGGGCATATCCCGCCATGCTTAACCAGTAGCAGAAGAGAACATTAAAGCTCCTTAAGGTTTTTCTACCCATTTTTAAAACAAGCCCCCTTCACTGAACGGCAAGTTCTATTCTTAGATTAAGGTTTGGGGTAGAAAAAGTTGAACAGCTAACTTCCTGACATTTTTGCACGGTCCAAGACTATTCTGTAAACGTTTCTTTATATCACAAGCACACACCTTTACAAAATGTGCTTACCGATGCAGAACGGCTGAAAAAGGTCCTTCAAAGGAATGTCACCCTTAAAGCGTACTCTTTCAAGGGCTTTCTGGGTTAAGAAGGATCTTATTATCTCAGGACACGGCTTAAATAGTAAGTAACTGGTAGCATAGAGCATGTACCGAAACCAGCACAAAAGCGGAGTGGCGATCCTGCCGCGGGGCGACTCGGACATGCGCTCGATAGTCGGAAACAGCAGAAAGCTGTGGATGATCTACAAGAAAGAAACACTGGGATAAGAGGCTGTCTTCAGGCGTAGCTGCATGTCTGCTCTTCTTCCTGTGCTTTGCTGACAGTTACCAGGCTTCCAACACAACCACAGATCAAACTAAAGCCGACTTATATTCTTACCCCATGACGCTCATTCCTGGAGGCACTGGGGCTAAGTGCTGGAAGGGGGAGAGGTATTCTTTGACGCCTCCTAAATCACGATAGCAATTCACTGTTCCCTCGAAGGATTAGTGGAAGTCGGAACCAATACTGCATTGGGGTAGTTACACTGGCTTGACTTTGGACGGGGCCCAGAGAACAGGGCCACACGAAAGCCTCCATTGCTACCCACAATTCTCTTATTGGTTAGACTTGGAGCTAGTTCCCATTTGAAAAGCCCTCTGTTCCTACCGTTAACAGCCAAATTAATCTTAAGCACAACCAGTATATTCGCAACAATGGATCAGACCAGGTATGTTGGAAAGCAGTATCTCTTAAGTTCATCGCAAAATGTTGAAGGACAAAAGCATTCAACCAGCTCAATGAGAGAAACAGAAAATATACCCACATGCTTCTGCGGATGAAAATGAGCTTCCTGCAACACGATTTTAAATCACACAGTATTTACCACATGGTTGTTACTGAAATACGCAAAAATGATCTCGATAGTTCAGAAACGTTAAAATAGTTAACACAGATTCTATTAACAGTAACATATATCGGGGCACCTCAATAATCCTGAAAGATCAGAGAACAGGGAAATGAAAACAGAGGTAATAGACTTACATTTTAATCTTTCTTTCACGTGTATGGGTGCTGTGCTTGCATGTATGTCTGTGCACTATGTGTACGCAGGAGCACGAGCAGGGTGTTGGATCCCCCTGGGACTGGAATTACAGACGGTTGGGAGCCATTATGTGGGTGCTGAGATCAAACTCAGGTCCTCTTAAAGAGAAAACAGTGCTCTTAACTACTGAGCCATGTCTCCAGCCCCACTTAATTTTTAATAGATTTGAAAATGTATTTAATGTCTGTGTGTATGTGTGTATGCACACGTGTGCCACGGTGCACATCTGGAAGAGACAATTTGTAGGAATATAAGACTATTCCACTATGAACATAGGATGTCAGGTTGGTACCAATACTGGCTTTATTTTTAAACATTTGAAGTTGAAAAATGACACACATATAGTGAAACATATCAAATATAAATGTGCAACACAGCAAGTCACTAGAGAGCAAACAGTGGGGCAGGGAAGCTACAAAACACATAGCCTGCCTATGAGCCTCCAATCACCAGGCCTCCCTTCACGTCAGTATCTGCCAATACCCTCACACGGGCAGTTCCTTTCTGCCTCGAACCAGTGCTCACCATCTCGTCACAACTCAGCTCCTGTTTGTTAGCGAGTTTTATGTGGCACAGCTCACTTCGTACTTTCACTTCTTTGATTCAACCTCATGTTTATAAACTTTATCTATGCCGACCTTATCTTTGCTAATTTTCCACTGTATGAATATACAGACATTATTTTTTTTTTTAGATAGATATTTGAGTTGTCTTCAATCTTTACTCAGATCTTAGTTCCTGCTCCAGCGCTTTCTGTCTGATGAGCCTAACACAGTTCTTGCAAAGGGCAGGAACTTTCCTCAGCTCTTTTGTCTGGATGGTCTTTATTTTTCGGTAAGCTCTGAAGGATAATCTCACAGGGAAGAGAATTCCAGGTTGGTGTTTTTTTTTTTTTGTTTGTTTTGTTTTTCTTTTTTTCCCTCCTCCACACTAAATATTCACATCTTCTCTCTGCCTGTTTGTGTGGTTTCTGACAAGTTGGAAGTGACTCCTGCCTTCGCTTCTCTGTGAACATGGCCTGTATTTTTTCTCCTTGTCTTTCAGAAATTTCATTAGTTTGATTTTCTTTAATTTGGAAACCCATGCCTGCTTTAGAGAGGTGTTAATCCTGGGTGGTGTCTTTTGAGGCCCCTGGGTTTCTTGTGTGGTGTCTGGCATGAGTTTAGTCATTATCTTTCAGAGTACTTTCTGTTTCTTTCTCTCCCTTTAGTACCACCGTTATGTAAGTCACATCTTTTGTAGTCCCAGAGCCTTTAGACATTGTTTTTTTCCTGATTCTCTTTGCTTTTTCACTGTAGAGGTTTCTACTCAGATGTCTTCAGGCCCAGAAATGCTTTATAGCCATGTTCAAATTATTCACATGCCTAACAAAGGCCATCTTCACTTCTGTTACAGTAGTTTGGATGGATAGCACCCCCGTACCTTGTAGGAGTTCTAGTATCCGCTTATATTGGGCACTTGTCTTTTTAGAACCTTTAGCAAGTTCATCATAGCTGCTCCAAAGTTCTGGCCTACTAATCTTTACATCCCTGCATACATGGGTCTCTTGCTTACTCCATTTCTCAAGTGTGCCTTTTGCTGTGAGCATGTCTCGTCGTTTCTTTTCTTGCTAGCTGGACATGATGTAACAGGGAAAAGTAGCTGCTGTAAGTATGGTCTTAGTAACACATTACTCTTGTATATTTCTGAGTTTTGTTTTTTTGTTTTTGTCTCTGCTTTCTGCCAGAGGTACGAGGAGATAATAATTCTACAATATCTACTGTGAGAACCCGATTGAGCTCTTGGGAGACAAATCTCAAAATATAGTTCCCACATGTCTGGGACCTCCGGGAATTTTTAAACTTCAGAGTTTTCTCCTCTGAGCCTTCAGTAACTAGTCAACCACCATGCAGCTTTTCCTACGTAGGCATTGACACCCACCAGGGTTTCAATTGTGACTATATGCTCTGGCAGGCTGTCCCATCTTGTGCGCCCCATCTTTCACTCTCATCTTTGGTGGCCATCAAACCTGCTTGACTTTTACACAGGATCTGGGCATCCAACTTGATCCTCATGTTTGCATGGAAAGCACTCTGCTTGCTGAGTCATCTCCTCATCCCTCTCTTGCTTTTGAAACAGCTATTGTGTAAGTTTCTTTTTCTGAGGAAACAGGAATAAACATCCACTCACCCCATATAGGGCATCAGCGCAGCGACAGAAACAAAGAAATGATTCACCCAATGAGTTTACCTGGAGCTACTTTTGAGATAATCAGCAACTTATGGGTGGCTATACTGCTAAGAAAAACTTTTTTTTTTTTTTTTCTCCAGCAATTGTCTATAAATTCCTGGGGGAGGATGGGGTTTTGTGAGCTGCTCCCCTGCCCTATGGGAAAAAGAATTGATGATTTCAATTATGTACAGTCTCCTCTCAGTAACTACAGCTGCATATTGTTCATCAGGGCAATGGCCACAGCATGTCTACAGGACACTCTGCCCCAACAATAATTATCCTAACACATCCTCAGTGATGCAACTTTGTGGCTTTGACCTGTATGTCCCTGGTGATCAGTAATGTGGAGCATGTTTTCAGATATGTTTTGGCCAATAGTATTTCTTTATTGAAGACGTATCTACTCAAGTTTTTTTTTTTTTTTTTTAACATTTCTAAATTGGGTTTGGTTTTTCTCTTAAAAAAAATTATATTTTAGCCAGGCATGGTAGTACATACCTGAAATCCCAGCACTCAGGGAGGCAGAGACAGGGGATCTCTGTGAGTTTGAGGACAGCATGGTCTACAAAGCGTGTCCAGGATAGCCAAGGATACACAGAAAAACCTTGTCTTGAAAAAGAAAACAAAAAATTATATTTTAACACTTAGTTTTAAAAAGATTGAGCATGTATGGGAGGGCCTGCATACACAAAATGCACACATGTGGATTACAACACTTGTGTGGGAATTGGCTCTCCCTCCACCATGCGGGCCTCAGGGACCAACTCAGGTGGTCAGGCCTCCTGTCGCATGCCTTTACCCAATAAGCCATCTAGTCCATCTGGCCTTTCCATTTCAAATTATTGTTCTTGTTTTTGTTTTTTTTTTTTAATTAATTACACTTTATTCACTTTGAACCCCCCCCCCCCCCATGAGCCCCCCCCTTCTCCCCTCCAGGTCCCACCCTCCCTCTCCCTTCTTCACGCATGCCCCTCCCCAAGTCCACTGATAGGGGAGGTCCTCCTGTCCTTCCTTCTGATCTTAGTCTATCAGATCACATCAGGAGTGGCTGCATTGTCATCTTCTTTAGCCTGGCAAGGCTGCTCCCCACTCAGGGGGAGGTGATCAAAGAGCAGGCCAATCAGATTATGTCAGAGGCCGTCCCTCTTCCTATTACTATGTAACCCACTTGGACACTAAACTGCCATGGGCTACCTCTGTGCAGGGGTTCTAGGTTATCTCCATGCCTGGTACTTGATTGGAGTATGAGTCTCTGGGAAGACCCCTGTGTTCAAATTTTCTGGTTCTGTTGCTCTCCTTGTGGGGTTCCTGTCCTCTCCAGATCTTACTATTTCCCACTTCTTACATAAGATTCCATCCACTCTGTCCAACAGTTGGCCATAAGTCTCAGTGTCTGCTTTGGTAGTCTGCAGGGCAGAGCCTTTCAGAGGCCCTCTGTGGCAGGTTCCTAAAGAATTTTTTCTCTAACTCTGCGTCAAGAATTTGCTTTTATTTTTATTTATTTTTTATTCAAAATGTTTTTTTTTTTTTCATAATAAATTAGATATGCTGGCTCTTATCTTCTCTACAGTGTAGGCCCAAGCCTTTGGCTGTATTACATCAGTTGTGAGTCTGGTCTCTGATTTCAGAAATTAACTAATGTTTGACCATTTCCTTCATGTAGTTCTACATCTCTTTCTGAGTGAAAGCAATGCACTTTTCCTGTGGGTTCTGAGAGGTGAGTTCCGGTCTCTTTTTCATCTGCTGTGAGCAATTCCTTTTTCATGGTAACCTGTTTGATGACATTGTCCAGATGTTAAATTTGGTCAGGTGTCCTTGGAAATTCTCCCTTTGTATCTGCTGCTAATATGGAACAGGGATTTGAGAGTGAAAACTGAGGAGGGTTTTTTTTTTTTTTGTTTTTTGTTTTTTCTAGTCATATCTTGTTTTTCCTTGGTCCTATCTCTCAATTAAGTATTCAGCTATTTCCTGTAGACATTTTCTTCCACGACAATAGCTGAGATTTTTTTTTTTTCCATTTTGGTCACAATAATTTGGGCTTCTCTGGCTTTCCCCCTCTATCCAGTAAGACTGGATTGTTCCTGGAGCACCTGTGTGGCCTTGATGACGAGTGAAAATACTTTGGGGCGAGAGGAGCAACAGCTTTTTCAGACAGCTTAAAAATGCAGCTCTGGTGGCAATGCAGCAAACGATTCCAGCATCCTTAAACAGCATGCAAGGTTTCAGCTACACTATAGAGCGAGGAGCTCACACAGAAAGTATATTTTGTACATTTCTAATGCTAACAGTATAATGTAGGTAGGGATTTGGTATGTTACTTCAACACCAAGCAGCATGCTTTAGGAGTCTGAGGGGTAAAAATAGTGAAAAAAATCTTTCAGGAAATATTAACCCATGACTTTCTTTCTACCTCCCAACTCAAAGAGTTCTATCTTTTAGGTAATTCTAGTGTCAGGAGCCCTTTCATTCCTAAAAGCTGTAGAGATGCTGCACTGGGTTTAACAAGGCTTGACAGACTTCAGATGGGTAGGCTGGTGCAAATTAGTCTCTGACAGTGAGATGGGAAGGGCTTCTGTGTGGAGGCTCCCCAGGTGGAGGCTGTCCTCCCCATCTTGCAAGCAGAGCTCCCCTCCAGGCTAAGGAGCAGGCTGCTGGAAAGCAGCTGAGGGAACAGCACAGAGATATAGAAACTGAGGTCTCAGTGTAGCTAGGTCCTGGGGGTGACAATCTGGAAGCTAGGAATCAGGAAGCTAGGCTGGCCACAGTTATGGCCACACTGGTTCTTCCTGTTCTTTGGTATTATGTTGGGTAAACTTTTGTATGCTGGCAAGTAAGCCTGGTCTGTCGCTTTTTTTTTTTTTTCCTCATTTGCATCTAGGTTTGTATATAAAGACTTCGCTAAGGTGCAAAGCATGGGCCCTTTTCCACTACCTAGCAAGTTTTAGAAAAATAACACAATTATTTATGCTCTGAAGGCTTAGTAGATCTCATCAGTGAGGGTGTCTGAGTCTGGGTTTTCATTTTCCAAAAAAGTACTGACTATTGATCGATTCAGTTTACTTAATAATTAAAGCTTATCTGGGCTATTTCTTCCTGAATTTACTTTCACATATTCCCCCCCCCCGGGGGGGAAGGTCCTTGAGTCCATTTCATTTAAATCCCTAACTTCACTTGCATAATGTTATTTATAACATCCAGTTATTATACTTCATCTACCAGTAATGACGTCACCACTTACATTTCTTATATTGCCTGAAAGAGTAAACTTTTATAACTATAAAGCACGCCACTTCATTCTGAGTTAAATTTTTTTTTCTCTAGGGGCTTATTTTGTATAGTATTACACAGCTAAAACCAGCTTTCTCTTGGCAAGAACTACAAGATAAGATTTTTTCCATTATTTTACTTTCTACATTTCTATAGTTGGAATTTTCCCCCATTCAATCTCATAACTTAGTTAAAATACATTTTTGCCTAATGTTAGTTAATATTTTAGGTATGAACCCAAGGTACACAAATATCTCCTCATAGCCCCTTTTCAGCTTTCTCCATATTTCGTTTATCTTTCTTACCACATTTTAATAGATAATAATAAAGATATGAAAACCTATAAATACAACAGGTCACACTCAAAGAATAGAAAACAAAGACTACACAATCATGCCAATAGTGCAGGAAAGTCATCTGACAAAAACATAACACCCTTCCATTATAAAAATATAACACTTTTTCATTATAAACATATAACATCCTTTCACAAGAAAAATATAACACCCTTTCATTATACAGTTTTACAACAAGTGAAATTTTTAGAAGGAATGTGTCTAATACCAATGGCCATGTACGAGAACCCTGGTGCTACATTCCATGGTGGGAAAGTGGAAGGAAATAGAAGGTATACAAATCAGAAAGAATGGGGTGAAACTGTTTGTGGGCAGTAAGACACTGAAAATCTGTGGAACTAAAAAATGAGTTTAGTAAAGTTGCAGGACAAGAAAATCAACATTCAAAAGAAAATGTTTTGAATTTTTTTGTTTCTAAATGCCAGCAACAAAGTACTTCCTAAAAGATATCAAGAAAACAATTCCATTTTTATTTAAGAGTCAGCTTACTCAATAGGGCAGGAGACATGGTTCAGGAGTTTAAAGCCCGTCCTTCCAGGAACCTGAGTTCAGTTCCTAGCATGCACATCAGGTAGCTCACAACCACTGCAACTCCACCTACAAGGGTCTGATACCCTCATCTGGCCATTGCTGGTACTGCAGTCATGTGTAACTCCTCCCCTCCCCCATCACATACACATTAATGACAAAGAAAATCTTTGAAAAAAAAAATGTGTTTAGCCAAAGAGGTGAAAGACCTGTATACTAAGAAGTAAAAAATACTGAAGAAACAGAAGACATAAACAATGAAAACTATCCCACGTTCATGGATTAGAAGACTACTGTGAAAATGTCCACACTACTTAGGGCAATCTACAGATTTAATATAATTTCCATCACAGTTACAAACATATTTTCCACAGCAACAAAAGCTATCTTGTGTATAGAGCCACAGAAAACCCAAAATATCCAAAGAAATATTTATGTTAAGAAAAAGAACAAAGCTGGAAGCATCACATCAACTGACTTCAAAGTACACTACAAAGCTATAGTAACAAAACAGGGTGATAATGGCATAAAATATAATTATGCCAATTAAACAAAGTATGGTCAATGATATATACTGTATAAAAATGTCCTTATGCGAAGCTAATCAAGAAGGAGGACCCTGGGTAAGATGTTCAATCTTCATTCAGAAAGGCAAATGAGATGGACATTGGAGGAGGGAGAAAACAGGGAACAGGACAGAAGCCTACCACAGAGGGCCTCTGAAAGACTCCATCCAGCAGGGTGTCAAAACATATGCTGAGATTCATAGCCAAACTTTGAGCAGAGTGCAGGGAATCTTATGAAAGAAGGGGGCGATAGAAAGACCTGGAGGGAACAGGGGCTCCACAAGGAGAGCAATAGAACCAAAAAATCTGGGCCCAGGGGTCTTTTCTGAGACTGATACTCCAACCAAGGGCCATGCATGGAGATGACCTAGAACCCTGCACAGATGTAGCCCATGGCAGCTCAGTGTCCAAGAGGGTTCCCTAGTAATGGGAACAGGGACTGTCTCTGACATGAACTCATGGGCTGGCTCTTTGATCACCTCCACCTGAGAGGGGAGCAGCCTTACCATGCCACAGAGGAAGACAAAGAAGCCAGTCCTGATGAGACCTGATAGACTAGGGTCAGATGGGAAAGGAGGAGGACCTCCCTTATCATTGGACTGGGGGAAGGGCATAGGAGAAGAAGAGAGAGGGAGAGTGGGATTGGGAGGGGATGGGGAGGGGGCTACCGTTGGGATACAAAGTGAATAAACTGTAATTAATAAAAATTAAAAAATGCAATACAACATCATGTCCAACAAAAATTTTACAACAAGAAACCTTCCACATACTAGATTTTTAAAGATGTCAAGAACACATAGTAGGGAAGGGGCAGACTCTCCCCATATGCAAAATAATGAGATTAACTACTCATCTCACTGGAAATTATGAAAAAAAAATTAAAGACTTAAGGGTAAGACCTAAAACCATTAAACTATTAGAAGAAAAGGTGAGAAAAAAAAGATACATGTAAGTTGTCTAGGACAAGGATTTCTTAGATATGATTTGAAAATCATAAGCAACAAAGGCAAAGCAAAGTAAAACTAACCAACCAACCAAACAACCCAGCCCCCTAGCCCCCAAAATAATAGGATTATCTAAAACTAAAGAGCTCTGTTCAGTAATGTGAACAACTGATAAGTGAAGAGGCATCTATAGAACAGGAGAAAAACCATGTTTTTAACAAGGGATAAGTACTCTTTGCAGATAAGGAACTCAACAAATCAATAACAAAACAAACAATAAACAAACAAACAAGCCCCAAGAAACTTGTTTGAAAAATGAGAAAAGGGGTCAAGAGAGATGACTCGGCAGTGAAATAATACCGTTGCTTTCCCAAGGACCAGAATTTAATTTCCAGCGCCCACGTCAAGTGGCTCACAGCTGCCTGCAGCTCCAGCTCCAGGGAGTCTGACACCTTCTGTCCTCAACAGGCACCTGTCACATGTTTCACTCTGCCTTTTGGCCTGGAGCCGCAGCTGTGGCCCAGACCAGAGCAGTAGGGATGGAGGGCCTAGACTTTAGGGACAGCACAGCCCCTGGAGAGAGCCTACTTCCAGACCTTCATTGGGACCGCTGGCCGGTTGTTAACCTCTCTCGGGGCCTAAGTTTCACAGGGGAGTCGCTGTGAAATTCACCTCCCTCCATAATTAAAAATAAAATAAACTTTGAAAAAAATAAGAAAAGGATCTGAATAGACATCAGTTAAAGAGACATACAAATGGCCAATAGGTATATAAGAATATTTAACATCGCTAGTCATCAGTGAGATGCAAATTACAGCCACCATGAGCTCCCGCTGCCCACGGCGAGGATGCGGCAGCTATGTAGGTGCAAGCATGCAGAGAACCCCTGCACCCACATTACTGCTCTTTCTTTAGGAGTGTAGAACCAAACCTTACCCTACTGTATTCTCAACATGGGGAACTATGTTACAACGTCACAAACACTTCAAGTGGTGACGTTAGAAACAAATGTTTTTAGCTTTCCTGCTAAGCCTCCAGCTAACCAGTGCAATCAATTAATGAAAACAACATGTTTGCCAAGAAATCTGAGAATTTAGTCTTGTTTGGAAAATCACTGTTCATTTTAGTTTCAAATTTATTCATTCCAAAATCAGATGCCTACGTTTACTAGATTGTTTCCAGAGATTTAGACTATAAATGGTTAATTCAGTTACCACCAAACTGAAAGTATCACAGAGATTCCATACTAGTTGTGTAACCCACAGTACTTAAGGAACTTTGGGCTGATCAAATCAGCTGGCAGAAACAGGAAGCAATCCATTATTTTTACAAATAATCCTTTACTGTGACCCATGCAAGGGAAACTAAGCACACACGAGCAACCACAGGGTTATATTTGGTTGATCTGTATCGAAACAAATTGAGAATTAAAGTGCACTCTCAAATCATGGGAATGGACCAGAACCGTAAGGAAGTTCTAATATTTGCTTTGAATGCCTCATTGCCTCGAGAAAACACAAGAACACCAGAGACCGTCTGTCCCATACCCAGCAGATGGGACAGGCTCTCCTCTCTTGCCCATGGAGAACAGTTAACTACTTCTTAACTGAAACCTACTTCCCCCAGACATCATAAGATAATTTCAATGAAGTTTATAGTTTAAGTTTGGTAGAAAAAAGTCACTGGCGAGATTTCTTTTATTCTTTATATAGAAACCTACTTAGAAAAGAAAAAAAAAATCTACTCAGGCCAAGGAAGTGGACCTCGTTCTCTAGCACAGCTGTGCAGAGCAGCTCTCCAAATCTCCGCATACGACAAGCCATTTTCCTGTGTTACGGCCTTGTTACACAAAAAACTTCCACGCTGGCTAGCTCAGTCTGCTCTGAGGGAACATTTCCATCTGAAACCTACCAGAGTCAACTTCAAAACCATTGTTTTTACATTCATTTTGGTGGGTATGTGTGTGCGCGCACACTAGTGTGGGTCAGAGGACATCTCCCTGTAGTTTCTCCTTCTGCCATGTCGGTTCTGGGGATTAAGCTTGGGTCATCCAGCAGGCTTCGCAGCAATGAGGGATGTCACTGGCCTTTTTTTTGGGGTGGGGTGGGGACAGCATTTTACCGTATAGCTCTGGATGTCCTGCAATGTGCTATGGAGTAGGCTGGCCTCCAACTCACGGAGACTGCCCTGCCTCTGCTTCCTAGGTGCTGGAATTAAAGGCGGGCACCACCACCCCTAGCTCAGAGTCGGTTTGATAATGAGGCGCAATCAGGTTTTCTAGGACATTAGAGAAAAGTAAATAAGCATACTGAGACTTTGTAGACTGGCTACATTCTGGGACCAGCGGCAGTATTCTGGTGTTTATTTTTCTTGAATTTACAATTATTAATTGTTCTTCAGAAAAGAAGTTAAGGAACAGCCTGAGCTGGGGCTGTGTGGCTGTGGGGAAAAGAGCATGAGGTATGGCTTATGGGCATTTCATTAGGTAGTAATTATTTATTTTTCACAGTATCTGGAAACCAAACATGTAATAAAGAATTTAAGATAGAAACAGGGTAAATCTTGGAAGCTTGTCATACATCTCACCATTTGGTCAGCTTACTGCAGAAGTATCCACTGTTCTGGAAGAGCAACAGTGATACTTGCATGTTGTGACTAAGGGAAACAATGACAATAATACGTTAATTCTGTTGAGAAAACACCATGACACCCTTGCTATTTGTTCACTAGAGTTCCCACGCGGGACAGTAATGGTTGTATGTTTTTCTGCTCCACAAGATGCCAACAGAAAATCACAGCATAGAGCCTTTTTTCTCCTACAACTGCCAGCAGTTTTTCACAAATATGCAATATAAGACTTCCTTCAAAAATCAGGTTGTGAATAACTTAGTGTAGATCTCCAAGTAATCCTAATTCTGGTTTATCTTATCCCCATAAGGTCATGTTTTCCTTTCCTCGGTGTCATTTTGGAAACATTAGCAAATTAGCTTTGTCAGTATGCAGTTTACAAACTGCAAGTGTCATTTAATTTTAATCAGGGATCTTGCTTTTGAGTCTTTAAAACTTCGTGTGTCAGAATGACAGAACTATGCTCCCCATTAGGCAAGCACTCAGCATAGCAGCTTGATTAGCTGCTGTTTTCTAGGCATTACACAAGGGTAGTACCTAAGCATTTTCTCATTAGATACACAAAACAGCCTTATGAAGTAGGCGTCTTCATTTTCACAGAGGAGAAAACCTGAGCTTTCGCTACAAAATTATAAAGATGAGGCATAATCCCAAGCAGTGTGACTTGGGCACTAACTACTAAAAAGAGTAGCTATGAGAAAGTTCTTTGTAATAATTATTGTTTCCTCATGATCAAACAATTACTGCCATTACTGTCAATCCACACAAGTCTCTGAGGTCACTCAGCACGAGAAAAAAACGCACACTGAGAAGGCTGAAATTCTTCACCTCATTATTTTTCTATACTTTAATTATCCAAATGTAAAAGAAAAAAAAAAGGCCCTTTCATGCATTTAGTCTACCGGTCAGAGTTGCTAATTCACAGGGAATACATGAACATTTTCAGAGATTCTTCATGACATGAGTACTTGAGGCTTTGATTCAAGAGCACCCTCTCCACTCAGTCTTTAAGCTTTTATCTTTAGAGCTCACAATTATTTTAGTTGGTGTGCAAAGTGCTCCTCTCAGCTTGATAGATATCTCTTGGAAAGAATCTTCCTGATGCTGCCATTATGGATCCCTTGGGAAGACGGGAACATTATAAACCTTCTGATTTCCAAGGACTATTCGTGGAGATAACCTAGAACCCCTGCACAGATGTAGCCCATGGCAGTTCAGTGTCCAAGTGGGTTACATAGTGATGGGAAGAGGGACTGCCTCTGACATAATCTGATTGGCCTACTCGTTGATCACCTCCCCCTGAGGGGGGAGCAGCCTTACCAGGCCACGGTAGAGGACAATGCAGCCACTTTTGATGAGAACTGATAGACTAAGATCAGAAAGGAGAGGAGGACCTCCCCTATCAGTGGACTTGGGGAGTGGCATGCATGCAGAAAGGGGAGGGAGGGTGGGATCGGGAGGGGAGGAGGGAGGGGCTTATGGGGGGGATACAAAATGAATAAAGTGTAATTAATAAGAAATTAAAAAAAAATCCCTATGTAACAATCGTGAAATCATGAAACAATTGACAATTCAATGAATCAAAAAGACATCTATAACAACAAGCCATGACACATATGTTCAGTCTTATGAGGGTAAATCCTTCTGAAATGTTCTCTCATACAGTGTATTCTAATGTCTTTAAAAATACCATTCATTAGTCGATTTCAATGGGTGTACACTGTGGCAACTGAACATGCCTTAAACTCCAAATCCCACCAAAGTAGACACAATTACTTCAGAAATTAAGAATCCTGATGATTGGCTTCTTGTAGGTGTGTGCGCACATGTGCAGATTGTGTGGGTCAAGAAAACTAACTTAGTATGCAAGAATTCACTGTTGCTATAAACAGAATTTTTGGTCCTTTTATTATTAAAATATCACCATAATCATTTTAAAGAAGCCCCACAGTGGCTACCATACTAACATCTGGGGTCCTTGACAAAAAGGTAAGTTGTACCTAATCATGCCTCAACGAAAGCCAGAAATCCACGTGTTCACACGCTCAGCCCACACAAAGATAGCCTCCAGAGAACTAATTTACACTCTTAAATGCAAAAAGAAACAACAGATTGACAGCATTAGCTAAAGCCAGAGAACAAAATAAATGTAAAAGGAGCTTAGGGAAACACAATGAAGGAGCAGAAGAAATGACAACGAATCTATAACAGTATTACTAACTGAAGATTGAGGCATCAAAAGGACTAGTTTGGAAGTAACCCGCTAAAATCAGAGATTAGCAGGCAGGACCATGGTGGAAGAGGGGGCAAGGAAGAATATAAGAGCCAGAGGCGGTAGAGGACTACGAGGATGTCATCTTCTGGACACAGCAGGGCAGCTGTGATATGATCTCAGAGGAGTAGTGATAACATGACACTGTGCCAGCTCAGGCCAGACCAAATCCCAGCATGGAGAGGGCATCTGGGCATGATATCCCACCTGCAGCAGTGGAACTATTGGCAACTTGTACCTGCTAGAAGAGGGTGAGTCAGTTGTCTCTAAGAATGTACTCCCTTTAAGTCAACTATGCTCCAGTGGAGGATCACAGATCCAAAAATATTTGGGCAGCACATATTGGTCTTGATTTTGTGTTTTAAAAGATAAAAGGCTGGATTCAGGTCTAGGTCCTCTCCATGCATGGTCCTTGGTTGAATCATCGGTCTCTGCAAGATCCCCTGAACCCAGATTTTTTGGCTCTGTTGGTCTCCTTGTGGATCTCCTGTCCCCTCCAGGTCTTTTTATCTCCCCCTTCTTCCATAAGATTCCCTGCACTCTCTTCAAAGTTTGGCTATGAGTCTCAGCATCTGCTTCAATACCCTGCTGGGTGGAGTCTTTCAGAGGCCCTCTGTGGAAGGCTCCATCCTGTTCCCTGTCTTCTCCCACTTTCAATGTCTATACTGTTTGCCCTTCTGAATGGTGATTAAGCATTTCCCTAGGGTCCTCCTTGTTGTTTAGCTTCTTTAGGCGTATAGATTTTAGTATGTTTATCCTATATTATATGGCTAATATACACTTATAAGTGAGTATATACCATGTGTCAGATGTAGACCAGAGGCAGCTCAGTCCCATGTGGGTTCCCTCCTCCTGTATGTGTGTGGGGCAGGTAGCCTTGCCAGGGCACAGGAAAAAAAGATGCAGCCACTCTTGATGAGACTTGATAGGCTAGGGTCATATAGTAGGGGAGGAGGACCTCCCCTATCAGTGGACTAAGGGAGAGGCATAAGGGGAGAAGAGGGAGGGAGTGAGTGTGGAAATGGGAGGAGATAAAGGAGGGGTTACAGCTGGGATACAAAGTGAATAAATTGTAACAAATAATAAGTCAATAAAAAAATAAAAGAAAAATCTAGATGAGTAGGGGAAGGGGGATGACCTAGGAAGATTTAGTGGGTGAGGAGTCAATATAATCAGAACACACTATGAAATTCTTAAAGAACTAATATATATTATATTAGAACTAATATCTGTCTGTCTGTCTGTCTATCTATCTATCTTTCTGTCTGTCTCTCTAATATATACCTAAGAAGACTAAAGTTTTGTTAAATGAGTTCCAGGAAGAGATGACACACACACAAAATGGGAAGGGGACCTAAAAGAAATAAAGCATGCAAGTCTCCCGCTGGTGCTCATGAACTAAATAAATGAAAGATTAGCTAAGAGGCAGCTGGTCCTCCAGGATAGCTGCCTCATCCAGTATCCTCTGTACAAAGCCTCCTCCACCCAAGCATAGCTTGGCCATTTGCTCTGTCTACAAACAGAAGGACACAGATAATCCTAGCACTTGGTAAGCAGAGGCAGGAGGATCACCACAAGTTCAAGGCCAGACTCAGCTACATAGCAACTTCTAGGCAAGATAAGGCTACATAGTAGTCTTGTTTTAAAATAAAGAAAAGAGAAGAGTTTCTGAATCTGGGCATACCAGGCAGAATAACAGGCAGGAAGTAAAAGCCAAACTCGGACTGCAAGAGCCTCATAGTCAACACTAGCCCTTTCGATTCTGCATTCATGCTAGAGCTGTGGTTCTCAACCTTCCTAATGCTGTGACCCTTAGTACAGTTCCTCATGTTGTGGTGACCCCAACCATAAACTTATTTTAGTTGCTACTTCATAACTGTAATTTTGCTACTGTTATGAATCATAACGTAAATATCTGAGATGCTGATGATCTTAGGTGACCCTAAGATAGAATCATTTGACCCCTTTATAAAGGGAGCATGACCCACAGGTTGAGAACTACTGGACAAGAGGCTTGGAGACCCCCCACTCCCACAGGGAAATATAATGGCTCTAGAAAATTAAGACAAAACCACATGCATGGTCCATGAGGGTGGAGCAGACCTTAGACATCAGGACACCTGCTTCACTCTGCAGTGACACTGACCAGCTAATAAAGCACATCTTCAGTGTCTCGTTCTTCACACCGAAGAAATGATGAAGGAGTATCACAGTCGAAGGAAGCTTTGGTTGTAACAGATCAAGATAAATAAAACATGAAAAAATGAATTTGGAGTGGAAACAATGTGAGACAAAACTCTAAAAGTCTCTTTTCCCAAGATCTATGTAATGAAAGATATCACAGAAAGAATCTATTAGCATGAATGCGGAAATCAAAAGCTTCAAGATAAAGTTGAGGGAAATGATTTCTCTTCATATAGGACTAAAAAGCAGGAGATGGACGGGCATAAGATAAACAAAGGGAATCTTCTCTGAAAGTGCAACATGAATAATGAGAAAGGAAGGAGACAGACTTCTTAGTATGTGAGTGTGCCAGTGTCTATAGTAAGTGGGGTTAACTAGTCCATGATTACCTAAGATGCAATACTAGGATAAAGTAAAGATTTTAAACTTCCACAGAAAACCCTAATTGTCCAGCAGAACGAAAGACCCATTCTGCACACGTTTCAGCAGATGGGCGGCTAGAACCTGAAGCCAGACAACAGCTGGTAAAGGCATAGGCAGGGACAGCAGGGACACTCTTGCTACACCATCTCCCTGCTAAGAGGATTCCAACATTGGGGAAAATGCGGCTTAGAAGCCCTCCCCCCCAACACACACCACACACACACACACACACACACACACACACACACACACACACACAC